>NW_026542702.1:0-343429 GCF_028750875.1 Macrosteles quadrilineatus
TTATTAAAAACATTATTAAAAAGTGTTCATTCATATATAATTATAATTATAAAAATATTATAAAATATGTATTTATATTATGATCAAAAACATTTTTATATATTTATTTGTATATTATCCTTCCTATAATATTATTATATATGTATTATTCATAACAAAAACATTATTAAAAAGTGTTCATTCATATATAATTATAATTATAAAAAAACTTTAAACTATGTATTTATATTATGATCAAAAAAACTTGTCAATATTTATTTGCATATTATTGTTTCTATAATATTATTATATTTGTATTATTAATTACAAAAACATTACTAAAAAGTGTTCATTCATATATAATTATTATTATAAAAAACTTTAAAATATGTATTTATATTATGATAAAAAAAACCTGTCAATATTTAATTGCATATTATCCTTCCTATAATATTAATAAATATGTATTATTATTATTAAAAACATTATTAAAAAGTGTTCATTCATATATAATTATTATTATAAAAATATTATAAAATATTTATTTATATTATGATCAAAAACATTTATATATATTTATTTGTATATTATCCTTCCTATAATATTATTATATATGTATTATTAATAACAAAAACATTATTCAAAAGTGTTCATTCATATATAATTATAATTATAAAAATATTATAAAATATGTATTTATATTATGATCAAAAACATTTATATATATTTATTTGTATATTATCCTTCCTATAATATTATTATATATGTATTATTAATAACAAAAACATTATTCAAAAGTGTTCATTCATATATAATTATTATTATAAAAATATTATAAAATATGTATTTATATTATGATCAAAAACATTTATATATATTTATTTGTATATTATCCTTCCTATAATATTATTATATATGTATTATTAATAACAAAAACATCATTAAAAAGTGTTCATTCATATGTAATTATTTTTATATAAAAATTTTAAAATATGTATTTATATTATGATAAAAAAACCTGTCAATATTTAATTGCATATTATCCTTACTATAATATTAATATATATGTATTATTATTATTAAAAACATTATTAAAAAGTGTTCATTCATGTATAATAATAATTATAAAAATATTATAAAATATGTATTTATATTATGATCAAAAACATTTATATATATTTATTTGTATATTATCCTTCCTATAATATTATTATATATGTATTATTAATAACAAAAACATTATTCAAAAGTGTTCATTCATATATAATTATTATTATAAAAATATTATAAAATATGTATTTATATTATGATCAAAAACATTTATATATATTTATTTGTATATTATCCTTCCTATAATATTATTATATATGTATTATTAATAACAAAAACATCATTAAAAAGTGTTCATTCATATATAGTTATTTTTATATAAAAATTTTAAAATATGTATTTATATTATGATAAAAAAAACCTGTCAATATTTAATTGCATATTATCCTTACTATAATATTAATATATATGTATTATTATTATTAAAAACATTATTAAAAAGTGTTCATTCATATATAATTATAATTATAAAAATATTATAAAATATGTATTTATATTATGATCAAAAACATTTATATATATTTATTTGTATATTATCCTTCCTATAATATTATTATACATGTATTATTCATAACAAAAACATTATTAAAAAGTGTTCATTCATATATAATTATAATTATAAAAAAACTTTAAACTATGTATTTATATTATGATCAAAAAAACCTGTCAATATTTATTTGCATATTATCGTTTCTATAATATTATTATATTTGTATTATTAATTACAAAATCATTACTAAAAAGTGTTCATTCATATATAATTATTATTATAAAAAAACTTTAAACTATGTATTTATATTATGATCAAAAAAACCTGTCAATATTTATTTGCATATTATTGTTTCTATAATATTATTATATTTGTATTATTAATTACAAAAACATTACTAAAAAGTGTTCATTCATATATTATTATTATTATAAAAAACTTTAAAATATGTATTTATATTATGATAAAAAAACCTGTGAATATTTATTTGCATATTATCCTTCCTATAATATTATTATATATGTATTAATAATAACAAAAACATTATTAAAAAGTGTTCATTCATATATAATTATTATTATAAAAATATTATAAAATATGTATTTATATTATGATCAAAAACATTTATATATATTTATTTGTATATTATCCTTCCTATAATATTATTATATATGTATTATTCATAACAAAAACATCATTAAAAAGTGTTCATTCATATATAATTATTTTTATTTAAAAATTATAAAATATGTATTTATATTATGATAAAAAAAACCTGTCAATATTTAATTGCATATTATCCTTACTATAATATTAATATATATGTATTATTATTATTAAAAACATTATTAAAAAGTGGTCATTCATATATAATTATAATTATAAAAATATTATAAAATATGTATTTATATTATGATCAAAAACATTTTTATATATTTATTTGTATATTATCCTTCCTATAATATTATTATATATGTATTATTCATAACAAAAACATTATTAAAAAGTGTTCATTCATATATAATTATAATTATAAAAAAACTTTAAACTATGTATTTATATTATGATCAAAAAAACCTGTCAATATTTATTTGCATATTATTGTTTCTTTAATATTATTATATTTGTATTATTAATTACAAAAACATTACTAAAAAGTGTTCATTCATATATAATTATTATTATAAAAAGATTTAAAATATGTATTTATATTATGATAAAAAAAACCTGTCAATATTTAATTGCATATTATCCTTCCTATAATATTAATATATATGTATTATTATTATAAAAACATTATTAAAAAGTGTTCATTCATATATAATTATAATTATAAAAAATATTATAAAATATGTATTTATATTATGATCAAAAACATTTATATATATTTATTTGTATATATCCTTCCTATAATATTATTATATATGTATTATTAATAACAAAAACATTATTAAAAAGTGTTCATTCATATATAATTATAATTATAAAAATATTATAAAATATGTATTTATATTATGATCAAAAACATTTATATATATTTATTTGTATATTATCCTTCCTATAATATTATTATATATGTATTATTAATAACAAAAACATTATTAAAAAGTGTTCATTCATGTATAATTATTATTATAAAAATATTATAAAATATGTTTTTATATTATGATCAAAAACATTTATATATATTTATTTGTATATTATCCTTCCTATAATATTATTATATATGTATTATTAATAACAAAAACATTATTAAAAAGTGTTCATTCATATATTATTATTATTATAAAAATATTATAAAATATGTATTTATATTATGATCAAAAACATTTATATATATTAATTTGTATATTATCCTTTCTATAATATTATTATATATGTATTATTCATAACAAAAACATTATTAAAAAGTGTTCATTCATATATAATTATAATTATAAAAAAAACTTTAAACTATGTATTTATATTATGATCAAAAAACCTGTCAATATTTATTTGCATATTATCGTTTCTATAATATTATTATATTTGTATTATTAATTACAAAAACATTACTAAAAAGTGTTCATTCATATATAATTATTATTATAAAAAAACTTTAAACTATGTATTTATATTATGTTCAAAAAAACCTGTCAATATCTATTTGCATATTATCGTTTCTATAATATTATTATATTTGTATTATTAATTACAAAAACATTACTAAAAAGTGTTCATTCATATATAATTATTATTATAAAAATATTATAAAATATGTATTTATATTATGATCAAAAACATTTATATATATTTATTTGTATATTATCCTTCCTATAATATTATTATATATGTATTATTAATAACAAAAACATTATTCAAAAGTGTTCATTCATATAAAATTATTATTATAAAAATATTATAAAATATGTATTTATATTATGATCAAAAACATTTATATATATTTATTTGTATATTATCCTTCCTATAATATTATTATATATGTATTATTAATAACAAAAACATCATTAAAAAGTGTTCATTCATATATAATTATTTTTATATAAAAATTTTAAAATATGTATTTATATTATGATAAAAAAAACCTGTCAATATTTAATTGCATATTATCCTTACTATAATATTAATATATATGTATTATTATTATTAAAAACATTATTAAAAAGTGTTCATTCATATATAATTATAATTATAAAAATATTATAAAATATGTATTTATATTATGATCAAAAACATTTATATATATTTATTTGTATATTATCCTTCCTATAATATCATTATATATGTATTATTAATAACAAAAACATTATTAAAAAGTGTTCATTCATATATAATTATTATTATAAAAATATTATAAAATATGTATTTATATTATGATCAAAAACATTTATATATATTTATTTGTATATTATCCTTCCTATAATATTATTATATATTTATTATTCATAACAAAAACATTATTAAAAAGTGTTCATTCATATATAATTATTATTATAAAAATATTATAAAATATGTATTTATATTATGATCAAAAACATTTATATATATTTAATTTGTATATTATCCTTCCTATAATATTATTATATATGTATTATTCATAACAAAAACATTATTAAAAAGTGTTCATTCATATATAATTATAATTATAAAAAAACTTTAAACTATGTATTTATATTATGATCAAAAAAACCTGTCAATATTTATTTGCATATTATCGTTTCTATAATATTATTATATTTGTATTATTAATTACAAAAACATTACTAAAAAGTGTTCATTCATATATAATTATTATTATAAAAAAACTTTAAACTATGTATTTATATTATGATCAAAAAAACCTGTCAATATTTATTTCCATATTATCGTTTCTATAATATTATTATATTTGGATTATTAATTACAAAAACATTACTAAAAAGTGTTCATTCATATATAATTATTATTATAAAAAACTTTTAAATATGTATTTATATTATGATAAAAAAACCTGTGAATATTTATTTGCATATTATCCTTCCTATAATATTATTATATATTTATTATTCATAACAAAAACATTATTAAAAAGTGTTCATTCATATATAATTATTATTATAAAAATATTATAAAATATGTATTTATATTATGATCAAAAACATTTATATATATTTATTTGTATATTATCCTTCCTATAATATTATTATATATGTATTATTAATAACAAAAACATCATTAAAAAGTGTTCATTCATATATAATTATTTTTATATAAAAATTATAAAATATGTATTTATATTATTATAAAAAAAACCTGTCAATATTTAATTGCTTATTATCCTTACTATAATATTAATATATATGTATTATTATTATTAAAAACATTATTAAAAAGTGTTCATTCATATATAATTATAATTATAAAAATATTATAAAATATGTATTTATATTATGATTAAAAACATTTTTATATATTTATTTGTATATTATCCTTCCTATAATATTATTATATATGTATTATTCATAACAAAAACATTATTAAAAAGTGTTCATTCATATATAAATATAATTATAAAAAAACTTTAAACTATGTATTTATATTATGATCAAAAAAACCTGTCAATATTTATTTTCATATTATCGTTTCTATAATATTATTATATTTGTATTATTAATTACAAAAACATTACTAAAAAGTGTTCATTCATATATAATTATTATTAAAAAAAAAATTAAAATATGTATTTATACTATGATAAAAAAAACCTGTGAATATTTATTTGCATATTATCCTTCCTATAATATTATTATATATGTATTATTAATTACAAAAACATCATTAAAAAGTGTTCATTCATATATAATTATTTTTATATAAAAATTTTAAAATATGTATTTATATTATGATAAAAAAAACCTGTCAATATTTAATTGCATATTATCCTTACTATAATATTAATATATATGTATTATTATTATTAAAAGCATTATTAAAAAGTGTTCATTCATATATAATTATAATTATAAAAATATTATAAAATATGTTTTTATATTATGATCAAAAACATTTATATATATTTATTTGTATATTATCCTTCCTATAATATTATTATATATGTATTATTCATAACAAAAACATTATTAAAAAGTGTTCATTCATATATAATTATAATAATTATAAAAAAACTTTAAACTATGTATTTATATTATGATCAAAAAAACCTGTCAATATTTATTTTCATATTATCGTTTCTATAATATTATTATATTTGTATTATTAATTACAAAAACATTACTAAAAAGTGTTCATTCATATATAATTATTATTATAAAAATATTATAAAATATGTATTTATATTATGATAAAAAAAAACTGTGAATATTTATTTGCATATTATCCTTCCTATAATATTATTATATATGTATTATTAATTACAAAAACATCATTAAAAAGTGTTCATTCATATATAATTATTATTATAAAAATATTATAAAATATGTATTTATATTATGATCAAAAACATTTATATATATTTATTTGTATATTATCCTTCCTATAATATTATTATATATGTATTATTAATAACAAAAACATTATTCAAAAGTATTCATTCATATAAAATTATTATTATAAAAATATTAAAAATATGTATTTATATTATGATCAAAAAAACCTGTCAATATTTATTTGCATATTATCGTTTCTATAATATTATTATATTTGTATTATTAATTACAAAAAAATTACTAAAAAGTGTTCATTCATATATAATTATTATTAAAAAAAAACTTTAAACTATGTATTTATATTATGATCAAAAAAACCTGTGAATATTTATTTGCATATTATCCTTCCTATAATATAATTATATATGTATTATTAATAACAAAAACATTATTAAAAAGTGTTCATTCATATATAATTATTATTATAAAAATATTATAAAATATGTATTTATATTATGATCAAAAACATTTATATATATTTATTTGTATATTATCCTTCCTATAATATTATTATATATGTATTATTAATAACAAAAACATTATTCAAAAGTGTTTATTCATATATAATTATTATTATAAAAATATTATAAAATATGTATTTATATTATGATCAAAAACATTTATATATATTTATTTGTATATTATCCTTCCTATAATATTATTATATATGTATTATTAATAACAAAAACATCATTAAAAAGTGTTCATTCATATATAATTATTTTTATATAAAAATTATAAAATATGTATTTATATTATGATAAAAAAAAACCTTTCAATATTTAATTGCATATTATCCTTACTATAATATTAATATATATGAATTATTATTATTAAAAACATTATTAAAAAGTGTTCATTCATATATAATTATAATTATAAAAATATTATAAAATATGTATTTATATTATGATCAAAAACATTTTTATATATTTATTTGTATATTATCTTTCCTATAATATTATTATATATGTATTATTCATAACAAAAACATTATTAAAAAGTGTTCATTCATATATAATTATAATTATAAAAAAACTTTAAACTATGTATTTATATTATGATCGAAAAAACCTGTCAATATTTATTTTCATATTATCGTTTCTATAATATTATTATATTTGTATTATTAATTACAAAAACATTACTAAAAAGTGTTCATTCATATATAATTATTATTATAAAAAACTTTAAAATATGTATTTATATTATGATAAAAAAACCTGTGAATATTTATTTGCATATTATCCTTCCTATAATATTATTATATATGTATTATTAATTACAAAAACATCATTAAAAATTGTTCATTCATATATAATTATTTTTATATAAAAATTTTAAAATATGTATTTATAATATGATAAAAAAAACCTGTCAATATTTAATTGCATATTATCCTTACTATAATATTAATATATATGTATTATTATTATTAAAATCATTATTAAAAAGTGTTCATCATATATAATTATAATTATAAAAATATTATAAAATATGTATTTATATTATGATCAAAAACATTTATATATATTTATTTGTATATTATCCTTCCTATAATATTATTATATATGTATTATTCATAACAAAAACATTATTAAAAAGTGTTCATTCATATATAATTATAATTATAAAAAAACTTTAAACTATGTATTTATATTATGATCAAAAAAACCTGTCAATATTTATTTGCATATTATCGTTTCTATAATATTATTATATTTGTATTATTAATTACAAAAACATTACTAAAAAGTGTTCATTCATATATAATTATTATTATAAAAAAACTTTAAACTATGTATTTATATTATGATCAAAAAAACCTGTCAATATTTATTTCCATATTATCGTTTCTATAATATTATTATATTTGGATTATTAATTACAAAAACATTACTAAAAAGTGTTCATTCATATATAATTATTATTATAAAAAACTTTTAAATATGTATTTATATTATGATAAAAAAACCTGTGAATATTTATTTGCATATTATCCTTCCTATAATATTATTATATATTTATTATTCATAACAAAAACATTATTAAAAAGTGTTCATTCATATATAATTATTATTATAAAAATATTATAAAATATGTATTTATATTATGATCAAAAACATTTATATATATTTATTTGTATATTATCCTTCCTATAATATTATTATATATGTATTATTAATAACAAAAACATCATTAAAAAGTGTTCATTCATATATAATTATTTTTATATAAAAATTATAAAATATGTATTTATATTATTATAAAAAAAACCTGTCAATATTTAATTGCTTATTATCCTTACTATAATATTAATATATATGTATTATTATTATTAAAAACATTATTAAAAATTGTTCATTCATATATAATTATAATTATAAAAATATTATAAAATATGTATTTATATTATGATCAAAAACATTTTTATATATTTATTTGTATATTATCCTTCCTATAATATTATTATATATGTATTATTCATAACAAAAACATTATTAAAAAGTGTTCATTCATATATAAATATAATTATAAAAAAACTTTAAACTATGTATTTATATTATGATCAAAAAAACCTGTCAATATTTATTTTCATATTATCGTTTCTATAATATTATTATATTTGTATTATTAATTACAAAAACATTACTAAAAAGTGTTCATTCATATATAATTATTATTAAAAAAAAAATTAAAATATGTATTTATACTATGATAAAAAAAACCTGTGAATATTTATTTGCATATTATCCTTCCTATAATATTATTATATATGTATTATTAATTACAAAAACATCATTAAAAAGTGTTCATTCATATATAATTATTTTTATATAAAAATTTTAAAATATGTATTTATATTATGATAAAAAAAACCTGTCAATATTTAATTGCATATTATCCTTACTATAATATTAATATATATGTATTATTATTATTAAAAGCATTATTAAAAAGTGTTCATTCATATATAATTATAATTATAAAAATATTATAAAATATGTTTTTATATTATGATCAAAAACATTTATATATATTTATTTGTATATTATCCTTCCTATAATATTATTATATATGTATTATTCATAACAAAAACATTATTAAAAAGTGTTCATTCATATATAATTATAATAATTATAAAAAAACTTTAAACTATGTATTTATATTATGATCAAAAAAACCTGTCAATATTTATTTTCATATTATCGTTTCTATAATATTATTATATTTGTATTATTAATTACAAAAACATTACTAAAAAGTGTTCATTCATATATAATTATTATTATAAAAATATTATAAAATATGTATTTATATTATGATAAAAAAAAACTGTGAATATTTATTTGCATATTATCCTTCCTATAATATTATTATATATGTATTATTAATTACAAAAACATCATTAAAAAGTGTTCATTCATATATAATTATTATTATAAAAATATTATAAAATATGTATTTATATTATGATCAAAAACATTTATATATATTTATTTGTATATTATCCTTCCTATAATATTATTATATATGTATTATTAATAACAAAAACATTATTCAAAAGTATTCATTCATATAAAATTATTATTATAAAAATATTAAAAATATGTATTTATATTATGATCAAAAAAACCTGTCAATATTTATTTGCATATTATCGTTTCTATAATATTATTATATTTGTATTATTAATTACAAAAAAATTACTAAAAAGTGTTCATTCATATATAATTATTATTAAAAAAAAACTTTAAACTATGTATTTATATTATGATCAAAAAAACCTGTGAATATTTATTTGCATATTATCCTTCCTATAATATAATTATATATGTATTATTAATAACAAAAACATTATTAAAAAGTGTTCATTCATATATAATTATTATTATAAAAATATTATAAAATATGTATTTATATTATGATCAAAAACATTTATATATATTTATTTGTATATCATCCTTCCTATAATATTATTATATATGTATTATTAATAACAAAAACATTATTCAAAAGTGTTTATTCATATATAATTATTATTATAAAAATATTATAAAATATGTATTTATATTATGATCAAAAACATTTATATATATTTATTTGTATATTATCCTTCCTATAATATTATTTTATATGTATTATTAATAACAAAAACATCATTAAAAAGTGTTCATTCATATATAATTATTTTTATATAAAAATTATAAAATATGTATTTATATTATGATAAAAAAAAACCTTTCAATATTTAATTGCATATTATCCTTACTATAATATTAATATATATGAATTATTATTATTAAAAACATTATTAAAAAGTGTTCATTCATATATAATTATAATTATAAAAATATTATAAAATATGTATTTATATTATGATCAAAAACATTTTTATATATTTATTTGTATATTATCTTTCCTATAATATTATTATATATGTATTATTCATAACAAAAACATTATTAAAAAGTGTTCATTCATATATAATTATAATTATAAAAAAACTTTAAACTATGTATTTATATTATGATCGAAAAAACCTGTCAATATTTATTTTCATATTATCGTTTCTATAATATTATTATATTTGTATTATTAATTACAAAAACATTACTAAAAAGTGTTCATTCATATATAATTATAATTATAAAAATATTATAAAATATGTATTTATATTATGATCAAAAACATTTATATATATTTATTTGTATATTATCCTTCCTATAATATTATTATATATGTATTATTAATAACAAAAACATTATTAAAAAGTGTTCATTCATGTATAATTATTATTATAAAAATATTATAAAATATGTTTTTATATTATGATCAAAAACATTTATATATATTTATTTGTATATTATCCTTCCTATAATATTATTATATATGTATTATTAATAACAAAAACATTATTAAAAAGTGTTCATTCATATATTATTATTATTATAAAAATATTATAAAATATGTATTTATATTATGATCAAAAACATTTATATATATTTATTTGTATATTATCCTTTCTATAATATTATTATATATGTATTATTCATAACAAAAACATTATTAAAAAGTGTTCATTCATATATAATTATAATTATAAAAAAACTTTAAACTATGTATTTATATTATGATCAAAAAACCTGTCAATATTTATTTGCATATTATCGTTTCTATAATATTATTATATTTGTATTATTAATTACAAAAACATTACTAAAAAGTGTTCATTCATATATAATTATTATTATAAAAAAACTTTAAACTATGTATTTATATTATGTTCAAAAAAACCTGTCAATATCTATTTGCATATTATCGTTTCTATAATATTATTATATTTGTATTATTAATTACAAAAACATTACTAAAAAGTGTTCATTCATATATAATTATTATTATAAAAATATTATAAAATATGTATTTATATTATGATCAAAAACATTTATATATATTTATTTGTATATTATCCTTCCTATAATATTATTATATATGTATTATTAATAACAAAAACATTATTCAAAAGTGTTCATTCATATAAAATTATTATTATAAAAATATTATAAAATATGTATTTATATTATGATCAAAAACATTTATATATATTTATTTGTATATTATCCTTCCTATAATATTATTATATATGTATTATTAATAACAAAAACATCATTAAAAAGTGTTCATTCATATATAATTATTTTTATATAAAAATTTTAAAATATGTATTTATATTATGATAAAAAAAACCTGTCAATATTTAATTGCATATTATCCTTACTATAATATTAATATATATGTATTATTATTATTAAAAACATTATTAAAAAGTGTTCATTCATATATAATTATAATTATAAAAATATTATAAAATATGTATTTATATTATGATCAAAAACATTTATATATATTTATTTGTATATTATCCTTCCTATAATATCATTATATATGTATTATTAATAACAAAAACATTATTAAAAAGTGTTCATTCATATATAATTATTATTATAAAAATATTATAAAATATGTATTTATATTATGATCAAAAACATTTATATATATTTATTTGTATATTATCCTTCCTATAATATTATTATATATTTATTATTCATAACAAAAACATTATTAAAAAGTGTTCATTCATATATAATTATTATTATAAAAATATTATAAAATATGTATTTATATTATGATCAAAAACATTTATATATATTTAATTTGTATATTATCCTTCCTATAATATTATTATATATGTATTATTCATAACAAAAACATTATTAAAAAGTGTTCATTCATATATAATTATAATTATAAAAAAACTTTAAACTATGTATTTATATTATGATCAAAAAAACCTGTCAATATTTATTTGCATATTATCGTTTCTATAATATTATTATATTTGTATTATTAATTACAAAAACATTACTAAAAAGTGTTCATTCATATATAATTATTATTATAAAAAAACTTTAAACTATGTATTTATATTATGATCAAAAAAACCTGTCAATATTTATTTCCATATTATCGTTTCTATAATATTATTATATTTGGATTATTAATTACAAAAACATTACTAAAAAGTGTTCATTCATATATAATTATTATTATAAAAAAACTTTTAAATATGTATTTATATTATGATAAAAAAACCTGTGAATATTTATTTGCATATTATCCTTCCTATAATATTATTATATATTTATTATTCATAACAAAAACATTATTAAAAAGTGTTCATTCATATATAATTATTATTATAAAAATATTATAAAATATGTATTTATATTATGATCAAAAACATTTATATATATTTATTTGTATATTATCCTTCCTATAATATTATTATATATGTATTATTAATAACAAAAACATCATTAAAAAGTGTTCATTCATATATAATTATTTTTATATAAAAATTATAAAATATGTATTTATATTATTATAAAAAAAACCTGTCGATATTTAATTGCTTATTATCCTTACTATAATATTAATATATATGTATTATTATTATTAAAAACATTATTAAAAAGTGTTCATTCATATATAATTATAATTATAAAAATATTATAAAATATGTATTTATATTATGATCAAAAACATTTTTATATATTTATTTGTATATTATCCTTCCTATAATATTATTATATATGTATTATTCATAACAAAAACATTATTAAAAAGTGTTCATTCATATATAAATATAATTATAAAAAAACTTTAAACTATGTATTTATATTATGATCAAAAAAACCTGTCAATATTTATTTTCATATTATCGTTTCTATAATATTATTATATTTGTATTATTAATTACAAAAACATTACTAAAAAGTGTTCATTCATATATAATTATTATTAAAAAAAAAATTAAAATATGTATTTATACTATGATAAAAAAAACCTGTGAATATTTATTTGCATATTATCCTTCCTATAATATTATTATATATGTATTATTAATTACAAAAACATCATTAAAAAGTGTTCATTCATATATAATTATTTTTATATAAAAATTTTAAAATATGTATTTATATTATGATAAAAAAAACCTGTCAATATTTAATTGCATATTATCCTTACTATAATATTAATATATATGTATTATTATTATTAAAAGCATTATTAAAAAGTGTTCATTCATATATAATTATAATTATAAAAATATTATAAAATATGTTTTTATATTATGATCAAAAACATTTATATATATTTATTTGTATATTATCCTTCCTATAATATTATTATATATGTATTATTCATAACAAAAACATTATTAAAAAGTGTTCATTCATATATAATTATAATAATTATAAAAAAACTTTAAACTATGTATTTATATTATGATAAAAAAAACCTGTCAATATTTATTTTCATATTATCGTTTCTATAATATTATTATATTCGTATTATTAATTACAAAAACATTACTAAAAAGTGTTCATTCATATATAATTATTATTATAAAAATATTATAAAATATGTATTTATATTATGATAAAAAAAAACTGTGAATATTTATTTGCATATTATCCTTCCTATAATATTATTATATATGTATTATTAATTACAAAAACATCATTAAAAAGTGTTCATTCATATATAATTATTATTATAAAAATATTATAAAATATGTATTTATATTATGATCAAAAACATTTATATATATTTATTTGTATATTATCCTTCCTATAATATTATTATATATGTATTATTAATAACAAAAACATTATTCAAAAGTATTCATTCATATAAAATTATTATTATAAAAATATTAAAAATATGTATTTATATTATGATCAAAAAAACCTGTCAATATTTATTTGCATATTATCGTTTCTATAATATTATTATATTTGTATTATTAATTACAAAAAAATTACTAAAAAGTGTTCATTCATATATAATTATTATTAAAAAAAAACTTTAAACTATGTATTTATATTATGATCAAAAAAACCTGTGAATATTTATTTGCATATTATCCTTCCTATAATATAATTATATATGTATTATTAATAACAAAAACATTATTAAAAAGTGTTCATTCATATATAATTATTATTATAAAAATATTATAAAATATGTATTTATATTATGATCAAAAACATTTATATATATTTATTTGTATATTATCCTTCCTATAATATTATTATATATGTATTATTAATAACAAAAACATTATTCAAAAGTGTTTATTCATATATAATTATTATTATAAAAATATTATAAAATATGTATTTATATTATGATCAAAAACATTTATATATATTTATTTGTATATTATCCTTCCTATAATATTATTATATATGTATTATTAATAACAAAAACATCATTAAAAAGTGTTCATTCATATATAATTATTTTTATATAAAAATTATAAAATATGTATTTATATTATGATAAAAAAAAACCTTTCAATATTTAATTGCATATTATCCTTACTATAATATTAATATATATGAATTATTATTATTAAAAACATTATTAAAAAGTGTTCATTCATATATAATTATAATTATAAAAATATTATAAAATATGTATTTATATTATGATCAAAAACATTTTTATATATTTATTTGTATATTATCTTTCCTATAATATTATTATATATGTATTATTCATAACAAAAACATTATTAAAAAGTGTTCATTCATATATAATTATAATTATAAAAAAACTTTAAACTATGTATTTATATTATGATCGAAAAAACCTGTCAATATTTATTTTCATATTATCGTTTCTATAATATTATTATATTTGTATTATTAATTACAAAAACATTACTAAAAAGTGTTCATTCATATATAATTATTATTATAAAAAACTTTAAAATATGTATTTATATTATGATAAAAAAACCTGTGAATATTTATTTGCATATTATCCTTCCTATAATATTATTATATATGTATTATTAATTACAAAAACATCATTAAAAATTGTTCATTCATATATAATTATTTTTATATAAAAATTTTAAAATATGTATTTATAATATGATAAAAAAAACCTGTCAATATTTAATTGCATATTATCCTTACTATAATATTAATATATATGTATTATTATTATTAAAATCATTATTAAAAAGTGTTCATCATATATAATTATAATTATAAAAATATTATAAAATATGTATTTATATTATGATCAAAAACATTTATATATATTTATTTGTATATTATCCTTCCTATAATATTATTATATATGTATTATTCATAACAAAAACATTATTAAAAAGTGTTCATTCATATATAATTATAATTATAAAAAAACTTTAAACTATGTATTTATATTATGATCAAAAAAACCTGTCAATATTTATTTGCATATTATCGTTTCTATAATATTATTATATTTGTATTATTAATTACAAAAACATTACTAAAAAGTGTTCATTCATATATAATTATTATTATAAAAAAACTTTAAACTATGTATTTATATTATGATCAAAAAAACCTGTCAATATTTATTTCCATATTATCGTTTCTATAATATTATTATATTTGGATTATTAATTACAAAAACATTACTAAAAAGTGTTCATTCATATATAATTATTATTATAAAAAACTTTTAAATATGTATTTATATTATGATAAAAAAACCTGTGAATATTTATTTGCATATTATCCTTCCTATAATATTATTATATATTTATTATTCATAACAAAAACATTATTACCCCCTGCGGTTTCGGGGTTAGAATAGAACCGCAGCCTTCCCGGGCTTGTCGTAAGAGGCGACTAAAAGGGTGACCGACGCTCTCACTGGGAGTCCTTGGGAGTGCCCCTGTTGTGTTTGCAGGGGTTGATGTGTGCTCTGCACTGCCGATGGGTATTCTCAGTGAGTCGTGAGAAACCAGCCACTTCGGTCCTTGGTCAGGGAGTGCGGCATGGATGTAGAGGTCGGGCTCTACATTGTGACGGGTGACCCCCGGCACGTCAGGTATCCGGTGCTGGGAAAACGGAGGTTGGGCCTCGGGGAACTGGGGTAGGGGCGCTGTCCCCGAGGGTATACCCGTTCCTGACTATTCCGGGCCGCCCCTTGCCGCACGATGCGCTGGTAAACACAAGATGGCTTTTATAACAAATACCCTGAACACATCTTTAATAAGTAGCTCGAATGAGCAAGAAAAGAAGTCGGAAGTAGAGCGAGACCCTTTTGGGCGAAGCTCCAAGGTCCAGAGATCGCCAACATTGAAAGGCGTGAAGACGTCCCCTCCACCTGCATCTTTCAGGTGTACAAAAGACTTGACTTTGGGATCTCCCTTGACAAGTGGAGAAGGAAACGGTGGACCACCCTCTAAGTCTGGTGAAGGGATGCCGGAGGAATCCCTAACAACAGCGTTAGATTTGGAAGTGTCGGGAATGGTACTTCTGCGTCAGCAATATCTCGACGCAGAAAATGACATTGAAAACCGGCTTCGAAACATGGAGCAGACCATAAAGGCAATGCTTGAAACCTTTAAGACGCAGAGAGGAGTTAACCAAGTGGTTAAAAATGGCATGGCTAAGCTCGAGGACGACCTTGGTTTTGTCTTCGCCTGCCGGCTGGTGAGCAAGGCGGCCATGGAAAGGATCGCCGAGAAGGTGGTGTCCCTACCTGACGACAATGCGCGACCTTCCAAGAAACGCAGGAGGCCTACATCAGAAAGCCCTCCAAAAAGAGAAGAGGTTGTTCAGACAGCAAAGCCTAAAGTTAAGGTCAAGGCGACCCAGACTTCTAGGTCCTTCTCTGACGTAGTTGCCGCTCCAGCGAAACCTCAACAGCCACAGCAACCTGCGACACCCATTGAGGGTAGCTCCCGAAAGGGGTCAGTCGTAGAAACACCATCTGGGACTGTGTGGGAAAAGCGCCTTACGAAAAAGGAGAAGAGGAAATTGAGGCACGCGGAAGTCGGCTCCAAGACATATGTGGCAGTGAGGGCGCAATCGACCGGCGTGGCCCAAGCTGTGCCTGGCTCGGCACTCGCTAAAAAGTCGCGGCCCAAAAAGCCCAGGACTGAGGCAATTTTGGTCAAGCCTTTGGAGGGAAGATCATTCGCCGAAGTCTTGGGTGTTATCAAGGCCAAGGCTAAGCCAGAGCAAACCGACACGGTTGTACGGTCGATTAGACAAACCCGGGACGGGGACGTCCTCCTCGAACTGGGTAAGTCTAAAGATAAAGCCGCCTTTGCTGCCGAACTAAAGGCAGCTGTGGAAGGTCAGGGCACCGTTCGTGCTCTCGAACCCAAGACGTCCGTCGAGGTTCGGGATATGGATTGTGTGTCAACGGAGGATGACGTCATTGATGCCCTAAAAAAAGCTGTCCCCGAGCTTGCCGGACAAACGGCTAGTCTGAGGGTGTGGCTCACGAAACCAAACCGGAGTCAACAGCGGATGGCGGTCGCCGAAATGGCAGACGCAAACGCCAGTAAGGTTTTGGCACTCCAGCATTTGAGGGTTGGATGGGTTAATTGCAGGTTGAGACGGAGGGTGGAAGTAACGAGGTGTTTTAAATGCCTTGATTTCGGCCATTCCTCCCGAAACTGCGAAGGGCCCGACCGAGGCAAGAACTGCCTTCGATGCGGGGAGGTGGGTCACACTCGTAGGGACTGTAAAGTTGAGACCTGTTTCCTCTGTAAGGAGAAAGGCCTCAATGATAAAAACGCTAAACATATAGCTGGGTCTGGGCAGTGCAGTGCATTTAAAGGCGCACTACAACAAGCGAAAGCCCAACCACGAAGATAAGGATCCTCCAGTGCAATGTAGATCGATCCAGGACGGCTGACGCGCTTCTCAGTCAGCTTGCCCTTGAACACGGTGTTGACGCGCTCTTGGTCAGCGAACAGTACCAGTACCGGGACAGGGACCCATCTCTTTGGTTTCCCGATACACTTGGTACTGCTGCGTTCTGGGTTCGTAATACAGCTAAAGTGCAGGTAAGGAGTCACGCGAAGGGCCGAGGATTCGTTTGGGTCCGGTGCGGGGATGTCACTTACTTTAGTGTATACCTCACCCCCAACGAGGCTATCCGTGACTTTCGTGGAAAGATAGACCGCCTGGAAGAGAGCGTGCGCGATACCGCCGGGCACGTTGTCGTGGCGGGGGATTTCAATGCTAGGGCTGTCGAGTGGGGAATGACTCTCACTAATTCCCGGGGGAAGTACATCCTGGACTTTGCTGCCAGGGCTGGACTTGTTGTCATAAACGAGGGCAACACGCCAACTTTCCAGCGTCCCGGAATGAGGGGAACGATCCCAGACATCACGCTTGCATCTGAGTCCCTCTTGCCGAGGATACGAGCCTGGAGAGTCCTAGAGGATTATACGGCCAGTGACCACCAGTACATCATTTTTGATGTCATGGATAGTCATCAGAGACAAGCTACCGTGTCTCGGCAGGTGCCCGTTCGGTGGAACACCAAAAAGCTGGACGTGGCCAAATTCACCGAAGTCATACTACGGGGAGAGCCAGTGGTACCTGCTGCATCCGGCGTGGCTCACGCAGAGACATCAGTTACATCATTGATGAGGCTGATAGTCTCGGCCTGCGAAGAGTCAATGCCTCGCAGGATATCCCGGTGCGATAAGCGACCTGTGTACTGGTGGACAACCGAGATCGCAGAACTACGACGGGCAGCATTGAGAGCCAGACGTCTTGCTACCAGGGCTAGAGAACCTGAAGATAGACGTCTTAAGTCTGATGCTTACAAGGTGGCAAGGAAGTCTCTTCGCCGGGCCATTAACCGGAGCAAACGCAGTTGCTGGGAGAAATTAAGGGACGATGTCGATTCCGATCCGTGGGGCCTTGGTTACAAGATAGTAACCAAGAAGCTTGGCACCCGCTCTCCACCTTCCGTTATGGACGGGGCCTCTATGGAGAGGATCGTAAAGTCCCTTTTCCCGACTCACACACTGCGTCCATTGCGGGAGTTCGGAAGGGTGGACGACGTACCGCTTTTCAGTCTCGAGGAGTTGGAGGCGGCCGTTCTGTCCCTGAAGAACAACAAGGCTCCTGGACCGGATGGGGTACCTGGTGAGGCCCTGAAGAAAGTCTTTTCAATAAACCCACAAATCCTTTTGAGCACGTACAATGCCTGTCTGGCCGAGGGGAAGTTTCCCTTCTGCTGGAAAACAGCTAGGCTTGTGCTCGTGGGGAAGGGAAAAGGAAACCCAGACCTACCCTCCTCTTACAGACCTCTCTGTATGTTGGACACTGCTGGGAAAGTCTTGGAAAAGTTGATCCGTTCCCGACTGAATTCAGCCGTGGTTGCTGCAGGGAATCTATCCCCTCGTCAGTACGGTTTCAGGAAGGGACGGTCAACGGTTGACGCTATTGAGGAGGTAAAGCGAGCCGTAATGAGAGCTGAGGAGTTTAACAACTATTCTCGTCGGGTTGTGCTGCTTGTAACACTTGATGTGCGAAACGCATTTAATTCCGCGAGGTGGTGCGATATGCTCGACGCACTGGAGAACACTTTCCACGTCCCGGCATACCTCATGCGCATGATAGAGGACTACCTCCGGTACCGCCTCATCATTTACGACACTACAGAAGGCTCCAGGACGATGGATGTAACTTCTGGTGCTGCTCAAGGATCCATACTGGGCCCGGACCTCTGGAACGTCGCCTACGACAGCCTCTTGAGATCCGAGATGCCTGAGGAAACCGTCCTAGTTGGGTATGCAGATGACGTTGCGGCTTTAATAGCTGCACGTAGCATTGAGCTTGCCCAGCTGAAACTAAATCGAGTCATGCGAACCATTAACGCATGGATGGCAGAACATGGTCTCTCGCTCGCTCTGAGCAAAACTGAGATTGTCATTCTGACTAAAAAGAGGATTGACACCATCGTGCCTTTGATGGTGGGGAACGTTGAAGTCCAAACCACTCGTGCCGCAAAGTACCTTGGGGTCATGGTGGACAGCAAGCTCAGCTGGCGAGACCAGATCACCCGTACGGCGGACAAGGCCGCTAAAATGGTTTCTTCCCTTAGTCGGTTAATGGCCAATGTCGGAGGTCCACGGTCCAGCCGCAGAAGGCTGTTGATGTCTGCGGTCCAGTCAGTGCTCCTGTACGGTGCGGAGGTCTGGGCAGACGCTCTCAATAAGGAGGTATATAGGATGCGGCTCGCCCGAGTGCAGCGTCAGGCAGCACTAAGGGTAGCATCTGCCTATCGAACAGTGTCCGAACCCGCCGTCCTGGTGGTTGCTGGAGTCATCCCCGTCAAACTTTTGGCGGCGGAGAGGAAGGCAATTTATCAGCGCCGTGGGGAGGACCAGGCAAGTATTGAGGAACGCACCCGGACCTTCCAGCTGTGGCAGGAGAGCTGGGAACAGGAGACAAGGGGGCTCTGGACCAGGCGACTGATACAACAGGTCCAACCTTGGGTTAATCGGCGGTGCGGAGAGGTGAACTTCTACCTCACCCAATTTCTGACGGGTCACGGCTTTTTCCGGTCGTACTTGTTCAGGATGGGCAAAGCCGTGTCACCCGATTGCATATACTGCCCAGGCATTCCCGATGACGTTGAACACACTTTCTTCCACTGCCAGCATTGGGAAAGGCCCCGCCTAGAGGCTCAACAGTTCGTAGGACTGCTGTCGGTGGACACGGTCATACCGATGATGATGGAGGGTGAGGACAATTGGACCTGTGTGTCACTTTACATCCAGGGTGTTCTCCGCGCCAAGAAGCTTGACCTCGACCGGGATGCGGTGTAGGTCAAAAAATAAATAATGCCAGAAACGGTGCGAGCCCTGTGGGCTTAGGTCACATGTTGGCCTGACTTGAAGTAATGTGACAAACAATTCCAGGTCTGTGTCCAACAGAGTAGAGGGGGTTTTTTAGTGAGTAGTCTGTGATAAACTCAGGAGTCTCACACTACAGGCTGGCTACCTGTGTGCGTAAAAGCATTTTCCCTCCTCACCCTAAAAAAAAAAAAAAAAAAAAAAAAAAAAAAAAAAAAAAAAACAAAAACATTATTAAAAAGTGTTCATTCATATATAATTATTATTATAAAAATATTATAAAATATGTATTTATATTATGATCAAAAACATTTATATATATTTATTTGTATATTATCCTTCCTATAATATTATTATATATGTATTATTAATAACAAAAACATCATTAAAAAGTGTTCATTCATATATAATTATTTTTATATAAAAATTATAAAATATGTATTTATATTATTATAAAAAAAACCTGTCAATATTTAATTGCTTATTATCCTTACTATAATATTAATATATATGTATTATTATTATTAAAAACATTATTAAAAAGTGTTCATTCATATATAATTATAATTATAAAAATATTATAAAATATGTATTTATATTATGATCAAAAACATTTTTATATATTTATTTGTATATTATCCTTCCTATAATATTATTATATATGTATTATTCATAACAAAAACATTATTAAAAAGTGTTCATTCATATATAAATATAATTATAAAAAAACTTTAAACTATGTATTTATATTATGATCAAAAAAACCTGTCAATATTTATTTTCATATTATCGTTTCTATAATATTATTATATTTGTATTATTAATTACAAAAACATTACTAAAAAGTGTTCATTCATATATAATTATTATTAAAAAAAAAATTAAAATATGTATTTATACTATGATAAAAAAAACCTGTGAATATTTATTTGCATATTATCCTTCCTATAATATTATTATATATGTATTATTAATTACAAAAACATCATTAAAAAGTGTTCATTCATATATAATTATTTTTATATAAAAATTTTAAAATATGTATTTATATTATGATAAAAAAAACCTGTCAATATTTAATTGCATATTATCCTTACTATAATATTAATATATATGTATTATTATTATTAAAAGCATTATTAAAAAGTGTTCATTCATATATAATTATAATCATAAAAATATTATAAAATATGTTTTTATATTATGATCAAAAACATTTATATATATTTATTTGTATATTATCCTTCCTATAATATTATTATATATGTATTATTCATAACAAAAACATTATTAAAAAGTGTTCATTCATATATAATTATAATAATTATAAAAAAACTTTAAACTATGTATTTATATTATGATCAAAAAAACCTGTCAATATTTATTTTCATATTATCGTTTCTATAATATTATTATATTTGTATTATTAATTACAAAAACATTACTAAAAAGTGTTCATTCATATATAATTATTATTATAAAAATATTATAAAATATGTATTTATATTATGATAAAAAAAAACTGTGAATATTTATTTGCATATTATCCTTCCTATAATATTATTATATATGTATTATTAATTACAAAAACATCATTAAAAAGTGTTCATTCATATATAATAATTATTATAAAAATATTATAAAATATGTATTTATATTATGATCAAAAACATTTATATATATTTATTTGTATATTATCCTTCCTATAATATTATTATATATGTATTATTAATAACAAAAACATTATTCAAAAGTATTCATTCATATAAAATTATTATTATAAAAATATTAAAAATATGTATTTATATTATGATCAAAAAAACCTGTCAATATTTATTTGCATATTATCGTTTCTATAATATTATTATATTTGTATTATTAATTACAAAAAAATTACTAAAAAGTGTTCATTCATATATAATTATTATTAAAAAAAAACTTTAAACTATGTATTTATATTATGATCAAAAAAACCTGTGAATATTTATTTGCATATTATCCTTCCTATAATATAATTATATATGTATTATTAATAACAAAAACATTATTAAAAAGTGTTCATTCATATATAATTATTATTATAAAAATATTATAAAATATGTATTTATATTATGATCAAAAACATTTATATATATTTATTTGTATATCATCCTTCCTATAATATTATTATATATGTATTATTAATAACAAAAACATTATTCAAAAGTGTTTATTCATATATAATTATTATTATAAAAATATTATAAAATATGTATTTATATTATGATCAAAAACATTTATATATATTTATTTGTATATTATCCTTCCTATAATATTATTTTATATGTATTATTAATAACAAAAACATCATTAAAAAGTGTTCATTCATATATAATTATTTTTATATAAAAATTATAAAATATGTATTTATATTATGATAAAAAAAAACCTTTCAATATTTAATTGCATATTATCCTTACTATAATATTAATATATATGAATTATTATTATTAAAAACATTATTAAAAAGTGTTCATTCATATATAATTATAATTATAAAAATATTATAAAATATGTATTTATATTATGATCAAAAACATTTTTATATATTTATTTGTATATTATCTTTCCTATAATATTATTATATATGTATTATTCATAACAAAAACATTATTAAAAAGTGTTCATTCATATATAATTATAATTATAAAAAAACTTTAAACTATGTATTTATATTATGATCGAAAAAACCTGTCAATATTTATTTTCATATTATCGTTTCTATAATATTATTATATTTGTATTATTAATTACAAAAACATTACTAAAAAGTGTTCATTCATATATAATTATTATTATAAAAAACTTTAAAATATGTATTTATATTATGATAAAAAAACCTGTGAATATTTATTTGCATATTATCCTTCCTATAATATTATTATATATGTATTATTAATTACAAAAACATCATTAAAAATTGTTCATTCATATATAATTATTTTTATATAAAAATTTTAAAATATGTATTTATAATATGATAAAAAAAACCTGTCAATATTTAATTGCATATTATCCTTACTATAATATTAATATATATGTATTATTATTATTAAAATCATTATTAAAAAGTGTTCATCATATATAATTATAATTATAAAAATATTATAAAATATGTATTTATATTATGATCAAAAACATTTATATATATTTATTTGTATATTATCCTTCCTATAATATTATTATATATGTATTATTAATAACAAAAACATTATTAAAAAGTGTTCATTCATATATAATTATAATTATAAAAAAACTTTAAACTATGTATTTATATTATGATCAAAAAAACCTGTCAATATTTATTTGCATATTATCGTTTCTATAATATTATTATATTTGTATTATTAATTACAAAAACATTACTAAAAAGTGTTCATTCATATATAATTATTATTATAAAAAAACTTTAAACTATGTATTTATATTATGATCAAAAAAACCTGTCAATATTTATTTGCATATTATCGTTTCTATAATATTATTATATTTGTATTATTAATTAAAAAACATTACTAAAAAGTGTTCATTCATACATTATTATTATTATAAAAAACTTTAAAATATGTATTTATATTATGATAAAAAAACCTGTGAATATTTATTTGCATATTATCCTTCCTATAATATTATTATATATGTATTATTAATAACAAAAACATTATTAAAAAGTGTTCATTCATATATAATTATTATTATAAAAATATTATAAAATATGTATTTATATTATGATCAAAAACATTTTTATATATTTATTTGTATATTATCCTTCCTATAATATTATTATATATGTATTATTAATAACAAAAACATTATTAAAAAGTGTTCATTCATATATTATTATTATTATAAAATTATTATAAAATATGTATTTATATTATGATCAAAAACATTTATATATATTTATTTGTATATTATCCTTCCTATAATATTATTATATATGTATTATTCATAACAAAAACATTATTAAAAAGTGTTCATTCATATAAAATTATAATTATAAAAAAACTTTAAACTATGTATTTATATTATGATCAAAAAAACCTGTCAATATTTATTTGCATATTATCGTTACTATAATATTATTATATTTGTATTATTAATTACAAAAACATAACTAAAAAGTGTTCATTCATATATAATTATTATTATAAAAAAACTTTAAACTATGTATTTATATTATGATCAAAAAAACCTGTCAATATTTATTTGCATATTATCGTTTCTATAATATTATTATATTTGTATTATTAATTACAAAAACATTACTAAAAAGTGTTCATTCATATATAATTATTATTATAAAAAAACTTTAAACTATGTATTTATATTATGATCAAAAAAACCTGCCAATATTTATTTGCATATTATCGTTTCTATAATATTATTATATTTGGATTATTAATTACAAAAACATTACTAAAAAGTGTTCATATATTATTATTATTATAAAAAACTTTAAAATATGTATTTATATTATGATAAAAAAACCTGTGAATATTTATTTGCATATTATCCTTCCTATAATATTATTATATAATGTATTATTAATAACAAAAACATTATTAAAAAGTGTTCATTCATATATAATTATTATTATAAAAATATTATAAAATATGTATTTATATTATGATCAAAAACATTTATATATATTTATTTGTATATTATCCTATATGTATTATTAATAACAAAAATATTATTCAAAAGTGTTCATTCATATATAATTATTATTATAAAAATATTATAAAATATGTATTTATATTATGATCAAAAACATTTATATATATTTATTTGTATATTATCCTTCCTATAATATTATTATATATGTATTATTAATAACAAAAACATCATTAAAAAGTGTTCATTCATATATAATTATTGTTATATAAAAATTATAAAATATGTATTTATATTATGATAAAAAAAAACCTGTCAATATTTAATTGCATATTATCCTTACTATAATATTAATATATATGTATTATTATTATTAAAAACATTATTAAAAAGTGCTCATTCATATATAATTATAATTAAAAAAATATTATAAAATATGTATTTATATTATGATCAAAAACATTTTTATATATTTATTTGTATATTATCCTTCCTATAATATTATTATATATGTATTATTCATAACAAAAACATTATTAAAAAGTTCTCATTCATATATAATTATAATTATAAAAAAACTTTAAACTATGTATTTATATTATGATCAAAAAAACCTGTCAATATTTATTTTCATATTATCGTTTCTATAATATTATTATATTTGTATTATTAATTACAAAAACATTACTAAAAAGTGTTCATTCATATATAATTATTATTATAAAAAACTTTTAAATATGTATTTATATTATGATAAAAAAAAACTGTGAATATTTATTTGCATATTATCCTTCCTATAATATTATTATATATGTATTATTAATTACAAAAACATCATTAAAAAGTGTTCATTCATATATAATTATTATTATAAAAATATTATAAAATATGTATTTATATTATGATCAAAAACATTTATATATATTTATTTGTATATTATCCTTCCTATAATATTATTATATATGTATTATTAATAACAAAAACATCATTAAAAAGTGTTCATTCATATATAATTATTTTTATATAAAAATTATAAAATATGTATTTATATTATGATAAAAAAAAACCTGTCAATATTTAATTGCATATTATCCTTACTATAATATTAATATATATGTATTATTATTATTAAAAACATTATTAAAAAGTGTTCATTCATATATAATTATAATTATAAAAATATTATAAAATATGTATTTATATTATGATCAAAAACATTTTTATATATTTATTTGTATATTATCCTTCCTATAATATTATTATATATGTATTATTCATAACAAAAACATTATTAAAAAGTTCTCATTCATATATAATTATAATTA
This sequence comes from Macrosteles quadrilineatus, assembly GCF_028750875.1. NCBI lineage: Eukaryota > Metazoa > Arthropoda > Insecta > Hemiptera > Cicadellidae > Macrosteles > Macrosteles quadrilineatus. Next base: position 27,799 of record NW_026542702.1, read on the forward strand.
TAAAAAAACTTTAAACTATGTATTTATATTATGATCAAAAAAACCTGTCAATATATTTATTTGCATATTATCCTTCCTATAATATTATTATATATGTATTATTAATTACAAAAACATCATTAAAAAGTGTTCATTCATATATAATTATTATTATAAAAATATTATAAAATATGTATTTATATTATGATCAAAAACATTTATATATATTTATTTGTATATTATCCTTCCTATAATATTATTATATATGTATTATTAATTACAAAAACATCATTAAAAAGTGTTCATTCATATATAATTATTGTTATATAAAAATTATAAAATATGTATTTATATTATGATAAAAAAAAACCTGTCAATATTTAATTGCATATTATCCTTACTATAATATTAATATATATGTATTATTATTATTAAAAACATTATTAAAAAGTGTTCATTCATATATAATTATAATTAAAAAAATATTATAAAATATGTATTTATATTATGATCAAAAACATTTTTATATATTTATTTGTATATTATCCTTCCTATAATATTATTATATATGTATTATTCATAACAAAAACATTATTAAAAAGTTCTCATTCATATATAATTATAATTATAAAAAAACTTTAAACTATGTATTTATATTATGATCAAAAAAACCTGTCAATATTTATTTTCATATTATCGTTTCTATAATATTATTATATTTGTATTATTAATTACAAAAACATTACTAAAAAGTGTTCATTCATATATAATTATTATTATAAAAAACTTTTAAATATGTATTTATATTATGATAAAAAAAAAACTGTGAATATTTATTTGCATATTATCCTTCCTATAATATTATTATATATGTATTATTAATTACAAAAACATCATTAAAAAGTGTTCATTCATATATAATTATTATTATAAAAATATTATAAAATATGTATTTATATTATGATCAAAAACATTTATATATATTTATTTGTATATTATCCTTCCTATAATATTTATATATATGTATTATTAATAACAAAAACATCATTAAAAAGTGTTCATTCATATATAATTATTTTTATATAAAAATTATAAAATATGTATTTATATTATGATAAAAAAACCTGTCAATATTTAATTGCATATTATCCTTACTATAATATTAATATATATGTATTATTATTATTAAAAACATTATTAAAAAGTGTTCATTCATATATAATTATAATTATAAAAATATTATAAAATATGTATTTATATTATGATCAAAAACATTTTTATATATTTATTTGTATATTATCCTTCCTATAATATTATTATATATGTATTATTCATAACAAAAACATTATTAAAAAGTTCTCATTCATATATAATTATAATTATAAAAAAACTTTAAACTATGTATTTATATTATGATCAAAAAAACCTGTCAATATATTTATTTGCATATTATCCTTCCTATAATATTATTATATATGTATTATTAATTACAAAAACATCATTAAAAAGTGTTCATTCATATATAATTATTATTATAAAAATATTATAAAATATGTATTTATATTATGATCAAAAACATTTATATATATTTATTTGTATATTATCCTTCCTATAATATTATTATATATGTATTATTAATAACAAAAACATTATTAAAAAGTGTTCATTCATATATAATTATTATTATAAAAATATTATAAAATATGTATTTATATTATGATCAAAAACATTTATATATATTTATTTGTATATTATCCTTCCTATAATATTATTAAATATGTATTATTCATAACAAAAACATTATTAAAAAGTGTTCATTCATATATTATTATTATTATAAAAATATTATAAAATATGTATTTATATTATGATCAAAAACATTTATATATATTTATTTGTATATTATCCTTCCTATAATATTATTATATATGTATTATTCATAACAAAAACATTATTAAAAAGTGTTTATTCATATATAATTATAATTATAAAAAAACTTTAAAATACGTATTTATATTATGATAAAAAAACCTGTGAATATTTATTTGCATATTATCCTTCCTATAATATTATTATATATGTATTATTAATAACAAAAACATTATTAAAAAGTGTTCATTCATATATAATTATTATTATAAAAATATTATAAAATATGTATTTATATTATGATCAAAAACATTTATATATATTTATTTGTATATTATCCTTCCTATAATATTATTATATATGTATTATTAATAACAAAAACATTATTCAAAAGTGTTCATTCATATATAATAATTATTATAAAAATATTATAAAATATGTATTTATATTATGATCAAAAACATTTATATATATTTATTTGTATATTATCCTTCCTATAATATTATTATATATGTATTATTAATAACAAAAACATCATTAAAAAGTGTTCATTCATATATAATTATTTTTATATAAAAATTATAAAATATGTATTTATATTATGATAAAAAAACCTGTCAATATTTAATTGCATATTATCCTTACTATAATATTATTATATAAGTATTATTCATAACAAAAACATTATTAAAAAGTGTTCATTCATATATAATTATAATTATAAAAAAACATTAAACTATGTATTTATATTATGATCAAAAAAACCTGTCAATATTTATTTTCATATTATCGTTTCTATAATATTATTATATTTGTATTATTAATTACAAAAACATTACTAAAAAGTGTTCATTCATATATAATTATTATTATAAAAAACTTTAAAATATGTATTTATATTATGATAAAAAAAACCTGTGAATATTTATTTGCATATTATCTTTACTATAATATTAATATATATGTATTATTATTATTAAAAACATTATTAAAAAGTGTTCATTCATATATAATTCTAATTATAAAAATATTATAAAATATGTATTTATATTATGATCAAAAACATTTATATATATTTATTTGTATATTGTCCTTCCTATAATATTATTATATATGTATTATTAATAACAAAAACATTACTAAAAAGTGTTTATTCATATATAATTATTATTATAAAAAACTTTAAAATATGTATTTATATTATGATAAAAAAACCTGTTAATATTTATTTTCATATTATCCTTCCTATAATATTATTATATATGTATTATTAATTACAAAAACATCATTAAAAATTGTTCATTCATATATAATTATTTTTATATAAAAATTTTAAAATATGTATTTATAATATGATAAAAAAACCTGTCAATATTTAATTGCATATTATCCTTACTATAATATTAATATATATGTATTATTATTATTAAAATCATTATTAAAAAGTGTTCATCATATATAATTATAATTATAAAAATATTATAAAATATGTATTTATATTATGATCAAAAACATTTATATATATTTATTTGTATATTATCCTTCCTATAATATTATTATATATGTATTATTAATAACAAAAACATTATTAAAAAGTGTTCATTCATATATAATTATTATTAAAAATATTATAAAATATGTATTTATATTATAATCAAAAACATTTATATATATTTATTTGTATATTATCCTTCCTATAATATTATTATATATGTATTATTCATAACAAAAACATTATTAAAAAGTGTTCATTCATATATAATTATAATTATAAAAAAACTTTAAACTATGTATTTATATTATGATCGAAAAAACCTGTCAATATTTATTTGCATATTATCGTTTCTATAATATTATTATATTTGTATTATTAATTACAAAAACATTACTAAAAAGTGTTCATTCATATATAATTATTATTATAAAAAAACTTTAAACTATGTATTTATATTATGATCAAAAAAACCTGTCAATATTTATTTTCATATTATCGTTTCTATAATATTATTATATTTGTATTATTAATTACAAAAACATTACTAAAAAGTGTTCATTCATATATAATTATTATTATAAAAAACTTTTAAATATGTATTTATATTATGATAAAAAAAACTGTGAATATTTATTTGCATATTATCCTTCCTATAATATTATTATATATGTATTATTAATTACAAAAACATCATTAAAAAGTGTTCATTCATATATAATTATTATTATAAAAATATTATAAAATATGTATTTATATTATGATCAAAAACATTTATATATATTTATTTGTATATTATCCTTCCTATAATATTATTATATATGTATTATTAATAACAAAAACATCATTAAAAAGTGTTCATTCATATATAATTATTTTTATATAAAAATTATAAAATATGTATTTATATTATGATAAAAAAAAACCTGTCAATATTTAATTGCATATTATCCTTACTATAATATTAATATATATGTATTATTATTATTAAAAACATTATTAAAAAGTGTTCATTCATATATAATTATAATTATAAAAATATTATAAAATATGTATTTATATTATGATCAAAAACATTTTTATATATTTATTTGTATATTATCCTTCCTATAATATTATTATATATGTATTATTCATAACAAAAACATTATTAAAAAGTTCTCATTCATATATAATTATAATTATAAAAAAACTTTAAACTATGTATTTATATTATGATCAAAAAAACCTGTCAATATATTTATTTGCATATTATCCTTCCTATAATATTATTATATATGTATTATTAATTACAAAAACATCATTAAAAAGTGTTCATTCATATATAATTATTATTATAAAAATATTATAAAATATGTATTTATATTATGATCAAAAACATTTATATATATTTATTTGTATATTATCCTTCCTATAATATTATATTATTATATATGTATTATTAATAACAAAAACATCATTAAAAAGTGTTCATTCATATATAATTATTGTTATATAAAAATTATAAAATATGTATTTATATTATGATAAAAAAAAACCTGTCAATATTTAATTGCATATTATCCTTACTATAATATTAATATATATGTATTATTATTATTAAAAACATTATTAAAAAGTGTTCATTCATATATAATTATAATTAAAAAAATATTATAAAATATGTATTTATATTATGATCAAAAACATTTTTATATATTTATTTGTATATTATCCTTCCTATAATATTATTATATATGTATTATTCATAACAAAAACATTATTAAAAAGTTCTCATTCATATATAATTATAATTATAAAAAAACTTTAAACTATGTATTTATATTATGATCAAAAAAACCTGTCAATATTTATTTTCATATTATCGTTTCTATAATATTATTATATTTGTATTATTAATTACAAAAACATTACTAAAAAGTGTTCATTCATATATAATTATTATTATAAAAAACTTTTAAATATGTATTTATATTATGATAAAAAAAACTGTGAATATTTATTTGCATATTATCCTTCCTATAATATTATTATATATGTTCTATTAATTACAAAAACATCATTAAAAAGTGTTCATTCATATATAATTATTATTATAAAAATATTATAAAATATGTATTTATATTATGATCAAAAACATTTATATATATTTATTTGTATATTATCCTTCCTATAATATTATTATATATGTATTATTAATAACAAAAACATCATTAAAAAGTGTTCATTCATATATAATTATTTTTATATAAAAATTATAAAATATGTATTTATATTATGATAAAAAAAACCTGTCAATATTTAATTGCATATTATCCTTACTATAATATTAATATATATGTATTATTATTATTAAAAACATTATTAAAAAGTGTTCATTCATATATAATTATAATTATAAAAATATTATAAAATATGTATTTATATTATGATCAAAAACATTTTTATATATTTATTTGTATATTATCCTTCCTATAATATTATTATATATGTATTATTCATAACAAAAACATTATTAAAAAGTTCTCATTCATATATAATTATAATTATAAAAAAACTTTAAACTATGTATTTATATTATGATCAAAAAAACCTGTCAATATATTTATTTGCATATTATCCTTCCTATAATATTATTATATATGTATTATTAATTACAAAAACATCATTAAAAAGTGTTCATTCATATATAATTATTATTATAAAAATATTATAAAATATGTATTTATATTATGATCAAAAACATTTATATATATTTATTTGTATATTATCCTTCCTATAATATTATTATATATGTATTATTAATAACAAAAACATTATTAAAAAGTGTTCATTCATATATAATTATTATTATAAAAATATTATAAAATATGTATTTATATTATGATCAAAAACATTTATATATATTTATTTGTATATTATCCTTCCTATAATATTATTAAATATGTATTATTCATAACAAAAACATTATTAAAAAGTGTTCATTCATATATTATTATTATTATAAAAATATTATAAAATATGTATTTATATTATGATCAAAAACATTTATATATATTTATTTGTATATTATCCTTCCTATAATATTATTATATATGTATTATTCATAACAAAAACATTATTAAAAAGTGTTTATTCATATATAATAATAATTATAAAAAAACTTTAAACTATGTATTTATATTATGATCAAAAAAACCTGTCAATATTTATTTGCATATTATCGTTTCTATAATATTATTATATTTGTATTATTAATTACAAAAACATTACTAAAAAGTGTTCATTCATATATAATTATTATTATAAAAAACTTTAAACTATGTATTTATATTATGATCAAAAAAACCTGTCAATATTTTTTTGCATATTATCGTTTCTATTATATTATTATATTTGTATTACTAATTACAAAAACATTACTAAAAAGTGTTTATTCATATATTATTATTATTATAAAAAACTTTAAAATATGTATTTATATTATGATAAAAAAACCTGTGAATATTTATTTGCATATTATCCTTCCTATAATATTATTATATATGTATTATTAATAACAAAAACATTATTAAAAAGTGTTCATTCATATATAATTATTATTATAAAAATATTATAAAATATGTATTTATATTATGATCAAAAACATTTATATATATTTATTTGTATATTATCCTTCCTATAATATTATTATATATGTATTATTAATAACAAAAACATTATTCAAAAGTGTTCATTCATATATAATAATTATTATAAAAATATTATAAAATATGTATTTATATTATGATCAAAAACATTTATATATATTTATTTGTATATTATCCTTCCTATAATATTATTATATATGTATTATTAATAACAAAAACATCATTAAAAAGTGTTCATTCATATATAATTATTTTTATATAAAAATTATAAAATATGTATTTATATTATGATAAAAAAACCTGTCAATATTTAATTGCATATTATCCTTACTATAATATTATTATATAAGTATTATTCATAACAAAAACATTATTAAAAAGTGTTCATTCATATATAATTATAATTATAAAAAAACATTAAACTATGTATTTATATTATGATCAAAAAAACCTGTCAATATTTATTTTCATATTATCGTTTCTATAATATTATTATATTTGTATTATTAATTACAAAAACATTACTAAAAAGTGTTCATTCATATATAATTATTATTATAAAAAACTTTAAAATATGTATTTATATTATGATAAAAAAAACCTGTGAATATTTATTTGCATATTATCCTTACTATAATATTAATATATATGTATTATTATTATTAAAAACATTATTAAAAAGTGTTCATTCATATATAATTCTAATTATAAAAATATTATAAAATATTTATTTATATTATGATCAAAAACATTTATATATATTTATTTGTATATTATCCTTCCTATAATATTATTATATATGTATTATTCATAACAAAAACATTATTAAAAAGTGTTCATTCATATATAATTATAATTATAAAAAAACTTTAAACTATGTATTTATATTATGATCAAAAAACCTGTTAATATTTATTTTCATATTATCGTTTCTATAATATTATTATATTTGTATTATTAATTACAAAAACATTACTAAAAAGTGTTTATTCATATATAATTATTATTATAAAAAACTTTAAAATATGTATTTATATTATGATAAAAAAACCTGTGAATATTTATTTGCATATTATCCTTCCTATAATATTATTATATATGTATTATTAATAACAAAAACATTATTAAAAAGTGTTCATTCATATATAATTATTATTAAAAATATTATAAAATATGTATTTATATTATAATCAAAAACATTTATATATATTTATTTGTATATTATCCTTCCTATAATATTATTATATATGTATTATTCATAACAAAAACATTATTAAAAAGTGTTCATTCATATATAATTATTATTATAAAAAACTTTTAAATATGTATTTATATTATGATAAAAAAAACTGTGAATATTTATTTGCATATTATCCTTCCTATAATATTATTATATATGTATTATTAATTACAAAAACATCATTAAAAAGTGTTCATTCATATATAATTATTATTATAAAAATATTATAAAATATGTATTTATATTATGATCAAAAACATTTATATATATTTATTTGTATATTATCCTTCCTATAATATTATTATATACGTATTATTAATAACAAAAACATCATTAAAAAGTGTTCATTCATATATAATTATTTTTATATAAAAATTATAAAATATGTATTTATATTATGATAAAAAAAACCTGTCAATATTTAATTGCATATTATCCTTACTATAATATTAATATATATGTATTATTATTATTAAAAACATTATTAAAAAGTGTTCATTCATATATAATTATAATTATAAAAATATTATAAAATATGTATTTATATTATGATCAAAAACATTTTTATATATTTATTTGTATATTATCCTTCCTATAATATTATTATATATGTATTATTCATAACAAAAACATTATTAAAAAGTTCTCATTCATATATAATTATAATTATAAAAAAACTTTAAACTATGTATTTATATTATGATCAAAAAAACCTGTCAATATATTTATTTGCATATTATCCTTCCTATAATATTATTATATATGTATTATTAATTACAAAAACATCATTAAAAAGTGTTCATTCATATATAATTATTATTATAAAAATATTATAAAATATGTATTTATATTATGATCAAAAACATTTATATATATTTATTTGTATATTATCCTTCCTATAATATTATTATATATGTATGATTAATAACAAAAACATTATTAAAAAGTGTTCATTCATATATAATTATTATTATAAAAATATTATAAAATATGTATTTATATTATGATCAAAAACATTTATATATATTTATTTGTATATTATCCTTCCTATAATATTATTAAATATGTATTATTCATAACAAAAACATTATTAAAAAGTGTTCATTCATATATTATTATTATTATAAAAATATTATAAAATATGTATTTATATTATGATCAAAAACATTTATATATATTTATTTGTATATTATCCTTCCTATAATATTATTATATATGTATTATTCATAACAAAAACATTATTAAAAAGTGTTTATTCATATATAATTATAATTATAAAAAAACTTTAAACTATGTATTTATATTATGATCAAAAAAACCTGTCAATATTTATTTGCATATTATCGTTTCTATAATATTATTATATTTGTATTATTAATTACAAAAACATTACTAAAAAGTGTTCATTCATATATAATTATTATTATAAAAAAACTTTAAACTATGTATTTATATTATGATCAAAAAAACCTGTCAATATTTTTTTGCATATTATCGTTTCTATAATATTATTATATTTGTATTACTAATTACAAAAACATTACTAAAAAGTGTTTATTCATATATTATTATTATTATAAAAAACTTTAAAATATGTATTTATATTATGATAAAAAAACCTGTGAATATTTATTTGCATATTATCCTTCCTATAATATTATTATATATGTATTATTAATAACAAAAACATTATTAAAAAGTGTTCATTCATATATAATTATTATTATAAAAATATTATAAAATATGTATTTATATTATGATCAAAAACATTTATATATATTTATTTGTATATTATCCTTCCTATAATATTATTATATATGTATTATTAATAACAAAAACATTATTCAAAAGTGTTCATTCATATATAATAATTATTATAAAAATATTATAAAATATGTATTTATATTATGATCAAAAACATTTATATATATTTATTTGTATATTATCCTTCCTATAATATTATTATATATGTATTATTAATAACAAAATCATCATTAAAAAGTGTTCATTCATATATAATTATTTTTATATAAAAATTATAAAATATGTATTTATATTATGATAAAAAAACCTGTCAATATTTAATTGCATATTATCCTTACTATAATATTATTATATAAGTATTATTCATAACAAAAACATTATTAAAAAGTGTTCATTCATATATAATTATAATTATAAAAAAACATTAAACTATGTATTTATATTATGATCAAAAAAACCTGTCAATATTTATTTTCATATTATCGTTTCTATAATATTATTATATTTGTATTATTAATTACAAAAACATTACTAAAAAGTGTTCATTCATATATAATTATTATTATAAAAAACTTTAAAATATGTATTTATATTATGATAAAAAAAACCTGTGAATATTTATTTGCATATTATCCTTACTATAATATTAATATATATGTATTATTATTATTAAAAACATTATTAAAAAGTGTTCATTCATATATAATTCTAATTATAAAAATATTATAAAATATGTATTTATATTATGATCAAAAACATTTATATATATTTATTTGTATATTATCCTTCCTATAATATTATTATATATGTATTATTCATAACAAAAACATTATTAAAAAGTGTTCATTCATATATAATTATAATTATAAAAAAACTTTAAACTATGTATTTATATTATGATCAAAAAACCTGTTAATATTTATTTTCATATTATCGTTTCTATAATATTATTATATTTGTATTATTAATTACAAAAACATTACTAAAAAGTGTTCATTCATATATAATTATTTTTATATAAAAATTATAAAATATGTATTTATATTATGATAAAAAAAACCTGTCAATATTTAATTGCATATTATCCTTACTATAATATTAATATATATGTATTATTATTATTAAAAACATTATTAAAAAGTGTTCATTCATATATAATTATAATTATAAAAATATTATAAAATATGTATTTATATTATGATCAAAAACATTTTTATATATTTATTTGTATATTATCCTTCCTATAATATTATTATATATGTATTATTCATAACAAAAACATTATTAAAAAGTTCTCATTCATATATAATTATAATTATAAAAAAACTTTAAACTATGTATTTATATTATGATCAAAAAAACCTGTCAATATATTTATTTGCATATTATCCTTCCTATAATATTATTATATATGTATTATTAATTACAAAAACATCATTAAAAAGTGTTCATTCATATATAATTATTATTATAAAAATATTATAAAATATGTATTTATATTATGATCAAAAACATTTATATATATTTATTTGTATATTATCCTTCCTATAATATTATTATATATGTATTATTAATAACAAAAACATTATTCAAAAGTGTTCATTCATATATAATTATTATTATAAAAATATTATAAAATATGTATTTATATTATGATCAAAAACATTTATATATATTTATTTGTATATTATCCTTCCTATAATATTATTAAATATGTATTATTCATAACAAAAACATTATTAAAAAGTGTTCATTCATATATTATTATTATTATAAAAATATTATAAAATATGTATTTATATTATGATCAAAAACATTTATATATATTTATTTGTATATTATCCTTCCTATAATATTATTATATATGTATTATTCATAACAAAAACATTATTAAAAAGTGTTTATTCATATATAATTATAATTATAAAAAAACTTTAAACTATGTATTTATATTATGATCAAAAAAACCTGTCAATATTTATTTGCATATTATCGTTTCTATAATATTATTATATTTGTATTATTAATTACAAAAACATTACTAAAAAGTGTTCATTCATATATAATTATTATTATAAAAAAACTTTAAACTATGTATTTATATTATGATCAAAAAAACCTGTCAATATTTTTTTGCATATTATCGTTTCTATAATATTATTATATTTGTATTACTAATTACAAAAACATTACTAAAAAGTGTTTATTCATATATTATTATTATTATAAAAAACTTTAAAATATGTATTTATATTATGATAAAAAAACCTGTGAATATTTATTTGCATATTATCCTTCCTATAATATTATTATATATGTATTATTAATAACAAAAACATTATTAAAAAGTGTTCATTCATATATAATTATTATTATAAAAATATTATAAAATATGTATTTATATTATGATCAAAAACATTTATATATATTTATTTGTATATTATCCTTCCTATAATATTATTATATATGTATTATTAATAACAAAAACATTATTCAAAAGTGTTCATTCATATATAATAATTATTATAAAAATATTATAAAATATGTATTTATATTATGATCAAAAACATTTATATATATTTATTTGTATATTATCCTTCCTATAATATTATTATATATGTATTATTAATAACAAAAACATCATTAAAAAGTGTTCATTCATATATAATTATTTTTATATAAAAATTATAAAATATGTATTTATATTATGATAAAAAAACCTGTCAATATTTAATTGCATATTATCCTTACTATAATATTATTATATAAGTATTATTCATAACAAAAACATTATTAAAAAGTGTTCATTCATATATAATTATAATTATAAAAAAACATTAAACTATGTATTTATATTATGATCAAAAAAACCTGTCAATATTTATTTTCTTATTATCGTTTCTATAATATTATTATATTTGTATTATTAATTACAAAAACATTACTAAAAAGTGTTCATTCATATATAATTATTATTATAAAAAACTTTAAAATATGTATTTATATTATGATAAAAAAAACCTGTGAATATTTATTTGCATATTATCCTTACTATAATATTAATATATATGTATTATTATTATTAAAAACATTATTAAAAAGTGTTCATTCATATATAATTCTAATTATAAAAATATTATAAAATATGTATTTATATTATGATCAAAAACATTTATATATATTTATTTGTATATTATCCTTCCTATAATATTATTATATATGTATTATTCATAACAAAAACATTATTAAAAAGTGTTCATTCATATATAATTATAATTATAAAAAAACTTTAAACTATGTATTTATATTATGATCAAAAAAACCTGTCAATATTTATTTGCATATTATCGTTTCTATAATATTATTATATTTGTATTATTAATTACAAAAACATTACTAAAAAGTGTTCATTCATATATAATTATTATTATAAAAAAACTTTAAACTATGTATTTATATTATGATCAAAAAAACCTGTCAATATTTATTTGCATATTATCGTTTCTATAATATTATTATATTTGTATTATTAATTACAAAAACATTACTAAAAAGTGTTCATTCATATATTATTATTATTATAAAAAACTTTAAAATATGTATTTATATTATGATAAAAAAACCTGTGAATATTTATTTGCATATTATCCTTCCTATAATTTTATTATATATGTATTATTAATAACAAAAACATTATTAAAAAGTGTTCATTCATATATAATTATTATTATAAAAATATTATAAAATATGTATTTATATTATGATCAAAAACATTTTTATATATTTATTTGTATATTATCCTTCCTATAATATTATTATATATGTATTATTAATAACAAAAACATTATTAAAAAGTGTTCATTCATATATTATTATTATTATAAAATTATTATAAAATATGTATTTATATTATGATCAAAAACATTTATATATATTTATTTGTATATTATCCTTCCTATAATATTATTATATATGTATTATTCATAACAAAAACATTATTAAAAAGTGTTCATTCATATATAATTATAATTATAAAAAAACTTTAAACTATGTATTTATATTATGATCAAAAAAACCTGTCAATATTTATTTGCATATTATCGTTTCTATAATATTATTATATTTGTATTATTAATTACAAAAACATTACTAAAAAGTGTTCATTCATATATAATTATTATTATAAAAAAACTTTAAACTATGTATTTATATTATGATCAAAAAAACCTGTCAATATTTATTTGCATATTATCGTTTCTATAATATTATTATATTTGTATTATTAATTACAAAAACATTACTAAAAAGTGTTCATTCATATATAATTATTATTATAAAAAAACTTTAAACTATGTATTTATATTATGATCAAAAAAACCTGTCAATATTTATTTGCATATTATCGTTTCTATAATATTATTATATTTGGATTATTAATTACAAAAACATTACTAAAAAGTGTTCATATATTATTATTATTATAAAAAACTTTAAAATATGTATATATATTATGATAAAAAAACCTGTCAATATTTAATTGCATATTATCCTTACTATAATATTATTATATAAGTATTATTCATAACAAAAACATTATTAAAAAGTGTTTATTCATATATAATTATAATTATAAAAAAACTTTAAACTATGTATTTATATTATGATCAAAAAAACCTGTCAATATTTATTTTCATATTATCGTTTCTATAATATTATTATATTTGTATTATTAATTACAAAAACATTACTAAAAAGTGTTCATTCATATATAATTATTATTATAAAAAACTTAAAAATATGTATTTATATTATGAAAAAAAAAACCTGTGAATATTTATTTGCATATTATCCTTCCTATAATATTATTATATATGTATTATTAATTACAAAAACATCATTAAAAAGTGTTCATTCATATAAAATTATTTTTTATAAAAATTTTAAAATATGTATTTATATTATGATCAAAAACATTTATATATATTTATTTGTATATTATCCTTCCTATAATATTATTATATATGTATTATTCATAACAAAAACATTATTAAAAAGTGTTCATTCATATATAATTATAATTATAAAAAAACTTTAAACTAAGTATTTATATTATGATCAAAAAAACCTGTCAATATTTATTTTCATATTATCGTTTCTATAATATTATTATATTTGTATTATTAATTACAAAAACATTACTAAAAAGTGTTCATTCATATATAATTATTATTATAAAAAACTTTTAAATATGTATTTATATTATGATAAAAAAAACTGTGAATATTTATTTGCATATTATCCTTCCTATAATATTATTATATATGTATTATTAATTACAAAAACATCATTAAAAAGTGTTCATTCAAATATAATTATTATTATAAAAATATTATAAAATATGTATTTATATTATGATCAAAAACATTTATATATATTTATATGTATATTATCCTTCCTATAATATTATTATATATGTATTATTAATAACAAAAACATTATTCAAAAGTATTCATTCATATAAAATTATTATTATAAAAATATTATAAAAAATGTATTTATATTATGATCAAAAACATTTATATATATTTATTTGTATATTATCCTTCCTATAATATTATTATATATGTATTATTAATAACAAAAACATCATTAAAAAGTGTTCATTCATATATAATTATTTTTATATAAAAATTTTAAAATATGTATTTATATTATGATAAAAAAAACCTGTCAATATTTAATTGCATATTATCCTTACTATAATATTAATATATATGTATTATTATTATTAAAAACATTATTAAAAAGTGTATATTCATATATAATTATAATTATAAAAATAGTATAAAATATGTATTTATATTATGATCAAAAACATTTATATATATTTATTTGTATATTATCCTTCCTATAATATTATTATATATGTATTATTAATAACAAAAACATTATTAAAAAGTGTTCATTCATATATAATTATTATTATAAAAATATTATAAAATATGTATTTATATTATGATCAAAAACATTTATATATATTTATTTGTATATTATCCTTCCTATAATATTATTATATATGTATTATTCATAACAAAAACATTATTAAAAAGTGTTCATTCATATATTATTATTATTATAAAAATATTATAAAATATGTATTTATATTATGATCAAAAACATTTATATATATTTATTTGTATATTATCCTTCCTATAATATTATTATATATGTAATATTCATAACAAAAACATTATTAAAAAGTGTTCATTCATATATAATTATAATTATAAAAAAACTTTAAACTATGTATTTATATTATGATCAAAAAAACCTGTCAATATTTATTTGCATATTATCGTTTCTATAATATTATTATATTTGTATTATTAATTACAAAAACATTACTAAAAAGTGTTCATCCATATATAATTATTATTATAAAAAAACTTTAAACTATGTATTTATATTATGATCAAAAAAACCTGTGAATATTTATTTGCATATTATCCTTCCTATAATATTATTATATATGTATTATTAATAACAAAAACATTATTAAAAAGTGTTCATTCATATATAATTATTATTATAAAAATATTATAAAATATGTATTTATATTATGATCAAAAACATTTATATATATTTATTTGTATATTATCCTTCCTATAATATTATTATATATGTATTATTAATAACAAAAACATTATTCAAAAGTGTTCATTCATATATAATTATTATTATAAAAATATTATAAAATATGTATTTATATTATGATCAAAAACATTTATATATATTTATTTGTATATTATCCTTCCTATAATATTATTATATATGTATTATTAATAACAAAAACATCATTAAAAAGTGTTCATTCATATATAATTATTTTTATATAAAAATTATAAAATATGTATTTATATTATGATAAAAAAAACCTGTCAATATTTAATTGCATATTATCCTTACTATAATATTAATATATATGTATTATTATTATTAAAAACATTATTAAAAAGTGTTCATTCATATATAATTATAATTATAAAAATATTATAAAATATGTATTTATATTATGATCAAAAACATTTTTATATATTTATTTGTATATTATCCTTCCTATAATATTATTATATATGTATTATTCATAACAAAAACATTATTAAAAAGTGTTCATTCATATATAATTATAATTATAAAAAAACTTTAAACTATGTATTTATATTATGATCAAAAAAACCTGTCAATATTTATTTTCATATTATCGTTTCTATAATATTATTATATTTGTATTATTAATTACAAAAACATTACTAAAAAGTGTTCATTCATATATAATTATTATTATAAAAAACTTTAAAATATGTATTTATATTATGATAAAAAAAACCTGTGAATATTTATTTGCATATTATCCTTCCTATAATATTATTATATATGTATTATTAATTACAAAAACATCATTAAAAATTGTTCATTCATATATAATTATTTTTATATAAAAATTTTAAAATATGTATTTATAATATGATAAAAAAACCTGTCAATATTTAATTGCATATTATCCTTACTATAATATTAATATATATGTATTATTATTATTAAAATCATTATTAAAAAGTGTTCATCATATATAATTATAATTATAAAAATATTATAAAATATGTATTTATATTATGATCAAAAACATTTATATATATTTATTTGTATATTATCCTTCCTATAATATTATTATATATGTATTATTCATAACAAAAACATTATTAAAAAGTGTTCATTCATATATAATTATAATTATAAAAAAACTTTAAAATATGTATTTATATTATGATAAAAAAACCTGTGAATATTTATTTGCATATTATCCTTCCTATAATATTATTATATATGTATTATTAATAACAAAAACATTATTAAAAAGTGTTCATTCATATATAATTATTATTATAAAAATATTATAAAATATGTATTTATATTATAATCAAAAACATTTATATATATTTATTTGTATATTATCCTTCCTCTAATATTATTATATATGTATTATTCATATCAAAAACATTATTAAAAAGTGTTCATTCATATATAATTATAATTATAAAAAAACTTTAAACTATGTATTTATATTATGATCAAAAAAACCTGTCAATATTTATTTGCATATTATCGTTTCTATAATATTATTATATTTGTATTATTAATTACAAAAACATTACTAAAAAGTGTTCATTCATATATAATTATTATTATAAAAAAACTTTAAACTATGTATTTATATTATGATCAAAAAAACCTGTCAATATTTATTTGCATATTATCATTTCTATAATATTATTATATTTGTATTATTAATTACAAAAACATTACTAAAAAGTGTTCATTCATATATAATTATTATTATAAAAATATTATAAAATATGTATTTATATTATGATCAAAAACATTTTTATATATTTATTTGTATATTATCCTTCCTATAATATTATTATATATGTATTATTAATAAAAAAAACATTATTAAAAAGTGTTCATTCATATATTATTATTATTATAAAATTATTATAAAATATGTATTTATATTATGATCAAAAACATTTATATATATTTATTTGTATATTATCCTTCCTATAATATTATTATATATGTATTATTCATAACAAAAACATTATTAAAAAGTGTTCATTCATATATAATTATAATTATAAAAAAACTTTAAAATATGTATTTATATTATGATAAAAAAACCTGTGAATATTTATTTGCATATTATCCTTCCTATATTATTATATATGTATTATTAATAACAAAAACATTATTAAAAAGTGTTCATTCATATATAATTATTATTATAAAAATATTATAAAATATGTATTTATATTATGATCAAAAACATTTTTATATATTTATTTGTATATTATCCTTCCTATAATATTATTATATATGTATTATTAATAACAAAAACATTATTAAAAAGTGTTCATTCATACATTATTATTATTATAAAATTATTATAAAATATGTATTTAGATTATGATCAAAAACATTTATATATATTTATTTGTATATTATCCTTCCTATAATATTATTATATATGTATTATTCATAACAAAAACATTATTAAAAAGTGTTCATTCATATATAATTATAATTATAAAAAAACTTTAAACTATGTATTTATATTATGATCAAAAAAACCTGTCAATATTTATTTGCATATTATCGTTTCTATAATATTATTATATTTGTATTATTAATTACAAAAACATTACTAAAAAGTGTTCATTCATATATAATTATTATTATAAAAAAACTTTAAACTATGTATTTATATTATGATCAAAAAAACCTGTCAATATTTATTTGCATATTATCGTTTCTATAATATTATTATATTTGTATTATTAATTACAAAAACATTACTAAAAAGTGTTCATTCATATATAATTATTATTATAAAAAAACTTTAAACTATGTATTTATATTATGATTAAAAAAACCTGTCAATATTTATTTGCATATTATCGTTTCTATAATATTATTATATTTGGATTATTAATTACAAAAACATTACTAAAAAGTGTTCATATATTATTATTATTATTATAAAAAACTTTAAAATATGTATTTATATTATGATAAAAAAACCTGTGAATATTTATTTGCATATTATCCTTCCTATAATATTGTTATATATGTATTATTAATAACAAAAACATTATTAAAAAGTGTTCATTCATATATAATTATTATTATAAAAATATTATAAAATATGTATTTATATTATGATCAAAAACATTTATATATATTTATTTGTATATTATCCTTCCTATAATATTATTATATATGTATTATTAATAACAAAAACATTATTCAAAAGTGTTCATTCATATATAATTATTATTATAAAAATATTATAAAATATGTATTTATATTATGATCAAAAACATTTATATATATTTATTTGTATATTATCCTTCCTATAATATTATTATATATGTATTATTAATAACAAAAACATCATTAAAAAGTGTTCATTCATATATAATTATTTTTATATAAAAATTATAAAATATGTATTTATATTATGATAAAAAAAACCTGTCAATATTTAATTGCATATTATCCTTACTATAATATTAATATATATGTATTATTATTATTAAAAACAATATTAAAAAGTGTTCATTCATATATAATTATAATTATAAAAATATTATAAAATATGTATTTATATTATGATCAAAAACATTTTTATATATTTATTTGTATATTATCCTTCCTATAATATTATTATATATGTATTATTCATAACAAAAACATTATTAAAAAGTGTTCATTCATATATAATTATAATTATAAAAAAACTTTAAACTATGTATTTATATTATGATCAAAAAAACCTGTCAATATTTATTTTCATATTATCGTTTCTATAATATTATTATATTTGTATTATTAATTACAAAAACATTACTAAAAAGTGTTCATTCATATATAATTATTATTATAAAAAACTTTTAAATATGTATTTATATTATGATAAAAAAAAACTGTGAATATTTATTTGCATATTATCCTTCCTATAATATTATTATATATGTATTATTAATTACAAAAACATCATTAAAAAGTGTTCATTCATATATAATTATTATTATAAAAATATTATAAAATATGTATTTATATTATGATCAAAAACATTTATATGTATTTATTTGTATATTATCCTTCCTATAATATTATTATATATGTATTATTAATAACAAAAACATCATTAAAAAGTGTTCATTCATATATAATTATTTTTATATAAAAATTATAAAATATGTATTTATATTATGATAAAAAAAAAACCTGTCAATATTTAATTGCATATTATCCTTACTATAATATTAATATATATGTATTATTATTATTAAAAACATTATTAAAAAGTGTTCATTCATATATAATTATAATTATAAAAATATTATAAAATAAGTATTTATATTATGATCAAAAACATTTTTATATATTTATTTGTATATTATCCTTCCTATAATATTATTATATATGTATTATTCATAACAAAAACATTATTAAAAAGTGTTGATTCATATATAATTATAATTATAAAAAAACTTTAAACTATGTATTTATATTATGATCAAAAAAACCTGTCAATATTTATTTTCATATTATCGTTTCTATAATATTATTATATTTGTATTATTAATTACAAAAACATTACTAAAAAGTGTTCATTCATATATAATTATTATTATAAAAAACTTTTAAATATGTATTTATATTATGATAAAAAAAACCTGTGAATATTTATTTGCATATTATCCTTCCTATAATATTATTATATATGTATTATTAATTACAAAAACATCATTAAAAAGTGTTCATTCATATAAAATTATTTTTATATAAAAATTTTAAAATATGTATTTATATTATGATAAAAAAAACCTGTCAATATTTAATTGCATATTATCCTTACTATAATTTTAATATATATGTATTATTATTATTAAAAACATTATTAAAAAGTGTTCATTCATATATAATTATAATTATAAAAATATTATAAAATATGTATTTATATTATGATCAAAAACATTTATATATATTTATTTGTAAATTATCCTTCCTATAATATTATTATATATGTATTATTCATAACAAAAACATTATTAAAAAGTATTCATTCATATATAATTATAATTATAAAAAAACTTTAAACTATGTATTTATATTATGATAAAAAAAACCTGTGAATATTTATTTGCATATTATCCTTCCTATAATATTATTATATATGTATTATTAATAACAAAAACATTATTAAAAGTGTTCATTCATATATAATTATTATTATAAAAATATTATAAAATATGTATTTATATTATGATCAAAAACATTTATATATATTTATTTGTATATTATCCTTCCTATAATATTATTATATATGTATTATTAATAACAAAAACATTATTCAAAAGTGTTCATTCATATATAATTATTATTATAAAAATATTATAAAATATGTATTTATATTATGATCAAAAACATTTATATATATTTATTTGTATATTATCCTTCCTATAATATTATTATATATGTATTATTAATAACAAAAACATTATTAAAAAGTGTTCATTCATATATAATTATTTTTATATAAAAATTATAAAATATGTATTTATATTATGATAAAAAAAACCTGTCAATATTTAATTGCATATTATCCTTACTATAATATTATTATATATGTATTATTCATAACAAAAACATTATTAAAAAGTGTTCATTCATATATAATTATAATTATAAAAAAAACTTTAAACTATGTATTTATATTATGATCAAAAAAACCTGTCAATATTTATTTTCATATTATCGTTTCTATAATATTATTATATTTGTATTATTAATTACAAAAACATTACTAAAAAGTGTTCATTCATATATAATTATTATTATAAAAAACTTTAAAATATGTATTTATATTATGATAAAAAAAACCTGTGAATATTTATTTGCATATTATCCTTCCTATAATATTATTATATATGTATTATTAATTACAAAAACATCATTAAAAAGTGTTCATTCATATAAAATTATTTTTATATAAAAATTTTAAAATATGTATTTATAATATGATAAAAAAAACCTGTCAATATTTAATTGCATATTATCCTTACTATAATTTTAATATATATGTATTATTATTATTAAAAACATTATTAAAAAGTGTTCATTTATATATAATTATAATTATAAAAATATTATAAAATATGTATTTATATTATGATCAAAAACATTTATATATATTTATTTGTATATTATCCTTCCTATAATATTATTATATATGTATTATTCATAACAAAAACATTATTAAAAAGTGTTCATTCATATATAATTATAATTATAAAAAAACTTTAAACTATGTATTTATATTATGATCAAAAAAACCTGTCAATATTTATTTTCATATTATCGTTTCTATAATAATATTATATTTGTATTATTAATTACAAAAACATTACTAAAAAGTGTTCATTCATATATAATTATTATTATAAAAAACTTTAAAATATGTATTTATATTATGATAAAAAAAACCTGTGAATATTTATTTGCATATTATCCTTCCTATAATATTATTATATATGTATTATTAATTACAAAAACATCATTAAAAAGTGTTCATTCATATATAATTATTTTTATATAAAAATTTTAAAATATGTATTTATAATATGATAAAAAAAACCTGTCAATATTTAATTGCATATTATCCTTACTATAATATTAATATATATGTATTATTATTATTAAAATCATTATTAAAAAGTGTTCATTCATATATAATTATAATTATAAAAATATTATAAAATATGTATTTATATTATGATCAAAAACATTTATATATATTTATTTGTATATTATCCTTCCTATAATATTATTATATATGTATTATTAATAACAAAAACATTATTAAAAAGTGTTCTTTCATATATAATTATTATTATAAAAATATTATAAAATATGTATTTATATTATGATCAAAAACATTTATATATATTTATTTGTATATTATCCTTCCTATAATATTATTATATATGTATTATTCATAACAAAAACATTATTAAAAAGTGTTCATTCATATATAATTATAATTATAAAAAAACGTTAAACTATGTATTTATATTATGATCAAAAAAACCTGTCAATATTTATTTGCATATTATCGTTTCTATAATATTATTATATTTGTATTATTAATTACAAAAACATTACTAAAAAGTGTTCATTCATATATAATTATTATTATAAAAAAACTTTAAACTATGTATTTATATTATGATCAAAAAAACCTGTCAATATTTATTTGCATATTATCGTTTCTATAATATTATTATATTTGTATTATTAATTACAAAAACATTACTAAAAAGTGTTCATTCATATATAATTACTATTATAAAAATATTATAAAATATGTATTTATATTATGATCAAAAACATTTATATATATTTATTTGTATATTATCCTTCCTATAATATTATTATATATGTATTATTAATAACAAAAACATTATTCAAAAGTGTTCATTCATATAAAATTATTATTAAAAAAATATTATAAAATATGTATTTATATTATGATCAAAAACATTTATATATATTTATTTGTATATTATCCTTCCTATAATATTATTATATATGTATTATTAATAACAAAAACATCATTAAAAAGTGTTCATTCATATATAATTATTTTTATATAAAAATTTTAAAATATATATTTATATTATGATAAAAAAACCTGTCAATATTTAATTGCATATTATCCTTACTATAATATTAATATATATGTATTATTATTATTAAAAACATTATTAAAAAGTGTTCATTCATATATAATTATAATTATAAAAATATTATAAAATATGTATTTATATTATGATCAAAAACATTTATATATATTTATTTGTATATTATCCTTCCTATAATATTATTATATATATATTATTCATAACAAAAACATTATTAAAAAGTGTTCATTCATATATAATTATAATTATAAAAAAAACTTTAAACTATGTATTTATATTATGATCAAAAAAACCTGTCAATATTTATTTTCATATTATCGTTTCTATAATATTATTATATTTGTATTATTAATTACAAAAACATTACTAAAAAGTGTTCATTCATATATAATTATTATTATAAAAAACTTTAAAATATGTATTTATATTATGATAAAAAAAACCTGTCAATATTTATTTTCATATTATCGTTTCTATAATATTATTATATTTGTATTATTAATTACAAAAACATTACTAAAAATTGTTCATTCATATATAATTATTATTATAAAAAACTTTAAAATATGTATTTATATTATGATAAAAAAAACCTGTGAATATTTATTTGCATATTATCCTTCCTATAATATTATTATATATGTATTATTAATTACAAAAACATCATTAAAAAGTGTTCATTCATATATAATTATTTTTATATAAAAATTTTAAAATATGTATTTATATTATGATAAAAAAAACCTGTCAATATTTAATTGCATATTATCCTTACTATAATATTAATATATATGTATTATTAGTATTAAAAACATTATTAAAAAGTGTTCATTCATATATAATTATAATTATAAAAATATTATTAAATATGTATTTATATTATGATCAAAAACATTTATATATATTTATTTGTATATTATCCTTCCCATAATATTATTATATATGTATTATTCATAACAAAAACATTATTAAAAAGTGTTCATTCATATATTATTATTATTATAAAAATATTATAAAATATGTATTTATATTATGATCAAAAAAATTTATATTTATTTATTTGTATATTATCCTTCCTATAATATTATTATATATGTATTATTCATAACAAAAACATTATTAAAAAGTGTTCATTCATATATAATTATAATTATAAAAAAACTTTAAACTATGTATTTATATTATGATCAAAAAAACCTGTCAATATTTATTTGCATATTATCGTTTCTATAATATTATTATATTTGTATTATTAATTACAAAAACATTACTAAAAAGTGTTCATTCATATATTATTATTATTATAAAAAACTTTAAAATATGTATTTATATTATGATAAAAAAACCTGTGAATATTTATTTGCATATTATCCTTCCTATAATATTATTATATATGTATTATTAATAACAAAAACATTATTAAAAAGTGTTCATTCATATATAATTATTATTATAAAAATATTATAAAATATGTATTTATATTATGATCAAAAACATTTATATATATTTATTTGTATATTATCCTTCCTATAATATTATTATATATGTATTATTAATAACAAAAACATTATTCAAAAGTGTTCATTCATATATAATTATTATTATAAAAATATTATAAAATATGTATTTATATTATGATCAAAAACATTTATATATATTTATTTGTATATTATCCTTCCTATAATATTATTATATATGTATTATTAATAACAAAAACATCATTAAAAAGTGTTCATTCATATATAATTATTTTTATATAAAAATTATAAAATATGTATTTATATTATGATAAAAAAACCTGTCAATATTTAATTGCATATTATCCTTACTATAATATTAATATATATGTATTATTATTATTAAAAACATTATTAAAATGTGTTCATTCATATATAATTATAATTATAAAAATATTATAAAATATGTATTTATATTATGATCAAAAACATTTTTATATATTTATTTGTATATTATCCTTCCTATAATATTACCACAAATACACAATAAGGGTTCTCACTCAAATAATATTCAATGATAAGGCTCAATTAATTAGCAAAATTAAAATTACTAACTAATATCTATGTACACAACCACTAAATAAATTAGGGTTCACAACGCACCACGCTGTAACAGAAAACAGGTTAGGCCTACCCAACCGACTATAAAATCACAGCAGGTCTGCCTAAAACTCTGCTCAACAGTTCAGGTCCGCAGCCAATCTGCACAAGTCCGCAGCAAATCTGCACAAATAAAATTATTTTGTTCGGGCGCCGTTAATACGTCAGCAACTCAGCACCACTGCCAACCATAGTCCCTGTTCGCAGGCGCCATCTTGCGACGAAATTTTCTGCACTGGAAAAAAATATATTAATTAAAAGTGCAGCAGTCGCAACCGTTTGCCGGGGATAGCTCAGCCTACAATGGCTGGGTAAAGTTCCAGGGTCTGCGATAAGGTCGGGGAAACCACTAGGCCAATAGCCGGGTCTAACCGGTATATTCAATTCAATTCAATTCATTTATTTCCACGGTAACACCATTTTTACAAGAGGTACAGTAAGTAGTAGCTATCAAACTCAAATTTAACAACAAATAAAGACTATTCTGAATAAATTACAATAACAAGAACAAGAAAAACATAACAATGAAGATGGAAACCATGATAAACTTTTTAAAACAATAACAAAACAAGACTTAACAAAACAATAAATACACGGTTTGGAATCCTCTAAGCAAGACTTACATGACAAAAACAGATATAAATACTAAAGTGACAAAAATAAATAGCTGATCGAAGGTTGAACACAGTGCCGTTAACATGATGTAAGCATTAACTACAAATTATTTACAGAGAAGAGGCGACACAGATTGGAGCGGAAAGCAGCCACGCTGGAACGGTGAAAATCCAACACTGCGCCGACCTCGTTGCCGACCCGCAAAAGGCGAGGGATAGTGCTTCGCTGTAAATATACAGTATTGTAGTGCCTCCGCTCAAACGTATCCTTGGATCTTGTGCGGACAGGAACGTGGAATGGTATTCCTCCCAAAAGCTCAGGGCAGTCGATATTTCCACTTACAATCTTCATGAGAAACAGAGCGTCCGAAATTTTCCTCCGATCTTCCAAGCAGCATAGATTAAACTGAGATCTGAT
Source organism: Macrosteles quadrilineatus (assembly GCF_028750875.1). NCBI lineage: Eukaryota > Metazoa > Arthropoda > Insecta > Hemiptera > Cicadellidae > Macrosteles > Macrosteles quadrilineatus. The sequence continues at coordinate 55,272 of NW_026542702.1, forward strand.
GAGATTCACGGGAGCATCAAGGTAGCGATATCCCATTCTGCAGCCAAGGACCCTAATAAAACGAACTTGAACTCTCTCCAGCGAAGATATGAGTCCAGTCTGATATGGAGCCCAGACAGGAGAGTTGTATTCGAGGGTGGGACGAACCAGTGCACGAAAAAGCAACACCAAGGCATTAATGGAGAGTCCTCGAGTGAAGCGGAAGAGAAAGCCCAGAGTGGAACTTGATTTGTGGCAAATTTGTTGGATATGCTCTCCTGGATGAAGTGTTGGAGTAGTTATTATGCCAAGATCTTTATACCTCCAAACTCTACGCAGAGGGTCGTCCCCAAGAAAATAGCCATGCTCATGAGTGTTCTGACTGCGAGAAAAGGACATAACGACACATTTAGAGGTGTTCAGACTCATTGAATTGTCAATGCACCAATTCATCACTGCATTTATTGATGACTGAAGACGAGTGAAGTCTTGAGCACTGGAGATCTCTAAGAAAAGTTTTGCATCATCCGCGAACAGAAGGAACTCAGAATCCAAGGTGTCGCCAATGTCATTTATAAATAAGTTGAATAGAAAGGGTCCGAGGTGAGATCCTTGTGGCACTCCAGATGGTACGTGGATGGGGTAAGAGTAAGCAGTCCCACATCTAACTTTTAAAGAGCGTCCCTGAAGGTAGGATCTGATAAACTGAAGCAGAGGTCCAACAAAGCCTAGGCCTTCAAGTTTGGCGAGGAGAAGCTTGTGACTAACCCTGTCGAACGCCTTAGCGAAGTCCAGATAGATGCAGTCGACTTGGTTGCCTCTTGAGAAGGCCGAAGTAATATAGTTTTGGAAAACGACCAAATTGCTTGTAGTAGATCTCCCAGTGCGGAATCCATGTTGACGAGGCGAGATCAGTGTTTTAAATTCAAAATCGAGGCCATCAAGTACTAAGCTCTCAAATACCTTAGCTACCGCATTTAAGATGACGACCGGTCGGTAATTTTCTGGTTTTGCACGGTTGCCAGATTTGAATAAAGGCACAATAAAGCCAGATTTTAAGCACTGAGGAAATATTCCATTAGAGAAGAAAATGTTGAAGAAGATGGCGAGATGAGGAGAAATAACAGTGCTGCAAGACCTCAGTATTGATGGGGGGATGCCGTCCGGACCAGCCCCTTTGTTAGGATCCAGCTTTGAGAGTTTTTCTTCAATTGCTTCGGCAGAGATGCGCCATGATGATATTGTCTTGAAATTTACAAAGTCGAGGTTTGGAGGATCTTCATCTGACTCAGTAAAAGTTGACGAAAAGTAGTCAGCAAAGGCGTGTGAGATTTGGACTGGCTCCACAACAACAGAATTATTTACAAGGATTGAATTAGGACTAGACGACGTCTTCCTCTGTTCATTGACGAAATTCCAGAAACATTTAGGGTTGTTTCTAATGGAAGTATCCATTCGATCAAGATGCCTTTGACGACACTGGGCGACCATAATGGAACATTGGGCACGAAGTAGATTGAAATTCCTTAAATGGGATTGGCTGGATGTTATCTTGTACATTTTATGGGCTTTTTTCTTCAAGATAATTAGGCGCTTCAAGTCCACTGAGAACCATCGAGGAAACGGTGATCTACCAAGCTTCATCAAGGGACTGCATGTAGATACGGCATTCGTAAGATCAGAACAAAAAGCTTGAAAATCCACTTCAGCAGACTCTATGTTGGTCGTAGGATATGAGAGCTTAGAAATCCAATCGTATACCATCAAATGGTCACAGCGTTTAATGTCAGGGATGAACTGGATACCAGTAGATGAGGTCTGGTCTTGGATGGATATAGCCATTGATAGTGCCGGATGATCTTCCTCCTGGGGGATTAGAATGTCAAGAGCCTGCTCAACGGTCCAGTATGATACAGATGAAAATATCAAATCAAGAGTAACACCTCGTTTGTTAGATGTGGTATTCAGTTGGTTGAGATTGAAAGTTGAAGCAAGGTCAATCAACAATTGACGGTACAGGACAACGGTATAGGACTGGCTCATACACGGGCACTGTGAACAAGTCAAAAACAAGTCACAAAACAAACGTGCAATAATCACTACCAGGCCTACGCCGATTCTCCACACTCCTAGGGGGTCGTTGCTGACTACGCAACTCGGGCTTCGTCCTAACTATCCAATAGTTAAGCCCAGAGTGCCTAAAACACAGTGAGTTACACGACGACTTGCCAATAAAAACCACAACGCGAGTTATCAAAAGGCGGGGTCTACTAGGCCACTATAATCCAATACACAACTCTAATGCCCAAGCTAAGAATCAATCAGTTCACTCAATAATCGTACCACATAATAATATACAAGTACACTGTAGGTAGAGTGACTACGCCACGAATAGCTGGTCTCAATAAATACCAAGCCAGACAGGCAAAACTAAATGGCAATTGCACTATTAAAATATTGAGCTACTTAGTAGCAGATAAATAACTGTTAAATACGTTCCAAACACTAGATAAATATATTATCTGATAGCCGGTACTCCGCTATCCAAGCTACCGAGATAACGTGTTGGACTACCAAACAAGCTGTTCAGGTTAAATTAAAATAATCAAATGAATAAACAATAACAACCCTACTACTGCTACTGCCAACTTTATGTTACTTAGCTGGGCTTCTGTTAATAGGCTAATAAAACTAGCTACTAGCCTACTGGCCTCGTGCTTCCAACTACGCACGCTAAATCGTGCAGCCTAGGTTTGTCGGGCCTCAGAGTTATTAGTAATATAACTAACTCTAGGTACAACGCAAAATAATAACTACTACAGCCAATTAAATTATATTATTTCGCTCTAGGGACGAACACATTGAAGCACTCTGCCATAAGCTAAGCACCGCAATTTTTGCACTGAGAAGAACAATGGCTGTGAGCACAGAAGAGGCGGCACTAACAGCATACTATGCCCTTCTTGAGAGTATTCTCTGTTATGGCATTGTGGTGTGGGGTGGATCGTCGGCACAGAACCTTAACAGAGTTCTCATCATGCAAAAGAGGGCTGTTCGAACCCTGACTGGCATTGAGACAACAGATAGTTGCAGACCACAGTTTAGGAGGTTAAAAATCCTGACCGTAGTCAACCTCTTCATACTACGGACTCTTACCATTGTCGACTCTTCCAGGACCTGTCGTCATCAGGAGGTGCACTCATACAACACAAGACGAAGAAATGATTACAACCTTCCTGCTCACAACACAAGGCTCTATGAAGAGAAACCCTCATACATGCGTGCCAAGTTTTTTAACGTCCTTCCCGTCCACTTGAAGTCTCTTCAACCCAGAAAACTGAAGAAAGAACTAAAGTGCTGGCTGTTACATAGACCATTTTATAGTCTGAATGAGTATTTGTCTTGGCAAGAACTTGAATAAATCATCACTGCAAGAACTCTGATAAGCTATTTTTTATTCTTAAAAAATAACAATTTGTTTTGACTTTTATATAGCAATTGCACAATTCTGTAATGACGCCCTTTCAATCTTAAAGATTGTAAATAAAGTATTCTTGTATCTTGTATCTTGTATCTCTAGCACCTGCCCAGAACCGTCAGGAATACACTTTAATATTATTCCTGACTAATATAAATCCTAACTACCGTCAGGCTTCTAACTCTCGCAATAAAACCAGATATTAATATTATCAAACTAATAATATCAAGTCGTCCACTCACCACAAGTGGGTCAGTACCCAACTTACACCAACACTCGGCGCGATCACACCACCAGCATACTCCGACACCACTGTCACGTACACCACTGGACGTCTCACTAGACACACGCTCGCTCTTCACTGCACGGGATCCACGACTCGAATGTCTCTGTCCTAGGCTATCCTGAAGATCTAGGATATCCCAGGCTTATCGGCACTGATAAGCAGGGTCAAAGGGCGCTCGCTAGCCTCGCTGCCGCCGCTCACTCACCTCATCAATCGGTGCGCGGCCAAATAGCAAATAATTACCCCCCTAGGAAAAATAACTCGTTACACTTTTAGCGGCAGTAGTGTTACAGTTGACTTTGATTTTAGCGTATTGTGGTGTAATTCTCTTCTTGATGCATTCTTTGTTTGAAGTAAATATCTGCAATCTTCATGGAAATCTTGATTCTTGTATCCCTATATTTTGCTGCTAATTTTGCTTGACTAGCTTCACTAAATAACTTCTTGATCAGCATTGTACGTGTTATTAAATTTACGGAAAGTAAATAAAAGAAACGTCTTATAACACTTAAAACATATATTTACGCTTATACTGTTACTCACAAGACGGTAAATATACAAAAAAGGTGGTAAGTAGTGATCGATTTCGATTGGACACTCCAATCATCATCAGACCCAATAGGCGAATGACAAGAATCTTGAATGGCGTCCCTACTTATACCCTATTGGCTACCGGAAGCACCGGCCAATACATTTTTATAAGTGCAACTGGAATCAAAATGTATTTGTTCATTAATCAACTTATTTCTATCTTTACATTTTTCCTTATAAATATACAATTCTTCCCAAGCATTCATTACATATCCTTTCTTACAATTCTTTAAAATATCTAGACTATCCTCCATTTTTCCTAGTGAGTGCCCATTTTGTAACAGGTGTTGTGCGACATTTGATCTTTCCGGTTTGTTGTTCCTCCATGCAGATATGTGGTTTTTGAAGCGGTTAACGAAGTTCACAGTCTGTCCAATGTAGAAGCTATCACAATCGTCACAATTGATTTTATATATGCCTGAAGTGTCGAATTTGTTACAATCTTCTATTTTTGGATGCAGTATTTTACTCATGGTGTTCTGAGTCCTGTAGGCTATTGAAACTCCGTATTTCTTGAATCTGTTAGCAGTCCTTTGTGTTGTAGTCCCCGTGTAGCTAAATGTGATATATCTAGTGTTTTCCTCTTTTATCTCTTCTAATGTTGTTCTGCTGTGTAGTGTATTCTGTCTATCGATTTTCCTCCTCGTCTTCCTTGCGATGTCCTCTATCGTCTTGGTCCGAAATCCATTCACTTGAGCGATCTTCTTAATGGTGTCCAGTTCTTTTTTCCTATTGGTTTGGCTAAGTGGGATCTTATAGGCTCGGTACAGCATAGATCTAAAGGCTGCGGTCTTGTGGATTGTCGGATGGATAGACTTGTTGTTGATTGTAGTGTCCGTTTGCGTAGGTTTCCTGTAGATGTCAAACTCTATCTTGCTGTCTTTTCTCTCTAATGTCAGGTCCAGGAATTTGATCTTTTTGTTTTCTTCAAACTCGTTAGTAAAGGTGAGGTTCGGGTGGTGGTTGTTTAGTGTCTGCATCATCGTTTCGTGCTCCTGCTCCTGGGCTTGTCTGAAGATAACAATAATGTCGTCTACATATCTAACATACAGTTTTACATCATGATTTTTTCTTAAATTCGTTAACATTTCTTTTTCCTGATGCTGTAAAAATATTTCTGACAAAATTGCCGAAAGTGGACTTCCCATAGCTAAACCATCTGTTTGTTCGTAAAATCTATTGTTGAATCAAAAATAATTTTGCTTCAAAACAGTCACAAGTAATTTTACAATCTGATTGACATATTCATCGTCTAAACTATTCTGTAAAAGCCTACATTTAACAAGATCTACAGTTTCGGATACAGGAATGTTTGTGTACAGATTTGCGATATCAAATGAGACTAGCCTACTATTCGAATCTATATCTATGTTCTTGACACGTTCAACAAATTCATACCTATTCTTTACATTGTATACATGTTCTAATTCTAAATCATTGCTGAGCTTACTTGCTAACAATTTTGAAACATTGTAGGTAGGAGCACATTTAAAGTTAACTAATGGTCTGATGGGTACATTCTTCTTGTGTATTTTTGGGATCCCTTTCATCACGGGCGCTTTAGAATTTAGGATGTTCATCTTCTGTCGACATTCTTCGGGAATCACTCTGGTGCATCTCTTCACGACGTCGGACAGCTCTCTTTGGTACTTCTGCGTTGGATCCTTTTTCAGCTCTTTGAAGTTATTTTCTTTGATGAAATCTTCCGTCTTCTTTATATATTCTTCTTTTCCGAGCACTACAATGGCGTTGCTTTTGTCTGCTTTCACAACGATTGAGCTATTCTCTTCCAGTTTCTTCTTTATTTTGCTGCACGTCTTCAGTTCTTAATTTCTGCTGGGATCTATGTGTCCTTGGCTGGTGAAATCGTTGGCTGTTACTTCCTTCCGAACGGCATAATGGTCTACGTCTCTGAGTGATTTTACATTTGCTTCAACTTCAGTAGCTAGTAGTTCGTTTTCGCCCTTCTTCTTCATTGGGAAATTGTACTTCATTCCGTAGTTCAGTATTTTCGTTTCTTCTTCACTGAATTGAATGTCTGTAAGGTTGATGACTCTCTTTTATTTATTTATTTATCTCTTCTGGAATTTGTGTTCTGTACTGGTCCTATCCAAGTCTTTATTAGGTGTATTCTTCTCTACGAGTTTGTCTAATTTGTAGTTTATCCGTAAATATTTCCTGTCCATGGCATCTTCAACCTCTTCACTGACGACTTCGTGTAGTAAATTCCATGCTATTAGTCCGTATGATCTCAAAAATTGTAGGTGGATGTCGTAGGCAATCTGGTTCAGTTCTTCTTTTTCACAGTAAAGTTGTTTGATCATATTTTGGATGAATAATACCTCTCCTTGTTCCTTGGTTCTTTTAGCGGCAGTAGTGTTACAGTTGACTTTGATTTTAGCGTATTGTGGTGTAATTCTCTTCTTGATGCATTATTTGTTTGAAGTAAATATCTGCAATCTTCATGGAAATCTTGATTCTTGTATCCCTATATTTTGCTGCTAATTTTGCTTGACTAGCTTCACTAAATAACTTCTTGATGATCAGCATTGTACGTGTTATTAAATTTACTTAAAGTAAATAAAAGAAACGTCTTAAAACACTTAAAACATATATTTACGCTTATACTGTTACTCACAAGACGGTAAATATACAAAAAAGGTGGTAAGTAGTGATCGATTTCGATTGGACACTCCAATCATCATCAGACCCAATAGGCGAATGACAAGAATCTTGAATGGCGTCCCTACTTATACCCTATTGGCTACCGGAAGCACCGGCCAATACATTTTTATAAGTGCAACTGGAATCAAAATGTATTTGTTCATTAATCAACCTATTTCTATCTTTACATTTTTCCTTATAAATATACAATTCTTCCCAAGCATTCATTACATATCCTTTCTTACAATTCTTTAAAATATCTAGACTATCCTCCATTTTTCCTAGTGAGTGCCCATTTTGTAACAGGTGTTGTGCGACATTTGATCTTTCCGGTTTGTTGTTCCTCCATGCAGATATGTGGTTTTTGACGCGGTTAACGAAGTTCACAGTCTGTCCAATGTAGAAGCTATCACAATCGTCACAATTGATTTTATATATGCCTGAAGTGTCGAATTTGTTACAATCTTCTATTTTTGGATGCAGTATTTTACTCATGGTGTTCTGAGTCCTGTAGGCTATTGAAACTCCGTATTTCTTGAATCTGTTAGCAGTCCTTTGTGTTGTAGTCCCCGTGTAGCTAAATGTGATATATCTAGTGTTTTCCTCTTTTATCTCTTCTAATGTTGTTCTGCTGTGTAGTGTATTCTGTCTATCGATTTTCCTCCTCGTCTTCCTTGCGATGTCCTCTATCGTCTTGGTCCGAAATCCATTCACTTGAGCGATCTTCTTAATGGTGTCCAGTTCTTTTTTCCTATTGGTTTGGCTAAGTGGGATCTTATAGGCTCGGTACAGCATAGATCTAAAGGCTGCGGTCTTGTGGATTGTCGGATGGATAGACTTGTTGTTGATTGTAGTGTCCGTTTGCGTAGGTTTCCTGTAGATGTCAAACTCTATCTTGCTGTCTTTTCTCTCTAATGTGAGGTCCAGGAATTTGATCTTTTTGTTTTCTTCAAACTCGTTAGTAAAGGTGAGGTTCGGGTGGTGGTTGTTTAGTGTCTGCATCATCGTTTCGTGCTCCTGCTCCTGGGCTTGTCTGAAGATAACAATAATGTCGTCTACATATCTAACATACAGTTTTACATCATGATTTTTTCTTAAATTCGTTAACATTTCTTTTTCCTGATGCTGTAAAAATATTTCTGACAAAATTGCCGAAAGTGGACTTCCCATAGCTAAACCATCTGTTTGTTCGTAAAATCTATTGTTGAATCAAAAATAATTTTGCTTCAAAACAGTCACAAGTAATTTTACAATCTGATTGACATATTCATCGTCTAAACTATTCTGTAAAAGCCTACATTTAACAAGATCTACAGTTTCGGATACAGGAATGTTTGTGTACAGATTTGCGATATCAAATGAGACTAGCCTACTATTCGAATCTATATCTATGTTCTTGACACGTTCAACAAATTCATACCTATTCTTTACATTGTATACATGTTCTAATTCTAAATCATTGCTGAGCTTACTTGCTAACAATTTTGAAACATTGTAGGTAGGAGCACATTTAAAGTTAACTAATGGTCTGATGGGTACATTCTTCTTGTGTATTTTTGGGATCCCTTTCATCACGGGCGCTTTAGAATTTAGGATGTTCATCTTCTGTCGACATTCTTCGGGAATCACTCTGGTGCATCTCTTCACGACGTCGGAAAGCTCTCTTTGGTACTTCTGCGTTGGATCCTTTTTCAGCTCTTTGAAGTTATTTTCTTTGATGAAATCTTCCGTCTTCTTTATATATTCTTCTTTTCCGAGCACTACAATGGCGTTGCTTTTGTCTGCTTTCACAACGATTGAGCTATTCTCTTCCAGTTTCTTCTTTATTTTGCTGCACGTCTTCAGTTCTTAATTTCTGCTGGGATCTATGTGTCCTTGGCTGGTGAAATCGTTGGCTGTTACTTCCTTCCGAACGGCATAATGGTCTACGTCTCTGAGTGATTTTACATTTGCTTCAACTTCAGTAGCTAGTAGTTCGTTTTCGCCCTTCTTCTTCATTGGGAAATTGTACTTCATTCCGTAGTTCAGTATTTTCGTTTCTTCTTCACTGAATTGAATGTCTGTAAGGTTGATGACTCTCTTCTGGAATTTGTGTTCTGTACTGGTCCTATCCAAGTCTTTATTAGGTGTATTCTTCTCTACGAGTTTGTCTAATTTGTAGTTTATCCGTAAATATTTCCTGTCCATGGCATCTTCAACCTCTTCACTGACGACTTCGTGTAGTAAATTCCATGCTATTAGTCCGTATGATCTCAAAAATTGTAGGTGGATGTCGTAGGCAATCTGGTTCAGTTCTTCTTTTTCACAGTTAAGTTGTTTGATCATATTTTGGATGAATAATACCTCTCCTTGTTCCTTGGTTCTTTTAGCGGCAGTAGTGTTACAGTTGACTTTGATTTTAGCGTATTGTGGTGTAATTCTCTTCTTGATGCATTCTTTGTTTGAAGTAAATATCTGCAATCTTCATGGAAATCTTGATTCTTGTATCCCTATATTTTGCTGCTAATTTTGCTTGACTAGCTTCACTAAATAACTTCTTGATCAGCATTGTACGTGTTATTAAATTTACTTAAAGTAAATAAAAGAAACGTCTTAAAACACTTAAAACATATATTTACGCTTATACTGTTACTCAAAAGACGGTAAATATACAAAAAAGGTGGTAAGTAGTGATCGATTTCGATTGGACACTCCAATCATCATCAGACCCAATAGGCGAATGACAAGAATCTTGAATGGCGTCCCTACTTATACCCTATTGGCTACCGGGCCAATACATTTTTATAAGTGCAACTGGAATCAAAATGTATTTGTTCATTAATCAACTTATTTCTATCTTTACATTTTTCCTTATAAATATACAATTCTTCCCAAGCATTCATTACATATCCTTTCTTACAATTCTTTAAAATATCTAGACTATCCTCCATTTTTCCTAGTGAGTGCCCATTTTGTAACAGGTGTTGTGCGACATTTGATCTTTCCGGTTTGTTGTTCCTCCATGCAGATATGTGGTTTTTGAAGCGGTTAACGAAGTTCACAGTCTGTCCAATGTAGAAGCTATCACAATCGTCACAATTGATTTTATATATGCCTGAAGTGTCGAATTTGTTACAATCTTCTATTTTTGGATGCAGTATTTTACTCATGGTGTTCTGAGTCCTGTAGGCTATTGAAACTCCGTATTTCTTGAATCTGTTAGCAGTCCTTTGTGTTGTAGTCCCCGTGTAGCTAAATGTGATATATCTAGTGTTTTCCTCTTTTATCTCTTCTAATGTTGTTCTGCTGTGTAGTGTATTCTGTCTATCGATTTTCCTCCTCGTCTTCCTTGCGATGTCCTCTATCGTCTTGGTCCGAAATCCATTCACTTGAGCGATCTTCTTAATGGTGTCCAGTTCTTTTTTCCTATTGGTTTGGCTAAGTGGGATCTTATAGGCTCGGTACAGCATAGATCTAAAGGCTGCGGTCTTGTGGATTGTCGGATGGATAGACTTGTTGTTAATTGTAGTGTCCGTTTGCGTAGGTTTCCTGTAGATGTCAAACTCTATCTTGCTGTCTTTTCTCTCTAATGTGAGGTCCAGGAATTTGATCTTTTTGTTTTCTTCAAACTCGTTAGTAAAGGTGAGGTTCGGGTGGTGGTTGTTTAGTGTCTGCATCATCGTTTCGTGCTCCTGCTCCTGGGCTTGTCTGAAGATAACAATAATGTCGTCTACATATCTAACATACAGTTTTACATCATGATTTTTTCTTAAATTCGTTAACATTTCTTTTTCCTGATGCTGTAAAAATATTTCTGACAAAATTGCCGAAAGTAGACTTCCCATAGCTAAACCATCTGTTTGTTCGTAAAATCTATTGTTGAATCTAAAATAATTTTGCTTCAAAACAGTCACAAGTAATTTTACAATCTGATTGACATATTCATCGTCTAAACTATTCCGTAAAAGCCTACATTTAACAAGATCTACAGTTTCGGATACAGGAATGTTTGTGTACAGATTTGCGATATCAAATGAGACTAGCCTACTATTCGAATCTATATCTATGTTCTTGACACGTTCAACAAATTCATACCTATTCTTTACATTGTATACATGTTCTAATTCTAAATCATTGCTGAGCTTACTTGCTAACAATTTTGAAACATTGTAGGTAGGAGCACATTTAAAGTTAACTAATGGTCTGATGGGTACATTCTTCTTGTGTATTTTTGGGATCCCTTTCATCACGGGCGCTTTAGAATTTAGGATGTTCATCTTCTGTCGACATTCTTCGGGAATCACTCTGGTGCATCTCTTCACGACGTCGGACAGCTCTCTTTGGTACTTCTGCGTTGGATCCTTTTTCAGCTCTTTGAAGTTATTTTCTTTGATGAAATCTTCCGTCTTCTTTATATATTCTTCTTTTCCGAGCACTACAATGGCGTTGCTTTTGTCTGCTTTCACAACGATTGAGCTATTCTCTTCCAGTTTCTTCTTTATTTTGCTGCACGTCTTCAGTTCTTAATTTCTGCTGGGATCTATGTGTCCTTGGCTGGTGAAATCGTTGGCTGTTACTTCCTTCCGAACGGCATAATGGTCTACGTCTCTGAGTGATTTTACATTTGCTTCAACTTCAGTAGCTAGTAGTTCGTTTTCGCCCTTCTTCTTCATTGGGAAATTGTACTTCATTCCGTAGTTCAGTATTTTCGTTTCTTCTTCACTGAATTGAATGTCTGTAAGGTTGATGACTCTCTTCTGGAATTTGTGTTCTGTACTGGTCCTATCCAAGTCTTTATTAGGTGTATTCTTCTCTACGAGTTTGTCTAATTTGTAGTTTATCCGTAAATATTTCCTGTCCATGGCATCTTCAACCTCTTCACTGACGACTTCGTGTAGTAAATTCCATGCTATTAGTCCGTATGATCTCAAAAATTGTAGGTGGATGTCGTAGGCAATCTGGTTCAGTTCTTCTTTTTCACAGTAAAGTTGTTTGATCATATTTTGGATGAATAATACCTCTCCTTGTTCCTTGGTTCTTTTAGCGGCAGTAGTGTTACAGTTGAATTTGATTTTAGCGTATTGTGGTGTAATTCTCTTCTTGATGCATTCTTTGTTTGAAGTAAATATCTGCAATCTTCATGGAAATCTTGATTCTTGTATCCCTATATTTTGCTGCTAATTTTGCTTGACTAGCTTCACTAAATAACTTCTTGATGATCAGCATTGTACGTGTTATTAAATTTACTTAAAGTAAATAAAAGAAACGTCTTAAAACACTTAAAACATATATTTACGCTTATACTGTTACTCACAAGACGGTAAATATACAAAAAAGGTGGTAAGTAGTGATCGATTTCGATTGGACACTCCAATCATCATCAGACCCAATAGGCGAATGACAAGAATCTTGAATGGCGTCCCTACTTATATCCTATTGGCTACCGGAAGCACCGGCCAATACATTTTTATAAGTGCAACTGGAATCAAAATGTATTTGTTCATTAATCAACCTATTTCAATCTTTACATTTTTCCTTATAAATATACAATTCTTCCCAAGCATTCATTACATATCCTTTCTTACAATTCTTTAAAATATCTAGACTATCCTCCATTTTTCCTAGTGAGTGCCCATTTTGTAACAGGTGTTGTGCGACATTTGATCTTTCCGGTTTGTTGTCCCTCCATGCAGATATGTGGTTTTTGACGCGGTTAACGAAGTTCACAGTCTGTCCAATGTAGAAGCTATCACAATCGTCACAATTGATTTTATATATGCCTGAAGTGTCGAATTTGTTACAATCTTCTATTTTTGGATGCAGTATTTTACTCATGGTGTTCTGAGTCCTGTAGGCTATTGAAACTCCGTATTTCTTGAATCTGTTAGCAGTCCTTTGTGTTGTAGTCCCCGTGTAGCTAAATGTGATATATCTAGTGTTTTCCTCTTTTATCTCTTCTAATGTTGTTCTGCTGTGTAGTGTATTCTGTCTATCGATTTTCCTCCTCGTCTTCCTTGCGATGTCCTCTATCGTCTTGGTCCGAAATCCATTCACTTGAGCGATCTTCTTAATGGTGTCCAGTTCTTTTTTCCTATTGGTTTGGCTAAGTGGGATCTTATAGGCTCGGTACAGCATAGATCTAAAGGCTGCGGTCTTGTGGATTGTCGGATGGATAGACTTGTTGTTGATTGTAGTGTCCGTTTGCGTAGGTTTCCTGTAGATGTCAAACTCTATCTTGCTGTCTTTTCTCTCTAATGTGAGGTCCAGGAATTTGATCTTTTTGTTTTCTTCAAACTCGTTAGTAAAGGTGAGGTTCGGGTGGTGGTTGTTTAGTGTCTGCATCATCGTTTCGTGCTCCTGCTCCTGGGCTTGTCTGAAGATAACAATAATGTCGTCTACATATCTAACATACAGTTTTACATCATGATTTTTTCTTAAATTCGTTAACATTTCTTTTTCCTGATGCTGTAAAAATATTTCTGACAAAATTGCCGAAAGTGGACTTCCCATAGCTAAACCATCTGTTTGTTCGTAAAATCTATTGTTGAATCAAAAATAATTTTGCTTCAAAACAGTCACAAGTAATTTTACAATCTGATTGACATATTCATCGTCTAAACTATTCTGTAAAAGCCTACATTTAACAAGATCTACAGTTTCGGATACAGGAATGTTTGTGTACAGATTTGCGATATCAAATGAGACTAGCCTACTATTCGAATCTATATCTATGTTCTTGACACGTTCAACAAATTCATACCTATTCTTTACATTGTATACATGTTCTAATTCTAAATCATTGCTGAGCTTACTTGCTAACAATTTTGAAACATTGTAGGTAGGAGCACATTTAAAGTTAACTAATGGTCTGATGGGTACATTCTTCTTGTGTATTTTTGGGATCCCTTTCATCACGGGCGCTTTAGAATTTAGGATGTTCATCTTCTGTCGACATTCTTCGGGAATCACTCTGGTGCATCTCTTCACGACGTCGGACAGCTCTCTTTGGTACTTCTGCGTTGGATCCTTTTTCAGCTCTTTGAAGTTATTTTCTTTGATGAAATCTTCCGTCTTCTTTATATATTCTTCTTTTCCGAGCACTACAATGGCGTTGCTTTTGTCTGCTTTCACAACGATTGAGCTATTCTCTTCCAGTTTCTTCTTTATTTTGCTGCACGTCTTCAGTTCTTAATTTCTGCTGGGATCTATGTGTCCTTGGCTGGTGAAATCGTTGGCTGTTACTTCCTTCCGAACGGCATAATGGTCTACGTCTCTGAGTGATTTTACATTTGCTTCAACTTCAGTAGCTAGTAGTTCGTTTTCGCCCTTCTTCTTCATTGGGAAATTGTACTTCATTCCGTAGTTCAGTATTTTCGTTTCTTCTTCACTGAATTGAATGTCTGTAAGGTTGATGACTCTCTTCTGGAATTTGTGTTCTGTACTGGTCCTATCCAAGTCTTTATTAGGTGTATTCTTCTCTACGAGTTTGTCTAATTTGTAGTTTATCCGTAAATATTTCCTGTCCATGGCATCTTCAACCTCTTCACTGACGACTTCGTGTAGTAAATTCCATGCTATTAGTCCGTATGATCTCAAAAATTGTAGGTGGATGTCGTAGGCAATCTGGTTCAGTTCTTCTTTTTCACAGTAAAGTTGTTTGATCATATTTTGGATGAATAATACCTCTCCTTGTTCCTTGGTTCTTTTAGCGGCAGTAGTGTTACAGTTGACTTTGATTTTAGCGTATTGTGGTGTAATTCTCTTCTTGATGCATTCTTTGTTTGAAGTAAATATCTGCAATCTTCATGGAAATCTTGATTCTTGTATCCCTATATTTTGCTGCTAATTTTGCTTGACTAGCTTCACTAAATAACTTCTTGATCAGCATTGTACGTGTTATTAAATTTACGGAAAGTAAATAAAAGAAACGTCTTAAAACACTTAAAACATATATTTACGCTTATACTGTTACTCACAAGACGGTAAATTTACAAAAAAGGTGGTAAGTGGTGATCGATTTCGATTGGACACTCCAATCATCATCAGACCCAATAGGCGAATGACAAGAATCTTGAATGGCGTCCCTACTTATACCCTATTGGCTACCGGAAGCACCGGCCAATACATTTGTATAAGTGCAACTGGAATCAAAATGTATTTGTTCATTAATCAACTTATTTCTATCTTTACATTTTTCCTTATAAATATACAATTCTTCCCAAGCATTCATTACATATCCTTTCTTACAATTCTTTAAAATATCTAGACTATCCTCCATTTTTCCTAGTGAGTGCCCATTTTGTAACAGGTGTTGTGCGACATTTGATCTTTCCGGTTTGTTGTTCCTCCATGCAGATATGTGGTTTTTGAAGCGGTTAACGAAGTTCACAGTCTGTCCAATGTAGAAGCTATCACAATCGTCACAATTGATTTTATATATGCCTGAAGTGTCGAATTTGTTACAATCTTCTATTTTTGGATGCAGTATTTTACTCATGGTGTTCTGAGTCCTGTAGGCTATTGAAACTCCGTATTTCTTGAATCTGTTAGCAGTCCTTTGTGTTGTAGTCCCCGTGTAGCTAAATGTGATATATCTAGTGTTTTCCTCTTTTATCTCTTCTAATGTTGTTCTGCTGTGTAGTGTATTCTGTCTATCGATTTTCCTCCTCGTCTTCCTTGCGATGTCCTCTATCGTCTTGGTCCGAAATCCATTCACTTGAGCGATCTTCTTAATGGTGTCCAGTTCTTTTTTCCTATTGGTTTGGCTAAGTGGGATCTTATAGGCTCGGTACAGCATAGATCTAAAGGCTGCGGTCTTGTGGATTGTCGGATGGATAGACTTGTTGTTGATTGTAGTGTCCGTTTGCGTAGGTTTCCTGTAGATGTCAAACTCTATCTTGCTGTCTTTTCTCTCTAATGTGAGGTCCAGGAATTTGATCTTTTTGTTTTCTTCAAACTCGTTAGTAAAGGTGAGGTTCGGGTGGTGGTTGTTTAGTGTCTGCATCATCGTTTCGTGCTCCTGCTCCTGGGCTTGTCTGAAGATAACAATAATGTCGTCTACATATCTAACATACAGTTTTACATCATGATTTTTTCTTAAATTCGTTAACATTTCTTTTTCCTGATGCTGTAAAAATATTTCTGACAAAATTGCCGAAAGTGGACTTCCCATAGCTAAACCATCTGTTTGTTCGTAAAATCTATTGTTGAATCAAAAATAATTTTGCTTCAAAACAGTCACAAGTAATTTTACAATCTGATTGACATATTCATCGTCTAAACTATTCTGTAAAAGCCTACATTTAACAAGATCTACAGTTTCGGATACAGGAATGTTTGTGTACAGATTTGCGATATCAAATGAGACTAGCCTACTATTCGAATCTATATCTATGTTCTTGACACGTTCAACAAATTCATACCTATTCTTTACATTGTATACATGTTCTAATTCTAAATCATTGCTGAGCTTACTTGCTAACAATTTTGAAACATTGTAGGTAGGAGCACATTTAAAGTTAACTAATGGTCTGATGGGTACATTCTTCTTGTGTATTTTTGGGATCCCTTTCATCACGGGCGCTTTAGAATTTAGGATGTTCATCTTCTGTCGACATTCTTCGGGAATCACTCTGGTGCATCTCTTCACGACGTCGGACAGCTCTCTTTGGTACTTCTGCGTTGGATCCTTTTTCAGCTCTTTGAAGTTATTTTCTTTGATGAAATCTTCCGTCTTCTTTATATATTCTTCTTTTCCGAGCACTACAATGGCGTTGCTTTTGTCTGCTTTCACAACGATTGAGCTATTCTCTTCCAGTTTCTTCTTTATTTTGCTGCACGTCTTCAGTTCTTAATTTCTGCTGGGATCTATGTGTCCTTGGCTGGTGAAATCGTTGGCTGTTACTTCCTTCCGAACGGCATAATGGTCTACGTCTCTGAGTGATTTTACATTTGCTTCAACTTCAGTAGCTAGTAGTTCGTTTTCGCCCTTCTTCTTCATTGGGAAATTGTACTTCATTCCGTAGTTCAGTATTTTCGTTTCTTCTTCACTGAATTGAATGTCTGTAAGGTTGATGACTCTCTTCTGGAATTTGTGTTCTGTACTGGTCCTATCCAAGTCTTTATTAGGTGTATTCTTCTCTACGAGTTTGTCTAATTTGTAGTTTATCCGTAAATATTTCCTGTCCATGGCATCTTCAACCTCTTCACTGACGACTTCGTGTAGTAAATTCCATGCTATTAGTCCGTATGATCTCAAAAATTGTAGGTGGATGTCGTAGGCAATCTGGTTCAGTTCTTCTTTTTCACAGTAAAGTTGTTTGATCATATTTTGGATGAATAATACCTCTCCTTGTTCCTTGGTTCTTTTAGCGGCAGTAGTGTTACAGTTGACTTTGATTTTAGCGTATTGTGGTGTAATTCTCTTCTTGATGCATTCTTTGTTTGAAGTAAATATCTGCAATCTTCATGGAAATCTTGATTCTTGTATCCCTATATTTTGCTGCTAATTTTGCTTGACTAGCTTCACTAAATAACTTCTTGATCAGCATTGTACGTGTTATTAAATTTACGGAAAGTAAATAAAAGAAACGTCTTAAAACACTTAAAACATATATTTACGCTTATACTGTTACTCACAAGACGGTAAATTTACAAAAAAGGTGGTAAGTGGTGATCGATTTCGATTGGACACTCCAATCATCATCAGACCCAATAGGCGAATGACAAGAATCTTGAATGGCGTCCCTACTTATACCCTATTGGCTACCGGAAGCACCGGCCAATACATTTTTATAAGTGCAACTGGAATCAAAATGTATTTGTTCATTAATCAACTTATTTCTATCTTTACATTTTTCCTTATAAATATACAATTCTTCCCAAGCATTCATTACATATCCTTTCTTACAATTCTTTAAAATATCTAGACTATCCTCCATTTTTCCTAGTGAGTGCCCATTTTGTAACAGGTGTTGTGCGACATTTGATCTTTCCGGTTTGTTGTTCCTCCATGCAGATATGTGGTTTTTGACGCGGTTAACGAAGTTCACAGTCTGTCCAATGTAGAAGCTATCACAATCGTCACAATTGATTTTATATATGCCTGAAGTGTCGAATTTGTTACAATCTTCTATTTTTGGATGCAGTATTTTACTCATGGTGTTCTGAGTCCTGTAGGCTATTGAAACTCCGTATTTCTTGAATCTGTTAGCAGTCCTTTGTGTTGTAGTCCCCTTGTAGCTAAATGTGATATATCTAGTGTTTTCCTCTTTTATCTCTTCTAATG
Organism: Macrosteles quadrilineatus; assembly: GCF_028750875.1. Taxonomy (NCBI): domain Eukaryota; kingdom Metazoa; phylum Arthropoda; class Insecta; order Hemiptera; family Cicadellidae; genus Macrosteles; species Macrosteles quadrilineatus. The sequence continues at coordinate 73,536 of NW_026542702.1, forward strand.
TTGTTCTGCTGTGTAGTGTATTCTGTCTATCGATTTTCCTCCTCGTCTTCCTTGCGATGTCCTCTATCGTCTTGGTCCGAAATCCATTCACTTGAGCGATCTTCTAAATGGTGTCCAGTTCTTTTTTCCTATAGGTTTGGCTAAGTGGGATCTTATAGGCTCGGTACAGCATAGATCTAAAGGCTGCGGTCTTGTGGATTGTCGGATGGATAGACTTGTTGTTGATTGTAGTGTCCGTTTGCGTAGGTTTCCTGTAGATGTCAAACTCTATCTTGCTGTCTTTTCTCTCTAATGTGAGGTCCAGGAATTTGATCTTTTTGTTTTCTTCAAACTCGTTAGTAAAGGTTAGGTTCGGGTGGTGGTTGTTTAGTGTCTGCATCATCGTTTCGTGCTCCTGCTCCTGGGCTTGTCTGAAGATAACAATAATGTCGTCTACATATCTAACATACAGTTTTACATCATGATTTTTTCTTAAATTCGTTAACATTTCTTTTTCCTGATGCTGTAAAAATATTTCTGACAAAATTGCCGAAAGTGGACTTCCCATAGCTAAAACATCTGTTTGTTCGTAAAATCTATTGTTGAATCAAAAATAATTTTGCTTCAAAACAGTCACAAGTAATTTTACAATCTGATTGACATATTCATCGTCTAAACTATTCTGTAAAAGCCTACATTTAACAAGGTTATTCAGTTTCGGATACAGGAATGTTTGTGTACAGATTTGCGATATCAAATGAGACTAGCCTACTATTCGAATCTATATCTATGTTCTTGACACGTTCAACAAATTCATACCTATTCTTTACATTGTATACATGTTCTAATTCTAAATCATTGCTGAGCTTACTTGCTAACAATTTTGAAACATTGTAGGTAGGAGCACATTTAAAGTTAACTAATGGTCTGATGGGTACATTCTTCTTGTGTATTTTTGGGATCCCTTTCATCACGGGCGCTTTAGAATTTAGGATGTTCATCTTCTGTCGACATTCTTCGGGAATCACTCTGGTGCATCTCTTCACGACGTCGGACAGCTCTCTTTGGTACTTCTGCGTTGGATCCTTTTTCAGCTCTTTGAAGTTATTTTCTTTGATGAAATCTTCCGTCTTCTTTATATATTCTTCTTTTCCGAGCACTACAATGGCGTTGCTTTTGTCTGCTTTCACAACGATTGAGCTATTCTCTTCCAGTTTCTTCTTTATTTTGCTGCACGTCTTCAGTTCTTAATTTCTGCTGGGATCTATGTGTCCTTGGCTGGTGAAATCGTTGGCTGTTACTTCCTTCCGAACGGCATAATGGTCTACGTCTCTGAGTGATTTTACATTTGCTTCAACTTCAGTAGCTAGTAGTTCGTTTTCGCCCTTCTTCTTCATTGGGAAATTGTACTTCATTCCGTAGTTCAGTATTTTCGTTTCTTCTTCACTGAATTGAATGTCTGTAAGGTTGATGACTCTCTTCTGGAATTTGTGTTCTGTACTGGTCCTATCCAAGTCTTTATTAGGTGTATTCTTCTCTACGAGTTTGTCTAATTTGTAGTTTATCCGTAAATATTTCCTGTCCATGGCATCTTCAACCTCTTCACTGACGACTTCGTGTAGTAAATTCCATGCTATTAGTCCGTATGATCTCAAAAATTGTAGGTGGATGTCGTAGGCAATCTGGTTCAGTTCTTCTTTTTCACAGTAAAGTTGTTTGATCATATTTTGGATGAATAATACCTCTCCTTGTTCCTTGGTTCTTTTAGCGGCAGTAGTGTTACAGTTGACTTTGATTTTAGCGTATTGTGGTGTAATTCTCTTCTTGATGCATTCTTTGTTTGAAGTAAATATCTGCAATCTTCATGGAAATCTTGATTCTTGTATCCCTATATTTTGCTGCTAATTTTGCTTGACTAGCTTCACTAAATAACTTCTTGATCAGCATTGTACGTGTTATTAAATTTACGGAAAGTAAATAAAAGAAACGTCTTAAAACACTTAAAACATATATTTACGCTTATACTGTTACTCACAAGACGGTAAATTTACAAAAAAGGTGGTAAGTGGTGATCGATTTCGATTGGACACTCCAATCATCATCAGACCCAATAGGCGAATGACAAGAATCTTGAATGGCGTCCCTACTTATACCCTATTGGCTACCGGAAGCACCGGCCAATACATTTTTATAAGTGCAACTGGAATCAAAATGTATTTGTTCATTAATCAACTTATTTCTATCTTTACATTTTTCCTTATAAATATACAATTCTTCCCAAGCATTCATTACATATCCTTTCTTACAATTCTTTAAAATATCTAGACTATCCTCCATTTTTCCTAGTGAGTGCCCATTTTGTAACAGGTGTTGTGCGACATTTGATCTTTCCGGTTTGTTGTTCCTCCATGCAGATATGTGGTTTTTGAAGCGGTTAACGAAGTTCACAGTCTGTCCAATGTAGAAGCTATCACAATCGTCACAATTGATTTTATATATGCCTGAAGTGTCGAATTTGTTACAATCTTCTATTTTTGGATGCAGTATTTTACTCATGGTGTTCTGAGTCCTGTAGGCTATTGAAACTCCGTATTTCTTGAATCTGTTAGCAGTCCTTTGTGTTGTAGTCCCCGTGTAGCTAAATGTGATATATCTAGTGTTTTCCTCTTTTATCTCTTCTAATGTTGTTCTGCTGTGTAGTGTATTCTGTCTATCGATTTTCCTCCTCGTCTTCCTTGCGATGTCCTCTATCGTCTTGGTCCGAAATCCATTCACTTGAGCGATCTTCTTAATGGTGTCCAGTTCTTTTTTCCTATTGGTTTGGCTAAGTGGGATCTTATAGGCTCGGTACAGCATAGATCTAAAGGCTGCGGTCTTGTGGATTGTCGGATGGATAGACTTGTTGTTGATTGTAGTGTCCGTTTGCGTAGGTTTCCTGTAGATGTCAAACTCTATCTTGCTGTCTTTTCTCTCTAATGTGAGGTCCAGGAATTTGATCTTTTTGTTTTCTTCAAACTCGTTAGTAAAGGTGAGGTTCGGGTGGTGGTTGTTTAGTGTCTGCATCATCGTTTCGTGCTCCTGCTCCTGGGCTTGTCTGAAGATAACAATAATGTCGTCTACATATCTAACATACAGTTTTACATCATGATTTTTTCTTAAATTCGTTAACATTTCTTTTTCCTGATGCTGTAAAAATATTTCTGACAAAATTGCCGAAAGTGGACTTCCCATAGCTAAACCATCTGTTTGTTCGTAAAATCTATTGTTGAATCAAAAATAATTTTGCTTCAAAACAGTCACAAGTAATTTTACAATCTGATTGACATATTCATCGTCTAAACTATTCGGTACTTACGTATTAAACGGAGGCCACAATTTGTCAGCGCGCTGCGGCGGTTATGTTAGGTTGGGTTATCGTAAATATTATGTGTGTAGGACTTTCCTCGCTTGGTTATGAATCGATACCAGACGAGTTATACTTTCTATTATGATAACCCAACCTAACATAACCGCCGCAGCGCGCTGACAAAATGTGGCCTCCGTTTAATACGTAAGTACCAACTATTCTGTAAAAGCCTACATTTAACAAGATCTACAGTTTCGGATACAGCAATGTTTGTGTACAGATTTGCGATATCAAATGAGACTAGCCTACTATTCGAATCTATATCTATGTTCTTGACACGTTCAACAAATTCATACCTATTCTTTACATTGTATACATGTTCTAATTCTAAATCATTGCTGAGCTTACTTGCTAACAATTTTGAAACATTGTAGGTAGGAGCACATTTAAAGTTAACTAATGGTCTGATGGGTACATTCTTCTTGTGTATTTTTGGGATCCCTTTCATCACGGGCGCTTTAGAATTTAGGATGTTCATCTTCTGTCGACATTCTTCGGGAATCACTCTGGTGCATCTCTTCACGACGTCGGACAGCTCTCTTTGGTACTTCTGCGTTGGATCCTTTTTCAGCTCTTTGAAGTTATTTTCTTTGATGAAATCTTCCGTCTTCTTTATATATTCTTCTTTTCCGAGCACTACAATGGCGTTGCTTTTGTCTGCTTTCACAACGATTGAGCTATTCTCTTCCAGTTTCTTCTTTATTTTGCTGCACGTCTTCAGTTCTTAATTTCTGCTGGGATCTATGTGTCCTTGGCTGGTGAAATCGTTGGCTGTTACTTCCTTCCGAACGGCATAATGGTCTACGTCTCTGAGTGATTTTACATTTGCTTCAACTTCAGTAGCTAGTAGTTCGTTTTCGCCCTTCTTCTTCATTGGGAAATTGTACTTCATTCCGTAGTTCAGTATTTTCGTTTCTTCTTCACTGAATTGAAAGTCTGTAAGGTTGATGACTCTCTTCTGGAATTTGTGTTCTGTACTGGTCCTATCCAAGTCTTTATTAGGTGTATTATTCTCTACGAGTTTGTCTAATTTGTAGTTTATCCGTAAATATTACCTGTCCATGGCATCTTCAACCTCTTCACTGACGACTTCGTGTAGTAAATTCCATGCTATTAGTCCGTATGATCTCAAAAATTGTAGGTGGATGTCGTAGGCAATCTGGTTCAGTTCTTCTTTTTCACAGTAAAGTTGTTTGATCATATTTTGGATGAATAATACCTCTCCTTGTTCCTTGGTTCTTTTAGCGGCAGTAGTTTACAGTTGACTTTGATTTTAGCGTATTGTGGTGTAATTCTCTTCTTGATGCATTCTTTGTTTGAAGTAAATATCTGCAATCTTCATGGAAATCTTGATTCTTGTATCCATATATTTTGCTGCTAATTTTGCGTGACTAGCTTCACTAAATAACTTCTTGATCAGCATTGTACGTGTTATTAAATTTACTTAAAGTAAATAAAAGAAACGTCTTAAAACACTTAAAACATATATTTACGCTTATACTGTTACTCACAAGACGGTAAATATACAAAAAAGGTGGTAAGTAGTGATCGATTTCGATTGGACACTCCAATCATCATCAGACCCAATAGGCGAATGACAAGAATCTTGAATGGTGTCCCTACTTATACCCTATTGGCTACCGGAAGCACCGGCCAATACATTTTTATAAGTGCAACTGGAATCAAAATGTATTTGTTCATTAATCAACTTATTTCTATCTTTACATTTTTCCTTATAAATATACAATTCTTCCCAAGCATTCATTACATATCCTTTCTTACAATTCTTTAAAATATCTAGACTATCCTCCATTTTTCCTAGTGAGTGCCCATTTTGTAACAGGTGTTGTGCGACATTTGATCTTTCCGGTTTGTTGTTCCTCCATGCAGATATGTGGTTTTTGAAGCGGTTAACGAAGTTCACAGTCTGTCCAATGTAGAAGCTATCACAATCGTCACAATTGATTTTATATATGCCTGAAGTGTCGAATTTGTTACAATCTTCTATTTTTGGATGCAGTATTTTACTCATGGTGTTCTGAGTCCTGTAGGCTATTGAAACTCCGTATTTCTTGAATCTGTTAGCAGTCCTTTGTGTTGTAGTCCCCGTGTAGCTAAATGTGATATATCTAGTGTTTTCCTCTTTTATCTCTTCTAATGTTGTTCTGCTGTGTAGTGTATTCTGTCTATCGATTTTCCTCCTCGTCTTCCTTGCGATGTCCTCTATCGTCTTGGTCCGAAATCCATTCACTTGAGCGATCTTCTTAATGGTGTCCAGTTCTTTTTTCCTATTGGTTTGGCTAAGTGGGATCTTATAGGCTCGGTACAGCATAGATCTAAAGGCTGCGGTCTTGTGGATTGTCGGATGGATAGACTTGTTGTTGATTGTAGTGTCCGTTTGCGTAGGTTTCCTGTAGATGTCAAACTCTATCTTGCTGTCTTTTCTCTCTAATGTGAGGTCCAGGAATTTGATCTTTTTGTTTTCTTCAAACTCGTTAGTAAAGGTGAGGTTCGGGTGGTGGTTGTTTAGTGTCTGCATCATCGTTTCGTGCTCCTGCTCCTGGGCTTGTCTGAAGATAACAATAATGTCGTCTACATATCTAACATACAGTTTTACATCATGATTTTTTCTTAAATTCGTTAACATTTCTTTTTCCTGATGCTGTAAAAATATTTCTGACAAAATTGCCGAAAGTGGACTTCCCATAGCTAAACCATCTGTTTGTTCGTAAAATCTATTGTTGAATCAAAAATAATTTTGCTTCAAAACAGTCACAAGTAATTTTACAATCTGATTGACATATTCATCGTCTAAACTATTCGGTACTTACGTATTAAACGGAGGCCACAATTTGTCAGCGCGCTGCGGCGGTTATGTTAGGTTGGGTTATCGTAAATATTATGTGTGTAGGACTTTCCTCGCTTGGTTATGAATCGATACCAGACGAGTTATACTTTCTATTATGATAACCCAACCTAACATAACCGCCGCAGCGCGCTGACAAAATGTGGCCTCCGTTTAATACGTAAGTACCAACTATTCTGTAAAAGCCTACATTTAACAAGATCTACAGTTTCGGATACAGCAATGTTTGTGTACAGATTTGCGATATCAAATGAGACTAGCCTACTATTCGAATCTATATCTATGTTCTTGACACGTTCAACAAATTCATACCTATTCTTTACATTGTATACATGTTCTAATTCTAAATCATTGCTGAGCTTACTTGCTAACAATTTTGAAACATTGTAGGTAGGAGCACATTTAAAGTTAACTAATGGTCTGATGGGTACATTCTTCTTGTGTATTTTTGGGATCCCTTTCATCACGGGCGCTTTAGAATTTAGGATGTTCATCTTCTGTCGACATTCTTCGGGAATCACTCTGGTGCATCTCTTCACGACGTCGGACAGCTCTCTTTGGTACTTCTGCGTTGGATCCTTTTTCAGCTCTTTGAAGTTATTTTCTTTGATGAAATCTTCCGTCTTCTTTATATATTCTTCTTTTCCGAGCACTACAATGGCGTTGCTTTTGTCTGCTTTCACAACGATTGAGCTATTCTCTTCCAGTTTCTTCTTTATTTTGCTGCACGTCTTCAGTTCTTAATTTCTGCTGGGATCTATGTGTCCTTGGCTGGTGAAATCGTTGGCTGTTACTTCCTTCCGAACGGCATAATGGTCTACGTCTCTGAGTGATTTTACATTTGCTTCAACTTCAGTAGCTAGTAGTTCGTTTTCGCCCTTCTTCTTCATTGGGAAATTGTACTTCATTCCGTAGTTCAGTATTTTCGTTTCTTCTTCACTGAATTGAAAGTCTGTAAGGTTGATGACTCTCTTCTGGAATTTGTGTTCTGTACTGGTCCTATCCAAGTCTTTATTAGGTGTATTATTCTCTACGAGTTTGTCTAATTTGTAGTTTATCCGTAAATATTACCTGTCCATGGCATCTTCAACCTCTTCACTGACGACTTCGTGTAGTAAATTCCATGCTATTAGTCCGTATGATCTCAAAAATTGTAGGTGGATGTCGTAGGCAATCTGGTTCAGTTCTTCTTTTTCACAGTAAAGTTGTTTGATCATATTTTGGATGAATAATACCTCTCCTTGTTCCTTGGTTCTTTTAGCGGCAGTAGTTTACAGTTGACTTTGATTTTAGCGTATTGTGGTGTAATTCTCTTCTTGATGCATTCTTTGTTTGAAGTAAATATCTGCAATCTTCATGGAAATCTTGATTCTTGTATCCATATATTTTGCTGCTAATTTTGCGTGACTAGCTTCACTAAATAACTTCTTGATCAGCATTGTACGTGTTATTAAATTTACTTAAAGTAAATAAAAGAAACGTCTTAAAACACTTAAAACATATATTTACGCTTATACTGTTACTCACAAGACGGTAAATATACAAAAAAGGTGGTAAGTAGTGATCGATTTCGATTGGACACTCCAATCATCATCAGACCCAATAGGCGAATGACAAGAATCTTGAATGGTGTCCCTACTTATACCCTATTGGCTACCGGAAGCACCGGCCAATACATTTTTATAAGTGCAACTGGAATCAAAATGTATTTGTTCATTAATCAACTTATTTCTATCTTTACATTTTTCCTTATAAATATACAATTCTTCCCAAGCATTCATTACATATCCTTTCTTACAATTCTTTAAAATATCTAGACTATCCTCCATTTTTCCTAGTGAGTGCCCATTTTGTAACAGGTGTTGTGCGACATTTGATCTTTCCGGTTTGTTGTTCCTCCATGCAGATATGTGGTTTTTGAAGCGGTTAACGAAGTTCACAGTCTGTCCAATGTAGAAGCTATCACAATCGTCACAATTGATTTTATATATGCCTGAAGTGTCGAATTTGTTACAATCTTCTATTTTTGGATGCAGTATTTTACTCATGGTGTTCTGAGTCCTGTAGGCTATTGAAACTCCGTATTTCTTGAATCTGTTAGCAATCCTTTGTGTTGTAGTCCCCGTGTAGCTAAATGTGATATATCTAGTGTTTTCCTCTTTTATCTCTTCTAATGTTGTTCTGCTGTGTAGTGTATTCTGTCTATCGATTTTCCTCCTCGTCTTCCTTGCGATGTCCTCTATCGTCTTGGTCCGAAATCCATTCACTTGAGCGATCTTCTTAATGGTGTCCAGTTCTTTTTTCCTATTGGTTTGGCTAAGTGGGATCTTATAGGCTCGGTACAGCATAGATCTAAAGGCTGCGGTCTTGTGGATTGTCGGATGGATAGACTTGTTGTTGATTGTAGTGTCCGTTTGCGTAGGTTTCCTGTAGATGTCAAACTCTATCTTACTGTCTTTTCTCTCTAATGTGAGGTCCAGGAATTTGATCTTTTTGTTTTCTTCAAACTCGTTAGTAAAGGTGAGGTTCGGGTGGTGGTTGTTTAGTGTCTGCATCATCGTTTCGTGCTCCTGCTCCTGGGCTTGTCTGAAGATAACAATAATGTCGTCTACATATCTAACATACAGTTTTACATCATGATTTTTTCTTAAATTCGTTAACATTTCTTTTTCCTGATGCTGTAAAAATATTTCTGACAAAATTGCCGAAAGTGGACTTCCCATAGCTAAACCATCTGTTTGTTCGTAAAATCTATTGTTGAATCAAAAATAATTTTGCTTCAAAACAGTCACAAGTAATTTTACAATCTGATTGACATATTCATCGTCTAAACTATTCGGTACTTACGTATTAAACGGAGGCCACAATTTGTCAGCGCGCTGCGGCGGTTATGTTAGGTTGGGTTATCGTAAATATTATGTGTGTAGGACTTTCCTCGCTTGGTTATGAATCGATACCAGACGAGTTATACTTTCTATTATGATAACCCAACCTAACATAACCGCCGCAGCGCGCTGACAAAATGTGGCCTCCGTTTAATACGTAAGTACCAACTATTCTGTAAAAGCCTACATTTAACAAGATCTACAGTTTCGGATACAGCAATGTTTGTGTACAGATTTGCGATATCAAATGAGACTAGCCTACTATTCGAATCTATATCTATGTTCTTGACACGTTCAACAAATTCATACCTATTCTTTACATTGTATACATGTTCTAATTCTAAATCATTGCTGAGCTTACTTGCTAACAATTTTGAAACATTGTAGGTAGGAGCACATTTAAAGTTAACTAATGGTCTGATGGGTACATTCTTCTTGTGTATTTTTGGGATCCCTTTCATCACGGGCGCTTTAGAATTTAGGATGTTCATCTTCTGTCGACATTCTTCGGGAATCACTCTGGTGCATCTCTTCACGACGTCGGACAGCTCTCTTTGGTACTTCTGCGTTGGATCCTTTTTCAGCTCTTTGAAGTTATTTTCTTTGATGAAATCTTCCGTCTTCTTTATATATTCTTCTTTTCCGAGCACTACAATGGCGTTGCTTTTGTCTGCTTTCACAACGATTGAGCTATTCTCTTCCAGTTTCTTCTTTATTTTGCTGCACGTCTTCAGTTCTTAATTTCTGCTGGGATCTATGTGTCCTTGGCTGGTGAAATCGTTGGCTGTTACTTCCTTCCGAACGGCATAATGGTCTACGTCTCTGAGTGATTTTACATTTGCTTCAACTTCAGTAGCTAGTAGTTCGTTTTCGCCCTTCTTCTTCATTGGGAAATTGTACTTCATTCCGTAGTTCAGTATTTTCGTTTCTTCTTCACTGAATTGAATGTCTGTAAGGTTGATGACTCTCTTCTGGAATTTGTGTTCTGTACTGGTCCTATCCAAGTCTTTATTAGGTGTATTCTTCTCTACGAGTTTGTCTAATTTGTAGTTTATCCGTAAATATTTCCTGTCCATGGCATCTTCAACCTCTTCACTGACGACTTCGTGTAGTAAATTCCATGCTATTAGTCCGTGTGATCTAAAATTGTAGGTGGATGTCGTAGGCAATCTGGTTCAGTTCTTCTTTTTCACAGTAAAGTTGTTTGATCATATTTTGGATGAATAATACCTCTCCTTGTTCCTTGGTTCTTTTAGCGGCAGTAGTGTTACAGTTGACTTTGATTTTAGCGTATTGTGGTGTAATTCTCTTCTTGATGCATTCTTTGTTTGAAGTAAATATCTGCAATCTTCATGGAAATCTTGATTCTTGTATCCATATATTTTGCTGCTAATTTTGCGTGACTAGCTTCACTAAATAACTTCTTGATCAGCATTGTACGTGTTATTAAATTTACTTAAAGTAAATAAAAGAAACGTCTTAAAACACTTAAAACATATATTTACGCTTATACTGTTACTCACAAGACGGTAAATATACAAAAAAGGTGGTAAGTAGTGATCGATTTCGATTGGACACTCCAATCATCATCAGACCCAATAGGCGAATGACAAGAATCTTGAATGGTGTCCCTACTTATACCCTATTGGCTACCGGAAGCACCGGCCAATACATTTTTATAAGTGCAACTGGAATCAAAATGTATTTGTTCATTAATCAACTTATTTCTATCTTTACATTTTTCCTTATAAATATACAATTCTTCCCAAGCATTCATTACATATCCTTTCTTACAATTCTTTAAAATATCTAGACTATCCTCCATTTTTCCTAGTGAGTGCCCATTTTGTAACAGGTGTTGTGCGACATTTGATCTTTCCGGTTTGTTGTTCCTCCATGCAGATATGTGGTTTTTGAAGCGGTTAACGAAGTTCACAGTCTGTCCAATGTAGAAGCTATCACAATCGTCACAATTGATTTTATATATGCCTGAAGTGTCGAATTTGTTACAATCTTCTATTTTTGGATGCAGTATTTTACTCATGGTGTTCTGAGTCCTGTAGGCTATTGAAACTCCGTATTTCTTGAATCTGTTAGCAATCCTTTGTGTTGTAGTCCCCGTGTAGCTAAATGTGATATATCTAGTGTTTTCCTCTTTTATCTCTTCTAATGTTGTTCTGCTGTGTAGTGTATTCTGTCTATCGATTTTCCTCCTCGTCTTCCTTGCGATGTCCTCTATCGTCTTGGTCCGAAATCCATTCACTTGAGCGATCTTCTTAATGGTGTCCAGTTCTTTTTTCCTATTGGTTTGGCTAAGTGGGATCTTATAGGCTCGGTACAGCATAGATCTAAAGGCTGCGGTCTTGTGGATTGTCGGATGGATAGACTTGTTGTTGATTGTAGTGTCCGTTTGCGTAGGTTTCCTGTAGATGTCAAACTCTATCTTGCTGTCTTTTCTCTCTAATGTGAGGTCCAGGAATTTGATCTTTTTGTTTTCTTCAAACTCGTTAGTAAAGGTGAGGTTCGGGTGGTGGTTGTTTAGTGTCTGCATCATCGTTTCGTGCTCCTGCTCCTGGGCTTGTCTGAAGATAACAATAATGTCGTCTACATATCTAACATACAGTTTTACATCATGATTTTTTCTTAAATTCGTTAACATTTCTTTTTCCTGATGCTGTAAAAATATTTCTGACAAAATTGCCGAAAGTGGACTTCCCATAGCTAAACCATCTGTTTGTTCGTAAAATCTATTGTTGAATCAAAAATAATTTTGCTTCAAAACAGTCACAAGTAATTTTACAATCTGATTGACATATTCATCGTCTAAACTATTCTGTAAAAGCCTACATTTAACAAGATCTACAGTTTCGGATACAGGAATGTTTGTGTACAGATTTGCGATATCAAATGAGACTAGCCTACTATTCGAATCTATATCTATGTTCTTGACACGTTCAACAAATTCATACCTATTCTTTACATTGTATACATGTTCTAATTCTAAATCATTGCTGAGCTTACTTGCTAACAATTTTGAAACATTGTAGGTAGGAGCACATTTAAAGTTAACTAATGGTCTGATGGGTACATTCTTCTTGTGTATTTTTGGGATCCCTTTCATCACGGGCGCTTTAGAATTTAGGATGTTCATCTTCTGTCGACATTCTTCGGGAATCACTCTGGTGCATCTCTTCACGACGTCGGACAGCTCTCTTTGGTACTTCTGCGTTTGATCCTTTTTCAGCTCTTTGAAGTTATTTTCTTTGATGAAATCTTCTGTCTTCTTTATATATTCTTCTTTTCCGAGCACTACAATGGCGTTGCTTTTGTCTGCTTTCACAACGATTGAGCTATAAATGTTTTTGATCATAATATAAATACATAGTTTAAAGTTTTTTATAATTATAATTATATATGAATGAACACTTTTTAATAATGTTTTTGTTATTAATAATACATATATAATAATATTATAGGAAGGATAATATACAAATAAATATATATATAAATGTTTTTAATCATAATATAAATACATATTTTATAGTATTTTTATAATTATAATTATATATGAATGAACACTTTTTAATAATGTTTTTGTAATTAATAATACATATATAATAATTTTATAGGAAGGATAATATGCAAATAAATATTGACAGGTTTTTTGATCATAATATAAATACATAGTTTAAAGTTTTTTTATAATTTTAATTATATATGAATGAATACATTTTAATAATGTTTTTGTAATTTATTATACATATATAATAATATTATAGGATGGATAATATACAAGTAAATATATATAATTTTTTGATCATAATATAAATACATATTTTATATTTTTTTCATAATTATAATTATATATGAATCAACACTTTTTAATAATGTTTTTAATAATAATAATACATATATATTAATATTATAGTAAGGATAATAAGCAATTAAATATTGACAGGTTTTTTTTTATAATAATATAAATACATATTTTATAATTTTTATATAAAAATAATTATATATGAATGAACACTTTTTAATGATGTTTTTGTTATTAATAATACATATATAATAATATTATAGGAAGGATAATATACAAATAAATATATATAAATGTTTTTGATCATAATATAAATACATATTTTATAATATTTTTATAATAATAATTATATATGAATGAACACTTTTGAATAATGTTTTTGTTATTAATAATATATATATAATAATATTATAGGAAGGATAATATACAAATAAATATATATAAATGTTTTTGATCATAATATAAATACATATTTTATAATATTTTTATAATAATAATTATATATGAATGAACACTTTTTAATAATGTTTTTGTTATTAATAATACATATATAATAATATTATAGGAAGAATAATATGCAAATAAATATTCACAGGTTTTTTTATCATAATATAAATACATATTTTAAAGTTTTTTATAATAATAATAATATATGAATGAACACTTTTTAGTAATGTTTTTGTAATTAATAATCCAAATATAATAATATTATAGAAACGATAATATGGAAATAAATATTGACAGGTTTTTTTGATCATAATATAAATACATAGTTTAAAGTTTTTTTATAATAATAATTATATATGAATGAACACTTTTTAGTAATGTTTTTGTAATTAATAATACAAATATAATAATATTATAGAAACGATAATATGCAAATAAATATTGACAGGTTTTTTTGATCATAATATAAATACATAGTTAAAAGTTTTTTTATAATTATAATTATATATGAATGAACACTTTTTAATAATGTTTTTGTTATGAATAATACATATATAATAATATTATAGGAAGGATAATATACAAATAAATATATATAAATGTTTTTGATCATAATATAAATACATATTTTATAATATTTTTATAATAATAATTATATATGAATGAACACTTTTTAATAATGTTTTTGTTATGAATAATACATATATAATAATATTATAGGAAGGATAATATACAAATAATTATATATAAATGTTTTTGATCATAATATAAATACATATTTTATAATATTTTTATAATAATAATTATATATGAATGAACACTTTTTAATAATGTTTTTGTTATTAATAATACATATATAATAATATTATAGGAAGGATAATATACAAATAAATATATATAAATGTTTTTGATTATAATATAAATACATATTTTATAATATTTTTATAATTATAATTATATATGAATGAACACTTTTTAATAATGTTTTTAATAATAATAATACATATATATTAATATTATAGTAAGGATAATATGCAATTAAATGTTGACAGGTTTTTTTTATCATAATATAAATACATATTTTAAAATTTTTATATAAAAATAATTATATATGAATGAACACTTTTTAATGATGTTTTTGTTATTAATAATACATATATAATAATATTATAGGAAGGATAATATACAAATAAATATATATAAATGTTTTTGATCATAATATAAATACATATTTTATAATATTTGTATAATAATAATTTTATATGAATGAATACTTTTGAATAATGTTTTTGTTATTAATAATACATATATAATAATGTTATAGGAAGGATAATATGCAAATAAATATTCACAGTTTTTTTTAATCATAATATGAATACATATTTAAAAGTTTTTTATAATAATAATTATATATGAATGAACACTTTTTAGTAATGTTTTTGTAATTAATAATACAAATATAATAATATTATAGAAACGATAATATGCAAATAAATATTCACAGGTTTTTTGATCATAATATAAATACATAGTTTAAAGTTTTTTTATAATTATAATTATATATGAATGAACACTTTTTAATAATGTTTTTGTTATGAATAATACATATATAATAATATTATAGAAAGGATAATATACAAATAAATATATATAAATGTTTTTGATCATAATATAAATACATATTTTATAATATTTTTATAATAATAATAATATATGAATGAACACTTTTTAATAATGTTTTTGTTATTAATAATACATATATTATAATATTATAGGAAGGATAATATACAAATAAATATATATAAATGTTTTTGATCAAAATATAAATACATATTTTATAATATTTTTATAATAATAATTATATATGAATGAACACTTTTTAATAATGTTTTTGTTATTAATAATACATATATAATAATATTATAGGAAGGATAATATACAAATAAATATATATAAATGTTTTTGATCATAATATAAATACATATTTTATAATATTTTTATAATTATAATTATATATGAATGAACACTTTTTAATAATGTTTTTGTTATTAATAATACATATATAATAATATTATAGGAAGGATAATATACAAATAAATATATATAAATGTTTTTGATCATAATATAAATACATATTTTATAATATTTTTATAATAATAATTATATATGAATGAAAACTTTTTAATAATGTTTTTGTTATTAATAATACATATATAATAATATTATAGGAAGGATAATATACAAATAAATATATATAAATGTTTTTGATCATAATATAAATACATATTTTATAATATTTTTTATAATTATAATTATATATGAATGAACACTTTTTAATAATGTTTTTAATAATAATAATACATTTATATTAATATTATAGGAAGGATAATATGCAATTAAATATTGACAGTTTTTTTTTATCATAATATAAATACATATTTTAAATCTTTTTATAATAATAATTATATATGAATGAACACTTTTTAGTAATGTTTTTGTAATTAATAATACAAATATAATAATATTAAAGAAACAATAATATGCAAATAAATATTGACAGGTTTTTTTGATCATAATATAAATACATAGTTTAAAGTTTTTTTATAATTATAATTATATATGAATGAACACTTTTTAATAATGTTTTTGTTATGAATAATACATATATAATAATATTATAGGAAGGATAATATACAAATAAATATATATAAATGTTTTTGATCATAATATAAATACATATTTTATAATATTTTTATAATAATAATTATATATGAATGAACACTTTTGAATAATGTTTTTGTTATTAATAATACATATATAATAATATTTTAGGAAGGATAATATACAAATAAATATATATAATTGTTTTTGATCATAATATAAATACATATTTTATAATATTTTTATAATAATAATTATATATGAATGAACACTTTTTAATAATGTTTTTGTTATTAATAATACATATATAATAATATTATAGGAAGGATAATATGCAAATAAATATTCACAGGTTTTTTTATCATAATATAAATACATATTTTAAAGTTTTTTATAATAATAATAATATATGAATGAACACTTTTTAGTAATGTTTTTGTAATAATAATACAAATATAATAATATTATAGAAACGATAATATGCAAATAAATATTGACAGGTTTTTTTGATCATAATATGATTACATAGTTTAAAGTTTTTTTATAATAATAATTATATATGAATGAACACTTTTTAGTAATGTTTTTGTAATTAATAATACAAATATAATAATATTATAGAAACGATAATATGCAAATAAATATTGACAGGTTTTTTTGATCATAATATAAATACATAGTTTAAAGTTTTTTTATAATTATAATTATATATGAATGAACACTTTTTAATAATGTTTTTGTTATGAATAATACATATATAATAATATTATAGGAAGGATAATATACAAATAAATATATATAAATGTTTTTGATCATAATATAAATACATATTTTATAATATTTTTATAATTATAATTATATATGAATGAACACTTTTTAATAATGTTTTTAATAATAATAATACATATATATTAATATTATAGTAAGGATAATATGCAATTAAATATTGACAGGTTTTTTTGATCATAATATAAGTACATAGTTTAAAGTTTTTTTATAATTATAATTATATATGAATGAACACTTTTTAATAATGTTTTTGTTATGAATAATACATATATAATAATATTATAGGAAGGATAATATACAAATAAATATATATAAATGTTTTTGATCATAATATAAATACATATTTTAAAATATTTTTATAATAATAATAATATATGAATGAACACTTTTTAATAATGTTTTTGTTATGAATAATACATATATAATAATATTATAGGAAGGATAATATACAAATAAATATATATAAATGTTTTTGATCATAATATAAAAACATATTTTATAATATTTTTATAATTATAATTATATATGACTGAACACTTTTTAATAATGTTTTTGTTATGAATAATACATATATATTAATATTATAGTAAGGATAATATGCAATTAAATATTGACAGGTTTTTTTTATCATAATATAAATACATATTTTAAAATTTTTATATAAAAATAATTATATATGAATGAACACTTTTTTATGATGTTTTTGTAATTAATAATACATATATAATAATATTATAGGAAGGATAATATGCAAATAAATATTCACAGGTTTTTTTTATCATAGTATAAATACATATTTTAATTTTTTTTTTTTATAATAATTATAAATGAATGAACACTTTTTAGTAATGTTTTTGTAATTAATAATACAAATATAATAATATTATAGAAACGATAATATGAAAATAAATATTGACAGGTTTTTTTGATCATAATATAAATACATAGTTTAAAGTTTTTTTATAATTATATTTATATATGAATGAACACTTTTTAATAATGTTTTTGTTATGAATAATACATATATAATAATATTATAGGAAGGATAATATACAAATAAATATATAAAA
This sequence comes from Macrosteles quadrilineatus, assembly GCF_028750875.1. Classification (NCBI taxonomy): domain Eukaryota; kingdom Metazoa; phylum Arthropoda; class Insecta; order Hemiptera; family Cicadellidae; genus Macrosteles; species Macrosteles quadrilineatus. The sequence goes on from NW_026542702.1 coordinate 91,456, forward strand.
ATGTTTTTGATCATAATATAAATACATATTTTATAATATTTTTATAATTATAATTATATATGAATGAACACTTTTTAATAATGTTTTTAATAATAATAATACATATATATTAATATTATAGTAAGGATAATAAGCAATTAAATATTGACAGGTTTTTTTTATAATAATATAAATACATATTTTATAATTTTTATATAAAAATAATTATATATGAATGAACACTTTTTAATGATGTTTTTGTTATTAATAATACATATATAATAATATTATAGGAAGGATAATATACAAATAAATATATATAAATGTTTTTGATCATAATATAAATACATATTTTATAATATTTTTATAATAATAATTATATATGAATGAACACTTTTTAATAATGTTTTTGTTATTAATAATACATATATAATAATATTTTAGGAAGGATAATATACAAATAAATATATATAAATGTTTTTGATCATAATATAAATACATATTTTATAATATTTTTATAATAATAATTATATATGAATGAACACTTTTTAATAATGTTTTTGTTATTAATAATACATATATAATAATATTATAGGAAGAATAATATGCAAATAAATATTCACAGGTTTTTTTATCATAATATAAATACATATTTTAAAGTTTTTTATAATAATAATAATATATGAATGAACACTTTTTAGTAATGTTTTTGTAATTAATAATCCAAATATAATAATATTATAGAAACGATAATATGGAAATAAATATTGACAGGTTTTTTTGATCATAATATAAATACATAGTTTAAAATTTTTTTATAATAATAATTATATATGAATGAACACTTTTTAGTAATGTTTTTGTAATTAATAATACAAATATAATAATATTATAGAAACGATAATATGCAAATAAATATTGACAGGTTTTTTTGATCATAATATAAATACATAGTTTAAAGTTTTTATATAATTATAATTATATATGAATGAACACTTTTTAATAATGTTTTTGTTATGAATAATACATATATAATAATATTATAGGAAGGATAATATACAAATAAATATATATAAATGTTTTTGATCATAATATAAATACATATTTTATAATATTTTTATAATAATAATTATATATGAATGAACACTTTTTAATAATGTTTTTGTTATGAATAATACATATATAATAATATTATAGGAAGGATAATATACAAATAAATATATATAAATGTTTTTGATCATAATATAAATACATATTTTATAATATTTTTATAATAATAATTATATATGAATGAACACTTTTTAATAATGTTTTTGTTATTAATAATACATATATAATGATATTATAGGAAGGATAATATACAAATAAATATATATAAATGTTTTTGATCATAATATAAATACATATTTTATAATATTTTTATAATTATAATTGTATATGAATGAACACTTTTTAATGATGTTTTTGTAATTAATAATACATATATAATAATATTATAGGAAGGATAATATGCAAATAAATATATATAAATGTTTTTGATCATAATATAAATACATATTTTATAATATTTTTATAATAATAATAATATATGAATGAACACTTTTTAATAATGTTTTTGTTATTAATAATACATATATAATAATATTATAGGAAGGATAATATACAAATAAATATATATAAATGTTTTTGATCATAAAATAAAAACATATTTTATAATATTTTTATAATAATAATTATATATGAATGAACACTTTTTAATAATGTTTTTGTTATGAATAATACATATATAATAATATTATAGAAAGGATAATATGCAAATAAATATATATAAATGTTTTTTATCATAATATAAATACATATTTTAAAGTTTTTCATAATAATAATTATATATGAATGAACATTTTTTAGTAATGTTTTTGTAATTAATAATACAAATATAATAATATTATAGAAACGATAATATGCAAATAGATATTGACAGGTTTTTTTGAACATAATATAAATACATAGATTAAAGTTTTTTTATAATAATAATTATATATGAATGAACACTTTTTAGTAATGTTTTTGTAATTAATAATACAAATATAATAATATTATAGAAACGATAATATGCAAATAAATATTGACAGGTTTTTTGATCATAATATAAATACATAGTTTAAAGTTTTTTTATAATTATAATTATATATGAATGAACACTTTTTAATAATGTTTTTGTTATGAATAATACATATATAATAATATTATAGAAAGGATAATATGCAAATAAATATATATAAATGTTTTTGATCATAATATAAATACATATTTTATAATATTTTTATAATAATAATAATATATGAATGAACACTTTTTAATAATGTTTTTGTTATTAATAATACATATATAATAATATTATAGGAAGGATAATATACAAATAAATATATATAAATGTTTTTGATCATAAAATAAAAACATATTTTATAATATTTTTATAATAATAATTATATATGAATGAACACTTTTTAATAATGTTTTTGTTATTAATAATACATATATAATAATATTATAGGAAGGATAATATACAAATAAATATATATAAATGTTTTTGATCATAATATAAATACATATTTTATAATATTTTTATAATTATAATTATATATGAATGAACACTTTTTAATAATGTTTTTGTTATTAATAATACATATATAATAATATTATAGGAAGGATAATATACAAATAAATATATATAAATGTTTTTGATTATAATATAAATACATATTTTATAATATTTTTATAATAATAATTACATATGAATGAACACTTTTTAATAATGTTTTTGTTATTATTAATACATAATAATACATATATAATAATATTATAGGAAGGATAATATACAAATAAATATATATAAATGTTTTTGATCATAATATAAATACATATTTTATAATATTTTTTATAATTATAATTATATATGAATGAACACTTTTTAATAATGTTTTTAATAATAATAATACATATATATTAATATTATAGGAAGGATAATATGCAATTAAATATTGACAGGTTTTTTTTATCATAATATAAATACATATTTAAATCTTTTTATAATAATAATTATATATGAATGAACACTTTTTAGTAATGTTTTTGTAATTAATAATACAAATATAATAATATTAAAGAAACAATAATATGCAAATAAATATTGACAGGTTTTTTTGATCATAATATAAATACATAGTTTAAAGTTTTTTTATAATTATAATTATATATGAATGAACACTTTTTAATAATGTTTTTGTTATGAATATTACATATATAATAATATTATAGGAAGGATAATATACAAATAAATATATAAAAATGTTTTTGATATTAATATAAATACATATTTTATAATATTTTTATAATAATAATTATATATGAATGAACACTTTTGAATAATGTTTTTGTTATTAATAATACATATATAATAATATTTTAGGAAGGATAATATACAAATAAATATATATAAATGTTTTTGATATTAATATAAATACATATTTTATAATATTTTTATAATTATAATTATATATGAATGAACACTTTTTAATAATGTTTTTAATAATAATAATACATATATATTAATATTATAGTAAGGATAATATGCAATTAAATATTGACAGGTTTTTTTTATCATAATATAAATACATATTTTATAATTTTTATATAAAAATAATTATATATGAATGAACACTTTTTAATGATGTTTTTGTTATGAATAATACATATATAATAATATTATAGGAAGGATAATATACAAATAAATATATATAAATGTTTTTGATATTAATATAAATACATATTTTATAATATTTTTATAATAATAATTATATATGAATGAACACTTTTGAATAATGTTTTTGTTATTAATAATACATATATAATAATATTTTAGGAAGGATAATATACAAATAAATATATATAAATGTTTTTGATCATAATATAAATACATATTTTATAATATTTTTATAATAATAATTATATATGAATGAACACTTTTTAATAATGTTTTTGTTATTAATAATACATATATAATAATATTATAGGAAGGATAATATGCAAATAAATATTCACAGGTTTTTTTATCATAATATAAATACATATTTTAAAGTTTTTTTATAATAATAATAATATATGAATGAACACTTTTTAGTAATGTTTTTGTAATTAATAATACAAATATAATAATATTATAGAAACGATAATATGCAAATAAATATTGACAGGTTTTTTTGATCATAATATAAATACATAGTTTAAAGTTTTTTTATAATAATAATTATATATGAATGAACACTTTTTAGTAATGTTTTTGTAATTAATAATACAAATATAATAATATTATAGAAACGATAATATGCAAATAAATATTGACAGGTTTTTTTGATCATAATATAAATACATAGTTTAAAGTTTTTTTATAATTATAATTATATATGAATGAACACTTTTTAATAATGTTTTTGTTATAAATAATACATATATAATAATATTATAGGAAGGATAATAAACATTATTAAAAAGTGTTCATTCATATATAATTATAATTATAAAAAAACTTTAAACTATGTATTTATATTATGATCAAAAAAACCTGTCAATATTTATTTTCATATTATCGTTTCTATAATATTATTATATTTGTATTATTAATTACAAAAACATTACTAAAAAGTGTTCATTCATATATAATTATTATTATAAAAAACTTTAAAATATGTATTTATATTATGATAAAAAAAACCTGTGAATATTTATTTGCATATTATCCTTCCTATAATATTATTATATATGTATTATTAATAACAAAAACATTATTAAAAAGTGTTCATTCATATATAATTATTATTATAAAAATATTATAAAATATGTTTTTATATTATGATCAAAAACATTTATATATATTTATTTGTATATTATCCTTCCTATAATATTATTATATATGTAATATTCATAACAAAAACATTATTAAAAAGTGTTCATTCATATATTATTATAATTATAAAAATATTATAAAATATGTATTTATATTATGATCAAAAACATTTATATATATTTATTTGTATATTATCCTTCCTATAATATTATTATATATGTATTATTCATAACAAAAACATCATTAAAAAGTGTTCATTCATATATAATTATAATTATAAAAAAACTTTAAACTATGTATTTATATTATGATAAAAAAAAACCTGTCAATATTTATTTGCATATTATCGTTTCTATAATATTATTATATTTGTATTATTAATTACAAAAACATTACTAAAAAGTGTTCATTCATATATATTTATTATTATAAAAAAACTTTAAACTATGTATTTATATTATGATCAAAAAAACCTGTCAATATTTATTTGCATATTATCGTTTCTATAATATTATTATATTTGTATTATTAATTACAAAAACATTACTAAAAAGTGTTCATTCATATATTATTATTATTATAAAAAACTTTAAAATATGTATTTATAATATGATAAAAAAAACCTGTGAATATTTATTTGCATATTATCCTTCCTATAATATTATTATATATGTATTATTAACAACAAAAACATTATTAAAAAGTGTTTATTCATATATAATTATTATTATAAAAATATTATAAAATATGTATTTATATTATGATCAAAAACATTTATATATATTTATTTGTATATTATCCTTCCTATAATATTATTATATATGTATTATTAATAACAAAAACATTATTCAAAAGTGTTCATTCATATATAATTATTCTTATAAAAATATTATAAAATATGTATTTATATTATGATCAAAAACATTTATATATATTTATTTGTATATTATCCTTCCTATAATATTATTATATATGTATTATTATAACAAAAACATCATTAAAAAGTGTTCATTCATATATAATTATTTTTATATAAAAATTATAAAATATGTATTTATATTATGATAAAAAAAACCTGTCAATATTTAATTGCATATTATCCTTACTATAATATTAATATATATGTATTATTATTATTAAAAACATTATTAAAAAGTGTTCATTCATATATAATTATAATTATAAAAATATTATAAAATATGTATTTATATTATGATCAAAAACATTTTTATATATTTATTTGTATATTATCCTTCCTATAATATTATTATATATGTATTATTCATAACAAAAACATTATTAAAAAGTGTTCATTCATATATAATTATAATTATAAAAAAACTTTAAACTATATATTTATATTATGATCAAAAAAACTTGTCAATATTTATTTGCATATTATTGTTTCTATAATATTATTATATTTGTATTATTAATTACAAAAACATTACTAAAAAGTGTTCATTCATATATAATTATTATTATAAAAAACTTTAAAATATGTATTTATATTATGATAAAAAAAACCTGTCAATATTTAATTGCATATTATCCTTCCTATAATATTAATATATATGTATTATTATTATTAAAAACATTATTAAAAAGTGTTCATTCATATATAATTATTATTATAAAAATATTATAAAATATGTATTTATATTATGATCAAAAACATTTATATATATTTATTTGTATATTATCCTTCCTATAATATTATTATATATGTATTATTAATAACAAAAACATTATTCAAAAGTGTTCATTCATATATAATTATTATTATAAAAATATTATAAAATAAGTATTTACATTATGATCAAAAACATTTATATATATTTATTTGTATATTATCCTTCCTATAATATTATTATATATGTATTATTAATAACAAAAACATCATTAAAAAGTGTTCATTCATATATAATTATTTTTATATAAAAATTTTAAAATATGTATTTATATTATGATAAAAAAAAACCTGTCAATATTTAATTGCATATTATCCTTACTATAATATTAATATATATGTATTATTATTATTAAAAACATTATTAAAAAGTGTTCATTCATGTATAATAATAATTATAAAAATATTATAAAATATGTATTTATATTATGATCAAAAACATTTATATATATTTATTTGTATATTATCCTTCCTATAATATTATTATATATGTATTATTAATAACAAAAACATTATTCAAAAGTGTTCATTCATATATAATTATTATTATAAAAATATTATAAAATATGTATTTATATTATGATCAAAAACATTTATATATATTTATTTGTATATTATCCTTCCTATAATATTATTATATATGTATTATTAATAACAAAAACATCATTAAAAAGTGTTCATTCATATATAATTATTTTTATATAAAAATTTTAAAATATGTATTTATATTATGATAAAAAAAAACCTGTCAATATTTAATTGCATATTATCCTTACTATAATATTAATATATATGTATTATTATTATTAAAAACATTATTAAAAAGTGTTCATTCATATATAATTATAATATATAAATATTATAAAATATGTATTTATATTATGATCAAAAACATTTATATATATTTATTTGTATATTATCCTTCCTATAATATTATAATATATGTATTATTCATAACAAAAACATTATTAAAAAGTGTTCATTCATATATAATTATAATTATAAAAAAACTTTAAACTATGTATTTATATTATGATCAAAAAAACCTGTCAATATTTATTTGCATATTATCGTTTCTATAATATTATTATATTTGTATTATTAATTACAAAAACATTACTAAAAAGTGTTCATTCATATATAATTATTATTATAAAAAAACTTTAAACTATGTATTTATATTATGATCAAAAAAACCTGTCAATATTTATTTGCATATTATCGTTTCTATAATATTATTATATTTGTATTATTAATTACAAAAACATTACTAAAAAGTGTTCATTCATATATTATTATTATTATAAAAAACTTTAAAATATGTATTTATATTATAATAAAAAAAACTGTGAATATTTATTTGCATATTATCCTTCCTATAATATTATTATATATGTATTATTAATAACAAAAACAATATTAAAAAGTGTTCATTCATATATAATTATTATTATAAAAATATTATAAAATATGTATTTATATTATGATCAAAAACATTTATATATATTTATTTGTATATTATCCTTCCTAAAATATTATTATATATGTATTATTAATAACAAAAACATTATTCAAAAGTGTTCATTCATATAATATAATTATTACTATAAAAATATTATAAAATATGTATTTATATTAATATCAAAAACATTTATATATATTTATTTGTATATTATCCTTCCTATAATATTATTATATATGTATTATTCATAACAAAAACATCATTAAAAAGTGTTCATTCATATATAATTATTTTTATATAAAAATTATAAAATATGTATTTATATTATGATAAAAAAAACCTGTCAATATTTAATTGCATATTATCCTTACTATAATATTAATATATATGTATTATTATTATTAAAAACATTATTAAAAAGTGTTCATTCATATATAATTATAATTATAAAAATATTATAAAATATGTATTTATATTATGATCAAAAACATTTTTATATATTTATTTGTATATTATCCTTCCTATAATATTATTATATATGTATTATTCATAACAAAAACATTATTAAAAAGTGTTCATTCATATATAATTATAATTATAAAAAAACTTTAAACTATGTATTTATATTATGATCAAAAAAACCTGTCAATATTTATTTGCATATTATTGTTTCTTTAATATTATTATATTTGTATTATTAATTACAAAAACATTACTAAAAAGTGTTCATTCATATATAATTATTATTATAAAAAGATTTAAATATGTATTTATATTATGATAAAAAAAACCTGTCAATATTTAATTGCATATTATCCTTCCTATAATATTAATATATATGTATTATTATTATTAAAAACATTATTAAAAAGTGTTCATTCATATATAATTATAATTATAAAAAATATTATAAAATATGTATTTATATTATGATCAAAAACATTTATATATATTTATTTGTATATTATCCTTCCTATAATATTATTATATATGTATTATTTATAACAAAAACATTATTAAAAAGTGTTCATTCATATGTAATTATTATTATAAAAATATTATAAAATATGTATTTATATTATGATCAAAAACATTTATATATATTTATTTGTATATTATCCTTCCTATAATATTATTATATATGTATTATTAATAACAAAAACATTATTAAAAAGTGTTCATTCATATATAATTATAATTATAAAAATATTATAAAATATGTATTTATATTATGATCAAAAACATTTATATATATTTATTTGTATATTATCCTTCCTATAATATTATTATATATGTATTATTAATAACAAAAACATTATTAAAAAGTGTTCATTCATATATAATTATTATTATAAAAATATTATAAAATATGTTTTTATTTTATGATCAAAAACATTTATATATATTTATTTGTATATTATCCTTCCTATAATATTATTATATATGTATTATTAATAACAAAAACATTATTTAAAAGTGTTCATTCATATATTATTATTATTATAAAAATATTATAAAATATGTATTTATATTATGATCAAAAACATTTATATATATTTATTTGTATATTATCCTTTCTATAATATTATTATATATGTATTATTCATAACAAAAACATTATTAAAAAGTGTTCATTCATATATAATTATAATTATAAAAAAAACTTTAAACTATGTATTTATATTATGATCAAAAAAACCTGTCAATATTTATTTGCATATTATCGTTTCTATAATATTATTATATTTGTATTATTAATTACAAAAACATTACTAAAAAGTGTTCATTCATATATAATTATTATTATAAAAAAACTTTAAACTATGTATTTATATTATGATCAAAAAAACCTGTCAATATTTATTTGCATATTATCGTTTCTATAATATTATTATATTTGTATTATTAATTACAAAAACATTACTAAAAAGTGTTCATTCATATATTATTATTATTATAAAAAACTTTAAAATATGTATTTATATTATGATAAAAAAACCTGTGAATATTTATTTGCATATTATCCTTCCTATAATATTATTATATATGTATTATTAATAACAAAAACATTATTAAAAAGTGTTCATTCATATATAATTATTATTATAAAAATATTATAAAATATGTATTTATATTATGATCAAAAACATTTATATATATTTATTTGTATATTATCCTTCCTAAAATATTATAATATATGTATTATTAATAACAAAAACATTATTCAAAAGTGTTCATTCATATATAATTATTATTATAAAAATATTATAAAATATGTATTTATATTAATATCAAAAACATTTATATATATTTATTTGTATATTATCCTTCCTATAATATTATTATATGTGTATTATTCATAACAAAAACATCATTAAAAAGTGTTCATTCATATATAATTATTTTTATATAAAAATTATAAAATATGTATTTATATTATGATAAAAAAAACCTGTCAATATTTAATTGCATATTATCCTTACTATAATATTAATATATATGTATTATAATTATTAAAAACATTATTAAAAAGTGTTCATTCATATATAATTATAATTATAAAAATATTATAAAATATGTATTTATATTATGATCAAAAACATTTTTATATATTTATTTGTATATTATCCTTCCTATAATATTATTATATATGTATTATTCATAACAAAAACATTATTAAAAAGTGTTCATTCATATATAATTATAATTATAAAAAAACTTTAAACTATGTATTTATATTATGATCAAAAAAACCTGTCAATATTTATTTGCATATTATTGTTTCTTTAATATTATTATATTTGTATTATTAATTACAAAAACATTACTAAAAAGTGTTCATTCATATATAATTATTATTATAAAAAGATTTAAATATGTAATTATATTATGATAAAAAAAACCTGTCAATATTTAATTGCATATTATCCTTCCTATAATATTAATATATATGTATTATTATTATTAAATACATTATTAAAAAGTGTTCATTCTTATATAATTATAATTATAAAAAATATTATAAAATATGTATTTATATTATGATCAAAAACATTTATATATATTTATTTGTATATTATCCTTCCTATAATATTATTATATATGTATTATTATGTATTATTAATAACAAAAACATTATTAAAAAGTGTTCATTCATATGTAATTATTATTATAAAAATATTATAAAATATGTATTTATATTATGATCAAAAACATTTATATATATTTATTTGTATATTATCCTTCCTATAATATTATTATATATGTATTATTAATAACAAAAACATTATTAAAAAGTGTTCATTCATATATAATTATAATTATAAAAATATTATAAAATATGTATTTATATTATGATCAAAAACATTTATATATATTTATTTGTATATTATCCTTCCTATAATATTATTATATATGTATTATTAATAACAAAAACATTATTAAAAAGTGTTCATTCATATATAATTATTATTATAAAAATATTATAAAATATGTTTTTATTTTATGATCAAAAACATTTATATATATTTATTTGTATATTATCCTTTCTATAATATTATTATATATGTATTATTCATAACAAAAACATTATTAAAAAGTGTTCATTCATATATAATTATAATTATAAAAAAACTTTAAACTATGTATTTATATTATGATCAAAAAACCTGTCAATATTTATTTGCATATTATCGTTTCTATAATATTATTATATTTGTATTATTAATTACAAAAACATTACTAAAAAGTGTTCATTCATATATAATTATTATTATAAAAAACTTTAAAATATGTATTTATATTATGATAAAAAAAAACTGTGAATATTTATTTGCATATTATCCTTCCTATAATATTATTATATATGTATTATTCATAACAAAAACATTATTAAAAAGTGTTCATTCATATATAATTATTATTATAAAAATATTATAAAATATGTATTTATATTATAATCAAAAACATTTATATATATTTATTTGTATATTATCCTTCCTATAATATTATTATATATGTATTATTCATAACAAAAACATTATTAAAAAGTGTTCATTCATATATAATTATAATTATAAAAAAACTTTAAACTATGTATTTATATTATGATCAAAAAAACCTGTCAATATTTATTTGCATATTATCGTTTCTATAATATTATTATATTTGTATTATTAATTACAAAAACATTACTAAAAAGTGTTCATTCATATATAATTATTATTATAAAAAAACTTTAAACTATGTATTTATATTATGATCAAAAAAACCTGTCAATATTTATTTCCATATTATCGTTTCTATAATATTATTATATTTGGATTATTAATTACAAAAACATTACCAAAAAGTGTTCATTCATATATTATTATTATTATAAAAAACTTTAAAATATGTATTTATATTATGATAAAAAAACCTGTGAATATTTATTTGCATATTATTTTTCCTATAATATTATTATATATGTATTATTAATAACAAAAACATTATTAAAAAGTGTTCATTCATATATAATTATTATTATAAAAATATTATAAAATATGTATTTATATTATGATCAAAAACATTTATATATATTTATTTGTATATTATCCTTCCTATAATATTATTATATATATATTATTAATAACAAAAACATTATTCAAAAGTGTTCATTCATATATAATTATTATTATAAAAATATTATAAAATATGTATTTATATTATGATCAAAAACATTTATATATATTTATTTGTATATTATCCTTCCTATAATATTATTATATATGTATTATTAATAACAAAAACATCATTAAAAAGTGTTCATTCATATATAATTATTTTTATATAAAAATTATAAAATATGTATTTATATTATTGTAAAAAAAACCTGTCAATATTTAATTGCTTATTATCCTTACTATAATATTAATATATATGTATTATTATTATTAAAAACATTATTAAAAAGTGTTCATTCATATATAATTATAATTATAAAAATATTATAAAATATGTATTTATATTATGATCAAAAACATTTTTATATATTTATTTGTATATTATCCTTCCTATAATATTATTATATATGTATTATTCATAACAAAAACATTATTAAAAAGTGTTCATTCATATATAAATATAATTATAAAAAAACTTTAAACTATGTATTTATATTATGATCAAAAAAACCTGTCAATATTTATTTTCATATTATCGTTTCTATAATATTATTATATTTGTATTATTAATTACAAAAACATTACTAAAAAGTGTTCATTCATATATAATTATTATAAAAAAAAAATTTAAAATATGTATTTATACTATGATAAAAAAAACCTGTGAATATTTATTTGCATATTATCCTTCCTATAATATTATTATATATGTATTATTAATTACAAAAACATCATTAAAAAGTGTTCATTCATATATAATTATTTTTATATAAAAATTTTAAAATATGTATTTATATTATGATAAAAAAAACCTGTCAATATTTAATTGCATATTATCCTTACTATAATATTAATATATATGTATTATTATTATTAAAAACATTATTAAAAAGTGTTCATTCATATATAATTATAATTATAAAAATATTATAAAATATGTTTTTATATTATGATCAAAAACATTTATATATATTTATTTGTATATTATCCTTCCTATAATATTATTATATATGTATTATTCATAACAAAAACATTATTAAAAAGTGTTCATTCATATATTATTATTATTATAAAAATATTATAAAATATGTATTTATATTATGATCAAAAACATTTATATATATTTATTTGTATATTATCCTTCCTATAATATTATTATATATGTATTATTCATAACAAAAACCTTATTAAAAAGTGTTCATTCATATATAATTATAATTATAAAAAAACTTTAAACTATGTATTTATATTATGATCAAAAAAACCTGTCAATATTTAATTGCATATTATCCTTACTATAATATTAATATATATGTATTATTATTATTAAGAACATTATTAAAAAGTGTTCATTCATATATAATTATAATTATAAAAATATTATAAAATATGTATTTATATTATGATCAAAAACATTTATATATATTTATTTGTATATTATCCTTCCTATAATATCATTATATATGTATTATTAATAACAAAAACATTATTAAAAAGTGTTCATTCATATATAATTATTATTATAAAAATATTATAAAATATGTATTTATATTATGATCAAAAACATTTATATATATTTATTTGTATATTATCCTTCCTATAATATTATTATATATATATTATTAATAACAAAAACATTATTCAAAAGTGTTCATTCATATATAATTATTATTATAAAAATATTATAAAATATGTATTTATATTATGATCAAAAACATTTATATATATTTATTTGTATATTATCCTTCCTATAATATTATTATATATGTATTATTAATAACAAAAACATCATTAAAAAGTGTTCATTCATATATAATTATTTTTATATAAAAATTATAAAATATGTATTTATATTATTATAAAAAAAACCTGTCAATATTTAATTGCTTATTATCCTTACTATAATATTAATATATATGTATTATTATTATTAAAAACATTATTAAAAAGTGTTCATTCATATATAATTATAATTATAAAAATATTATAAAATATGTATTTATATTATGATCAAAAACATTTTTATATATTTATTTGTATATTATCCTTCCTATAATATTATTATATATGTATTATTCATAACAAAAACATTATTAAAAAGTGTTCATTCATATATAAATATAATTATAAAAAAACTTTAAACTATGTATTTATATTATGATCAAAAAAAACCTGTCAATATTTATTTTCATATTATCGTTTCTATAATATTATTATATTTGTATTATTAATTACAAAAACATTACTAAAAAGTGTTCATTCATATATAATTATTATTAAAAAAAAATTTAAAATATGTATTTATACTATGATAAAAAAAACCTGTGAATATTTATTTGCATATTATCCTTCCTATAATATTATTATATATGTATTATTAATTACAAAAACATCATTAAAAAGTGTTCATTCATATATAATTATTTTTATATAAAAATTTTAAAATATGTATTTATATTATGATAAAAAAAACCTGTCAATATTTAATTGCATATTATCCTTACTATAATATTAATATATATGTATTATTATTATTAAAAACATTATTAAAAAGTGTTCATTCATATATAATTATAATTATAAAAATATTATAAAATATGTTTTTATATTATGATCAAAAACATTTATATATATTTATTTGTATATTATCCTTCCTATAATATTATTATATATGTATTATTCATAACAAAAACATTATTAAAAAGTGTTCATTCATATATTATTATTATTATAAAAATATTATAAAATATGTATTTATATTATGATCAAAAACATTTATATATATTTATTTGTATATTATCCTTCCTATAATATTATTATATATGTATTATTCATAACAAAAACCTTATTAAAAAGTGTTCATTCATATATAATTATAATTATAAAAAAACTTTAAACTATGTATTTATATTATGATCAAAAAAACCTGTCAATATTTAATTGCATATTATCCTTACTATAATATTAATATATATGTATTATTATTATTAAGAACATTATTAAAAAGTGTTCATTCATATATAATTATAATTATAAAAATATTATAAAATATGTATTTATATTATGATCAAAAACATTTATATATATTTATTTGTATATTATCCTTCCTATAATATCATTATATATGTATTATTAATAACAAAAACATTATTAAAAAGTGTTCATTCATATATAATTATTATTATAAAAATATTATAAAATATGTATTTATATTATGATCAAAAACATTTATATATATTTATTTGTATATTATCCTTCCTATAATATTATTATATATGTATTATTCATAACAAAAACATTATTAAAAAGTGTTCATTCATATATAATTATTATTATAAAAATATTATAAAATATGTATTATTCATAACAAAAACATTATTAAAAAGTGTTCATTCATATATAATTATAATTATAAAAAAACTTTAAACTATGTATTTATATTATGATCAAAAAAACCTGTCAATATTTATTTGCATATTATCGTTTCTATAATATTATTATATTTGTATTATTAATTACAAAAACATTACTAAAAAGTGTTCATTCATATATAATTATTATTATAAAAAAACTTTAAACTATGTATTTATATTATGATCAAAAAAACCTGTCAATATTTATTTCCATATTATCGTTTCTATAATATTATTATATTTGGATTATTAATTACAAAAACATTACTAAAAAGTGTTCATTCATATATTATTATAAAAAGTTAAGTTAAGTAGTGTTAAGTTATTATAAAAAACTTTAAAATATGTATTTATATTATCATAAAAAAACCTGTGAATATTTATTTGCATATTATTCTTCCTATAATATTATTATATATGTATTATTAATAACAAAAACATTATTAAAAAGTGTTCATTCATATATAATTATTATTATAAAAATATTATAAAATATGTATTTATATTATGATCAAAAACATTTATATATATTTATTTGTATATTATCCTTCCTATAATATTATTATATATATATTATTAATAACAAAAACATTATTCAAAAGTGTTCATTCATATACAATTATTATTATAAAAATATTATAAAATATGTATTTATATTATAATCAAAAACATTTATATATATTTATTTGTATATTATCCTTCCTATAATATTATTATATATGTATTATTAATAACAAAAACATCATTAAAAAGTGTTCATTCATATATAATTATTTTTATATAAAAATTATAAAAATATGTATTTATATTATTATAAAAAAAACCTGTCAATATTTAATTGCTTATTATCCTTACTATAATATTAATATATATGTATTATTATTATTAAAAACATTATTAAAAAGTGTTCATTCATATATAATTATAATAATAAAAATATTATAAAATATGTATTTATATTATGATCAAAAACATGTTTATATATTTATTTGTATATTATCCTTCCTATAATATTATTATATATGTATTATTCATAACAAAAACATTATTAAAAAGTGTTCATTCATATATAAATATAATTATAAAAAAACTTTAAACTATGTATTTATATTATGATCAAAAAAACCTGTCAATATTTATTTTCATATTATCGTTTCTATAATATTATTATATTTGTATTATTAATTACAAAAACATTACTAAAAAGTGTTCATTCATATATAATTATTATTAAAAAAAAATTTAAAATATGTATTTATACTATGATAAAAAAAACCTGTGAATATTTATTTGCATATTATCCTTCCTATAATATTATTATATATGTATTATTAATTACAAAAACATCATAAAAAAGTGTTCATTCATATATAATTATTTTTATATAAAAATTTTAAAATATGTATTTATATTATGATAAAAAAAACCTGTCAATATTTAATTGCATAATATCCTTACTATAATATTAATATATATGTATTATTCATAACAAAAACATTATTAAAAAGTGTTCATTCATATATAATTATAATTATAAAAATATTATAAAATATGTTTTTATATTATGATCAAAAACATTTATATATATTTATTTGTATATTATCCTTCCTATAATATTATTATATATGTATTATTCATAACAAAAACATTATTAAAAAGTGTTCATTCATATATTATTATTATTATAAAAATATTATAAAATATGTATTTATATTATGATCAAAAACATTTATATATATTTATTTGTATATTATCCTTCCTATAATATTATTATATATGTATTATTCATAACAAAAACATTATTAAAAAGTGTTCATTCATATATAATTATAATTATAAAAAAACTTTAAACTATGTATTTATATTATGATCAAAAAAACCTGTCAATATTTAATTGCATATTATCCTTACTATAATATTAATATATATGTATTATTATTATTAAAAACATTATTAAAAAGTGTTCATTCATATATAATTATAATTATAAAAATATTATAAAATATGTATTTATATTATGATCAAAAACATTTATATATATTTATTTGTATATTATCCTTCCTATAATATTATTATATATGTATTATTCATAACAAAAACATTATTAAAAAGTGTTCATTCATATATAATTATAATTATAAAAAAACTTTAAACTATGTATTTATATTATGATCAAAAAAACCTGTCAATATTTATTTGCATATTATCGTTTCTATAATATTATTATATTTGTATTATTAATTACAAAAACATTACTAAAAAGTGTTCATTCATATATAATTATTATTATAAAAAAACTTTAAACTATGTATTTATATTATGATCAAAAAAACCTGTCAATATTTATTTGCATATTATCGTTTCTATAATATTATTATATTTGTATTATTAATTACAAAAACATTACTAAAAAGTGTTCATTCATATATTATTATTATTATAAAAAACTTTAAAATATGTATTTATATTATGATAAAAAAACCTGTGAATATTTATTTGCATATTATCCTTCCTATAATATTATTATATATGTATTATTAATAACAAAAACATTATTAAAAAGTGTTCATTCATATATAATTATTATTATAAAAATATTATAAAATATGTATTTATATTATGATCAAAAACATTTATATATATTTATTTGTATATTATCCTTCCTAAAATATTATTATATATGTATTATTAATAACAAAAACATTATTCAAAAGTGTTCATTCATATATAATTATTATTATAAAAATATTATAAAATATGTATTTATATTATGATCAAAAACATTTATATATATTTATTTGTATATTATCCTTCCTATAATATTATTATATATGTATTATTCATAACAAAAACATCATTAAAAAGTGTTCATTCATATATAATTATTTTTATATAAAAATTATAAAATATGTATTTATATTATGATAAAAAAAACCTGTCAATATTTAATTGCATATTATCCTTACTATAATATTAATATATATGTATTATTATTATTAAAAACATTATTAAAAAGTGTTCATTCATATATAATTATAATTATAAAAATATTATAAAATATGTATTTATTGTATGATCAAAAACATTTTTATATATTTATTTGTATATTATCCTTCCTATAATATTATTATATATGTATTATTCATAACAAAAACATTATTAAAAAGTGTTCATTCATATATAATTATAATTATAAAAAAACTTTAAACTATGTATTTATATTATGATCAAAAAAACCTGTCAATATTTATTTGCATATTATTGTTTCTTTAATATTATTATATTTGTATTATTAATTACAAAAACATTACTAAAAAGTGTTCATTCATATATAATTATTATTATAAAAAGATTTAAAATATGTATTTATATTATGATAAAAAAAAACTGTCAATATTTAATTGCATATTTTCCTTCCTATAATATTAATATATATGTATTATTATTATTAAAAACATTAATAAAAAGTGTTCATTCATATATAATTATAATTATAAAAAATATTATAAAATATGTATTTATATTATGATCAAAAACATTTATATATATTTATTTGTATATTATCCTTCCTATAATATTATTATATATGTATTATTAATAACAAAAACATTATTAAAAAGTGTTCATTCATATATAATTATTATTATAAAAATATTATAAAATATGTATTTATATTATGATCAAAAACATTTATATATATTTATTTGTATATTATCCTTCCTATAATATTATTATATATGTATTATTAATAACAAAAACATTATTAAAAAGTGTTCATTCATATATAATTATAATTATAAAAATATTATAAAATATGTATTTATATTATGATCAAAAACATTTATATATATTTATTTGTATATTATCCTTCCTATAATATTATTATATGTATTATTAATAACAAAAACATTATTAAAAAGTGTTCATTCATATATAATTATTATTATAAAAATATTATAAAATATGTATTTATATTTTGATCAAAAACATTTATATATATTTATTTGTATATTATCCTTCCTATAATATTATAATATATGTATTATTAATAACAAAAACATTATTAAAAAGTGTTCATTCATATATTATTATTATTATAAAAATATTATAAAATATGTATTTATATTATGATCAAAAACATTTATATATATTTATTTGTATATTATCCTTTCTATAATATTATTATATATGTATTATTCATAACAAAAACATTATTAAAAAGTGTTCATTCATATATAATTATAATTATAAAAAAACTTTAAACTATGTATTTATATTATGATCAAAAAACCTGTCAATATTTATTTGCATATTATCGTTTCTATAATATTATTTTATTTGTATTATTAATTACAAAAACATTACTAAAAAGTGTTCATTCATATATAATTATTATTATAAAAAACTTTTAAATATGTATTTATATTATGATAAAAAAACTGTGAATATTTATTTGCATATTATCCTTCCTATAATATTATTATATATGTATTATTAATTACAAAAACATCATTAAAAAGTGTTCATACATATATAATTATTATTATAAAAATATTATAAAATATGTATTTATATTATGATCAAAAACATTTATATATATTTATTTGTATATTATCCTTCCTATAATATTATTATATATGTATTATTAATAACAAAAACATCATTAAAAAGTGTTCATTCATATATAATTATTTTTATATAAAAATTTTAAAATATGTATTTATATTATGATAAAAAAAACCTGTCAATATTTAATTGCATATTATCCTTACTATAATATTAATATATATGTATTATTATTATTAAAAACATTATTAAAAAGTGTTCATTCATATATAATTATAATTATAAAAATATTATAAAATATGTATTTATATTATAATCAAAAACATTTATATATATTTTTTTGTATATTATCCTTCCTATGATATTATTATATATGTATTATTAATAACAAAAACATTATTAAAAAGTGTTCATTCATATATAATTATTATTATAAAAATATTATAAAATATGTATTTATATTATGATCAAAAACATTTATATATATTTATTTGTATATTATCCTTCCTATAATATTATTATATATGTATTATTCATAACAAAAACATTATTAAAAAGTGTTCATTCATATATAATTATTATTATAAAAATATTATAAAATATGTATTTATATTATGATCAAAAACATTTATATATATTTATTTGTATATTATCCTTCCTATAATATTATTATATATGTATTATTCATAACAAAAACATTATTAAAAAGTGTTCATTCATATATAATTATAATTATAAAAAAACTTTAAACTATGTATTTATATTATGATCAAAAAAACCTGTCAATATTTATTTGCATATTATCGTTTCTATAATATTATTATATTTGTATTATTAATTACAAAAACATTACTAAAAAGTGTTCATTCATATATAATTATTATTATAAAAAAACTTTAAACTATGTATTTATATTATGATCAAAAAAACCTGTCAATATTTATTTCCATATTATCGTTTCTATAATATTATTATTTTTGGATTATTAATTACAAAAACATTACTAAAAAGTGTTCATTCATATATTATTATTATTATAAAAAACTTTAAAATATGTATTTATATTATGATAAAAAAACCTGTGAATATTTATTTGCATATTATTCTTCCTATAATATTATTATATATGTATTATTAATAACAAAAACATTATTAAAAAGTGTTCATTCATATATAATTATTATTATAAAAATATTATAAAATATGTATTTATATTATGATCAAAAACATTTATATATATTTATTTGTATATTATCCTTCCTATAATATTATTATATATATATTATTAATAACAAAAACATTATTCAAAAGTGTTCATTCATATATAATTATTATTATAAAAATATTATAAAATATGTATTTATATTATGATCAAAAACATTTATATATATTTATTTGTATATTATCCTTCCTATAATATTATTATATATGTATTATTAATAACAAAAACATCATTAAAAAGTGTTCATTCATATATAATTATTTTTATATAAAAATTATAAAATATGTATTTATATTATTATAAAAAAAACCTGTCAATATTTAATTGCTTATTATCCTTACTATAATATTAATATATATGTTATATTATTATTAAAAACATTATTAAAAAGTGTTGATTCATATATAATTATAATTATGAAAAAAATATAAAATATGTATTTATATTATGATCAAAAAATTATATATATTTACTTGTATATTATCCATCCTATAACATTATTATATATGTATAATAAATTACAAAAACATTATTAAAATGTATTCATTCATATATAATTAAAATTATAAAAAAACTTTAAACTATGAATTTATATTATGATCAAAAAACCTGTCAATATTTATTTGCATATTATCCTTCCTATAATATTATTATATATGTATTATTAATTACAAAAACATTATTAAAAAGTGTTCATTCATATATAATTATAATTATAAAAATACTATAAAATATGTATTTATATTATGATTAAAAACATTTATATATATATTTATTTGTATATTATCCTTCCTATAATATTATTATATATTTATTATTAATAACAAAAACATTATTAAATAGTGTTCATTCATATATAATTATAATTATAAAAAACTTTAAACTATGTATTTATATTATGATCAAAAACATTTATAGCTCAATCGTTGTGAAAGCAGACAAAAGCAACGCCATTGTAGTGCTCGGAAAAGAAGAATATATAAAGAAGACAGAAGATTTCATCAAAGAAAATAACTTCAAAGAGCTGAAAAAGGATCAAACGCAGAAGTACCAAAGAGAGCTGTCCGACGTCGTGAAGAGATGCACCAGAGTGATTCCCGAAGAATGTCGACAGAAGATGAACATCCTAAATTCTAAAGCGCCCGTGATGAAAGGGATCCCAAAAATACACAAGAAGATTGTACCCATCAGACCATTAGTTAACTATAAATGTGCTCCTACCTACAATGTTTCAAAATTGTTAGCAAGTAAGCTCAGCAATGATTTAGAATTAGAACATGTATACAATGTAAAGAATAGGTATGAATTTGTTGAACGTGTCAAGAACATAGATATAGATTCGAATAGTAGGCTAGTCTCATTTGATATCGCAAATCTGTACACAAACATTCCTGTATCCGAAACTGTAGATCTTGTTAAATGTAGGCTTTTACAGAATAGTTTAGACGATGAATATGTCAATCAGATTGTAAAATTACTTGTGACTGTTTTGAAGCAAAATTATTTTTGATTCAACAATAGATTTTACGAACAAACAGATGGTTTAGCTATGGGAAGTCCACTTTCGGCAATTTTGTCAGAAATATTTTTACAGCATCAGGAAAAAGAAATGTTAACGAATTTAAGAAAAAATCATGATGTAAAACTGTATGTTAGATATGTAGACGACATTATTGTTATCTTCAGACAAGCCCAGGAGCAGGAGCACGAAACGATGATGCAGACACTAAACAACCACCACCCGAACCTCACCTTTACTAACGAGTTTGAAGAAAACAAAAAGATCAAATTCCTGGACCTCACATTAGAGAGAAAAGACAGCAAGATAGAGTTTGACATCTACAGGAAACCTACGCAAACGGACACTACAATCAACAACAAGTCTATCCATCCGACAATCCACAAGACCGCAGCCTTTAGATCTATGCTGTACCGAGCCTATAAGATCCCACTTAGCCAAACCAATAGGAAAAAAGAACTGGACACCATTAAGAAGATCGCTCAAGTGAATGGATTTCGGACCAAGACGATAGAGGACATCGCAAGGAAGACGAGGAGGAAAATCGATAGACAGAATACACTACACAGCAGAACAACATTAGAAGAGATAAAAGAGGAAAACACTAGATATATCACATTTAGCTACACGGGGACTACAACACAAAGGATTGCTAACAGATTCAAGAAATACGGAGTTTCAATAGCCTACAGGACTCAGAACACCATGAGTAAAATACTGCATCCAAAAATAGAAGATTGTAACAAATTCGACACTTCAGGCATATATAAAATCAATTGTGACGATTGTGATAGCTTCTACATTGGACAGACTGTGAACTTCGTTAACCGCTTCAAAAACCACATATCTGCATGGAGGAACAACAAACCGGAAAGATCAAATGTCGCACAACACCTGTTACAAAATGGGCACTCACTAGGAAAAATGGAGGATAGTCTAGATATTTTAAAGAATTGTAAGAAAGGATATGTAATGAATGCTTGGGAAGAATTGTATATTTATAAGGAAAAATGTAAAGATAGAAATAAGTTGATTAATGAACAAATACATTTTGATTCCAGTTGCACTTATAAAAATGTATTGGCCGGTGCTTCCGGTAGCCAATAGGGTATAAGTAGGGACACCATTCAAGATTCTTGTCATTCGCCTATTGGGTCTGATGATGATTGGAGTGTCCAATCGAAATCGATCACTACTTACCACCTTTTTTGTATATTTACCGTCTTGTGAGTAACAGTATAAGCGTAAATATATGTTTTAAGTGTTTTAAGACGTTTCTTTTATTTACTTTAAGTAAATTTAATAACACGTACAATGCTGATCAAGAAGTTATTTAGTGAAGCTAGTCACGCAAAATTAGCAGCAAAATATATGGATACAAGAATCAAGATTTCCATGAAGATTGCAGATATTTACTTCAAACAAAGAATGCATCAAGAAGAGAATTACACCACAATACGCTAAAATCAAAGTCAACTGTAAACTACTGCCGCTAAAAGAACCAAGGAACAAGGAGAGGTATTATTCATCCAAAATATGATCAAACAACTTTACTGTGAAAAAGAAGAACTGAACCAGATTGCCTACGACATCCACCTACAATTTTTGAGATCATACGGACTAATAGCATGGAATTTACTACACGAAGTCGTCAGTGAAGAGGTTGAAGATGCCATGGACAGGAAATATTTACGGATAAACTACAAATTAGACAAACTCGTAGAGAAGAATACACCTAATAAAGACTTGGATAGGACCAGTACAGAACACAAATTCCAGAAGAGAGTCATCAACCTTACAGACATTCAATTCAGTGAAGAAGAAACGAAAATACTGAACTACGGAATGAAGTACAATTTCCCAATGAAGAAGAAGGGCGAAAACGAACTACTAGCTACTGAAGTTGAAGCAAATGTAAAATCACTCAGAGACGTAGACCATTATGCCGTTCGGAAGGAAGTAACAGCCAACGATTTCACCAGCCAAGGACACATAGATCCCAGCAGAAATTAAGAACTGAAGACGTGCAGCAAAATAAAGAAGAAACTGGAAGAGAATAGCTCAATCGTTGTGAAAGCAGACAAAAGCAACGCCATTGTAGTGCTCGGAAAAGAAGAATATATAAAGAAGACGGAAGATTTCATCAAAGAAAATAACTTCAAAGAGCTGAAAAAGGATCCAACGCAGAAGTACCAAAGAGAGCTGTCCGACGTCGTGAAGAGATGCACCAGAGTGATTCCCGAAGAATGTCGACAGAAGATGAACATCCTAAATTCTAAAGCGCCCGTGATGAAAGGGATCCCAAAAATACACAAGAAGAATGTACCCATCAGACCATTAGTTAACTTTAAATGTGCTCCTACCTACAATGTTTCAAAATTGTTAGCAAGTAAGCTCAGCAATGATTTAGAATTAGAACATGTATACAATGTAAATAATAGGTATGAATTTGTTGAACGTGTCAAGAACATAGATATAGATTCGAATAGTAGGCTAGTCTCATTTGATATCGCAAATCTGTACACAAACATTGCTGTATCCGAAACTGTAGATCTTGTTAAATGTAGGCATTTACAGAATAGTTGGTACTTACGTATTAAACGGAGGCCACATTTTGTCAGCGCGCTGCGGCGGTTATGTTAGGTTGGGTTATCATAATAGAAAGTATAACTCGTCTGGTATCGATTCATAACCAAGCGAGGAAAGTCCTACACACATAATATTTACGATAACCCAACCTAACATAACCGCCGCAGCGCGCTGACAAATTGTGGCCTCCGTTTAATACGTAAGTACCGAATAGTTTAGACGATGAATATGTCAATCAGATTGTAAAATTACTTGTGACTGTTTTGAAGCAAAATTATTTTTGATTCAACAATAGATTTTACGAACAAACAGATGGTTTAGCTATGGGAAGTCCACTTTCGGCAATTTTGTCAGAAATATTTTTACAGCATCAGGAAAAAGAAATGTTAACGAATTTAAGAAAAAATCATGATGTAAAACTGTATGTTAGATATGTAGACAACATTATTGTTATCTTCAGACAAGCCCAGGAGCAGGAGCACGAAACGATGATGCAGACACTAAACAACCACCACCCGAACCTCACCTTTACTAACGAGTTTGAAGAAAACAAAAAGATCAAATTCCTGGACCTCACATTAGAGAGAAAAGACAGCAAGATAGAGTTTGACATCTACAGGAAACCTACGCAAACGGACACTACAATCAACAACAAGTCTATCCATCCGACAATCCACAAGACCGCAGCCTTTAGATCTATGCTGTACCGAGCCTATAAGATCCCACTTAGCCAAACCAATAGGAAAAAAGAACTGGACACCATTAAGAAGATCGCTCAAGTGAATGGATTTCGGACCAAGACGATAGAGGACATCGCAAGGAAGACGAGGAGGAAAATCGATAGACAGAATACACTACACAGCAGAACAACATTAGAAGAGATAAAAGAGGAAAACACTAGATATATCACATTTAGCTACACGGGGACTACAACACAAAGGATTGCTAACAGATTCAAGAAATACGGAGTTTCAATAGCCTACAGGACTCAGAACACCATGAGTAAAATACTGCATCCAAAAATAGAAGATTGTAACAAATTCGACACTTCAGGCATATATAAAATCAATTGTGACGATTGTGATAGCTTCTACATTGGACAGACTGTGAACTTCGTTAACCGCTTCAAAAACCACATATCTGCATGGAGGAACAACAAACCGGAAAGATCAAATGTCGCACAACACCTGTTACAAAATGGGCACTCACTAGGAAAAATGGAGGATAGTCTAGATATTTTAAAGAATTGTAAGAAAGGATATGTAATGAATGCTTGGGAAGAATTGTATATTTATAAGGAAAAATGTAAAGATAGAAATAAGTTGATTAATGAACAAATACATTTTGATTCCAGTTGCACTTATAAAAATGTATTGGCCGGTGCTTCCGGTAGCCAATAGGGTATAAGTAGGGACACCATTCAAGATTCTTGTCATTCGCCTATTGGGTCTGATGATGATTGGAGTGTCCAATCGAAATCGATCACTACTTACCACCTTTTTTGTATATTTACCGTCTTGTGAGTAACAGTATAAGCGTAAATATATGTTTTAAGTGTTTTAAGACGTTTCTTTTATTTACTTTAAGTAAATTTAATAACACGTACAATGCTGATCAAGAAGTTATTTAGTGAAGCTAGTCACGCAAAATTAGCAGCAAAATATATGGATACAAGAATCAAGATTTCCATGAAGATTGCAGATATTTACTTCAAACAAAGAATGCATCAAGAAGAGAATTACACCACAATACGCTAAAATCAAAGTCAACTGTAAACTACTGCCGCTAAAAGAACCAAGGAACAAGGAGAGGTATTATTCATCCAAAATATGATCAAACAACTTTACTGTGAAAAAGAAGAACTGAACCAGATTGCCTACGACATCCACCTACAATTTTTGAGATCATACGGACTAATAGCATGGAATTTACTACACGAAGTCGTCAGTGAAGAGGTTGAAGATGCCATGGACAGGAAATATTTACGGATAAACTACAAATTAGACAAACTCGTAGAGAAGAATACACCTAATAAAGACTTGGATAGGACCAGTACAGAACACAAATTCCAGAAGAGAGTCATCAACCTTACAGACATTCAATTCAGTGAAGAAGAAACGAAAATACTGAACTACGGAATGAAGTACAATTTCCCAATGAAGAAGAAGGGCGAAAACGAACTACTAGCTACTGAAGTTGAAGCAAATGTAAAATCACTCAGAGACGTAGACCATTATGCCGTTCGGAAGGAAGTAACAGCCAACGATTTCACCAGCCAAGGACACATAGATCCCAGCAGAAATTAAGAACTGAAGACGTGCAGCAAAATAAAGAAGAAACTGGAAGAGAATAGCTCAATCGTTGTGAAAGCAGACAAAAGCAACGCCATTGTAGTGCTCGGAAAAGAAGAATATATAAAGAAGACGGAAGATTTCATCAAAGAAAATAACTTCAAAGAGCTGAAAAAGGATCCAACGCAGAAGTACCAAAGAGAGCTGTCCGACGTCGTGAAGAGATGCACCAGAGTGATTCCCGAAGAATGTCGACAGAAGATGAACATCCTAAATTCTAAAGCGCCCGTGATGAAAGGGATCCCAAAAATACACAAGAAGAATGTACCCATCAGACCATTAGTTAACTTTAAATGTGCTCCTACCTACAATGTTTCAAAATTGTTAGCAAGTAAGCTCAGCAATGATTTAGAATTAGAACATGTATACAATGTAAATAATAGGTATGAATTTGTTGAACGTGTCAAGAACATAGATATAGATTCGAATAGTAGGCTAGTCTCATTTGATATCGCAAATCTGTACACAAACATTGCTGTATCCGAAACTGTAGATCTTGTTAAATGTAGGCATTTACAGAATAGTTGGTACTTACGTATTAAACGGAGGCCACATTTTGTCAGCGCGCTGCGGCGGTTATGTTAGGTTGGGTTATCATAATAGAAAGTATAACTCGTCTGGTATCGATTCATAACCAAGCGAGGAAAGTCCTACACACATAATATTTACGATAACCCAACCTAACATAACCGCCGCAGCGCGCTGACAAATTGTGGCCTCCGTTTAATACGTAAGTACCGAATAGTTTAGACGATGAATATGTCAATCAGATTGTAAAATTACTTGTGACTGTTTTGAAGCAAAATTATTTTTGATTCAACAATAGATTTTACGAACAAACAGATGGTTTAGCTATGGGAAGTCCACTTTCGGCAATTTTGTCAGAAATATTTTTACAGCATCAGGAAAAAGAAATGTTAACGAATTTAAGAAAAAATCATGATGTAAAACTGTATGTTAGATATGTAGACAACATTATTGTTATCTTCAGACAAGCCCAGGAGCAGGAGCACGAAACGATGATGCAGACACTAAACAACCACCACCCGAACCTCACCTTTACTAACGAGTTTGAAGAAAACAAAAAGATCAAATTCCTGGACCTCACATTAGAGAGAAAAGACAGCAAGATAGAGTTTGACATCTACAGGAAACCTACGCAAACGGACACTACAATCAACAACAAGTCTATCCATCCGACAATCCACAAGACCGCAGCCTTTAGATCTATGCTGTACCGAGCCTATAAGATCCCACTTAGCCAAACCAATAGGAAAAAAGAACTGGACACCATTAAGAAGATCGCTCAAGTGAATGGATTTCGGACCAAGACGATAGAGGACATCGCAAGGAAGACGAGGAGGAAAATCGATAGACAGAATACACTACACAGCAGAACAACATTAGAAGAGATAAAAGAGGAAAACACTAGATATATCACATTTAGCTACACGGGGACTACAACACAAAGGATTGCTAACAGATTCAAGAAATACGGAGTTTCAATAGCCTACAGGACTCAGAACACCATGAGTAAAATACTGCATCCAAAAATAGAAGATTGTAACAAATTCGACACTTCAGGCATATATAAAATCAATTGTGACGATTGTGATAGCTTCTACATTGGACAGACTGTGAACTTCGTTAACCGCTTCAAAAACCACATATCTGCATGGAGGAACAACAAACCGGAAAGATCAAATGTCGCACAACACCTGTTACAAAATGGGCACTCACTAGGAAAAATGGAGGATAGTCTAGATATTTTAAAGAATTGTAAGAAAGGATATGTAATGAATGCTTGGGAAGAATTGTATATTTATAAGGAAAAATGTAAAGATAGAAATAAGTTGATTAATGAACAAATACATTTTGATTCCAGTTGCACTTATAAAAATGTATTGGCCGGTGCTTCCGGTAGCCAATAGGGTATAAGTAGGGACACCATTCAAGATTCTTGTCATTCGCCTATTGGGTCTGATGATGATTGGAGTGTCCAATCGAAATCGATCACTACTTACCACCTTTTTTGTATATTTACCGTCTTGTGAGTAACAGTATAAGCGTAAATATATGTTTTAAGTGTTTTAAGACGTTTCTTTTATTTACTTTAAGTAAATTTAATAACACGTACAATGCTGATCAAGAAGTTATTTAGTGAAGCTAGTCACGCAAAATTAGCAGCAAAATATATGGATACAAGAATCAAGATTTCCATGAAGATTGCAGATATTTACTTCAAACAAAGAATGCATCAAGAAGAGAATTACACCACAATACGCTAAAATCAAAGTCAACTGTAAACTACTGCCGCTAAAAGAACCAAGGAACAAGGAGAGGTATTATTCATCCAAAATATGATCAAACAACTTTACTGTGAAAAAGAAGAACTGAACCAGATTGCCTACGACATCCACCTACAATTTTTGAGATCATACGGACTAATAGCATGGAATTTACTACACGAAGTCGTCAGTGAAGAGGTTGAAGATGCCATGGACAGGAAATATTTACGGATAAACTACAAATTAGACAAACTCGTAGAGAAGAATACACCTAATAAAGACTTGGATAGGACCAGTACAGAACACAAATTCCAGAAGAGAGTCATCAACCTTACAGACATTCAATTCAGTGAAGAAGAAACGAAAATACTGAACTACGGAATGAAGTACAATTTCCCAATGAAGAAGAAGGGCGAAAACGAACTACTAGCTACTGAAGTTGAAGCAAATGTAAAATCACTCAGAGACGTAGACCATTATGCCGTTCGGAAGGAAGTAACAGCCAACGATTTCACCAGCCAAGGACACATAGATCCCAGCAGAAATTAAGAACTGAAGACGTGCAGCAAAATAAAGAAGAAACTGGAAGAGAATAGCTCAATCGTTGTGAAAGCAGACAAAAGCAACGCCATTTGTAGTGCTCGGAAAAGAAGAATATATAAAGAAGACGGAAGATTTCATCAAAGAAAATAACTTCAAAGAGCTGAAAAAGGATCCAACGCAGAAGTACCAAAGAGAGCTGTCCGACGTCGTGAAGAGATGCACCAGAGTGATTCCCGAAGAATGTCGACAGAAGATGAACATCCTAAATTCTAAAGCGCCCGTGATGAAAGGGATCCCAAAAATACACAAGAAGAATGTACCCATCAGACCATTAGTTAACTTTAAATGTGCTCCTACCTACAATGTTTCAAAATTGTTAGCAAGTAAGCTCAGCAATGATTTAGAATTAGAACATGTATACAATGTAAATAATAGGTATGAATTTGTTGAACGTGTCAAGAACATAGATATAGATTCGAATAGTAGGCTAGTCTCATTTGATATCGCAAATCTGTACACAAACATTGCTGTATCCGAAACTGTAGATCTTGTTAAATGTAGGCATTTACAGAATAGTTGGTACTTACGTATTAAACGGAGGCCACATTTTGTCAGTGCGCTGCGGCGGTTATGTTAGGTTGGGTTATCATAATAGAAAGTATAACTCGTCTGGTATCGATTCATAACCAAGCGAGGAAAGTCCTACACACATAATATTTACGATAACCCAACCTAACATAACCGCCGCAGCGCGCTGACAAATTGTGGCCTCCGTTTAATACGTAAGTACCGAATAGTTTAGACGATGAATATGTCAATCAGATTGTAAAATTACTTGTGACTGTTTTGAAGCAAAATTATTTTTGATTCAACAATAGATTTTACGAACAAACAGATGGTTTAGCTATGGGAAGTCCACTTTCGGCAATTTTGTCAGAAATATTTTTACAGCATCAGGAAAAAGAAATGTTAACGAATTTAAGAAAAAATCATGATGTAAAACTGTATGTTAGATATGTAGACAACATTATTGTTATCTTCAGACAAGCCCAGGAGCAGGAGCACGAAACGATGATGCAGACACTAAACAACCACCACCCGAACCTCACCTTTACTAACGAGTTTGAAGAAAACAAAAAGATCAAATTCCTGGACCTCACATTAGAGAGAAAAGACAGCAAGATAGAGTTTGACATCTACAGGAAACCTACGCAAACGGACACTACAATCAACAACAAGTCTATCCATCCGACAATCCACAAGACCGCAGCCTTTAGATCTATGCTGTACCGAGCCTATAAGATCCCACTTAGCCAAACCAATAGGAAAAAAGAACTGGACACCATTAAGAAGATCGCTCAAGTGAATGGATTTCGGACCAAGACGATAGAGGACATCGCAAGGAAGACGAGGAGGAAAATCGATAGACAGAATACACTACACAGCAGAACAACATTAGAAGAGATAAAAGAGGAAAACACTAGATATATCACATTTAGCTACACGGGGACTACAACACAAAGGATTGCTAACAGATTCAAGAAATACGGAGTTTCAATAGCCTACAGGACTCAGAACACCATGAGTAAAATACTGCATCCAAAAATAGAAGATTGTAACAAATTCGACACTTCAGGCATATATAAAATCAATTGTGACGATTGTGATAGCTTCTACATTGGACAGACTGTGAACTTCGTTAACCGCTTCAAAAACCACATATCTGCATGGAGGAACAACAAACCGGAATGATCAAATGTCGCACAACACCTGTTACAAAATGGGCACTCACTAGGAAAAATGGAGGATAGTCTAGATATTTTAAAGAATTGTAAGAAAGGATATGTAATGAATTCTTGGGAAGAATTGTATATTTATAAGGAAAAATGTAAAGATAGAAATAAGTTGATTAATGAACAAATACATTTTGATTCCAGTTGCACTTATAAAAATGTATTGGCCGGTGCTTCCGGTAGCCAATAGGGTATAAGTAGGGACACCATTCAAGATTCTTGTCATTCGCCTATTGGGTCTGATGATGATTGGAGTGTCCAATCGAAATCGATCACTACTTACCACCTTTTTTGTATATTTACCGTCTTGTGAGTAACAGTATAAGCGTAAATATATGTTTTAAGTGTTTTAAGACGTTTCTTTTATTTACTTTAAGTAAATTTAATAACACGTACAATGCTGATCAAGAAGTTATTTAGTGAAGCTAGTCACGCAAAATTAGCAGCAAAATATATGGATACAAGAATCAAGATTTCCATGAAGATTGCAGATATTTACTTCAAACAAAGAATGCATCAAGAAGAGAATTACACCACAATACGCTAAAATCAAAGTCAACTGTAAACTACTGCCGCTAAAAGAACCAAGGAACAAGGAGAGGTATTATTCATCCAAAATATGATCAAACAACTTTACTGTGAAAAAGAAGAACTGAACCAGATTGCCTACGACATCCACCTACAATTTTTGAGATCATACGGACTAATAGCATGGAATTTACTACACGAAGTCGTCAGTGAAGAGGTTGAAGATGCCATGGACAGGAAATATTTACGGATAAACTACAAATTAGACAAACTCGTAGAGAAGAATACACCTAATAAAGACTTGGATAGGACCAGTACAGAACACAAATTCCAGAAGAGAGTCATCAACCTTACAGACATTCAATTCAGTGAAGAAGAAACGAAAATACTGAACTACGGAATGAAGTACAATTTCCCAATGAAGAAGAAGGGCGAAAACGAACTACTAGCTACTGAAGTTGAAGCAAATGTAAAATCACTCAGAGACGTAGACCATTATGCCGTTCGGAAGGAAGTAACAGCCAACGATTTCACCAGCCAAGGACACATAGATCCCAGCAGAAATTAAGAACTGAAGACGTGCAGCAAAATAAAGAAGAAACTGGAAGAGAATAGCTCAATCGTTGTGAAAGCAGACAAAAGCAACGCCATTGTAGTGCTCGGAAAAGAAGAATATATAAAGAAGACGGAAGATTTCATCAAAGAAAATAACTTCAAAGAGCTGAAAAAGGATCCAACGCAGAAGTACCAAAGAGAGCTGTCCGACGTCGTGAAGAGATGCACCAGAGTGATTCCCGAAGAATGTCGACAGAAGATGAACATCCTAAATTCTAAAGCGCCCGTGATGAAAGGGATCCCAAAAATACACAAGAAGAATGTACCCATCAGACCATTAGTTAACTTTAAATGTGCTCCTACCTACAATGTTTCAAAATTGTTAGCAAGTAAGCTCAGCAATGATTTAGAATTAGAACATGTATACAATGTAAAGAATAGGTATGAATTTGTTGAACGTGTCAAGAACATAGATATAGATTCGAATAGTAGGCTAGTCTCATTTGATATCGCAAATCTGTACACAAACATTGCTGTATCCGAAACTGTAGATCTTGTTAAATGTAGGCTTTTACAGAATAGTTGGTACTTACGTATTAAACGGAGGCCACATTTTGTCAGCGCGCTGCGGCGGTTATGTTAGGTTGGGTTATCATAATAGAAAGTATAACTCGTCTGGTATCGATTCATAACCAAGCGAGGAAAGTCCTACACACATAATATTTACGATAACCCAACCTAACATAACCGCCGCAGCGCGCTGACAAATTGTGGCCTCCGTTTAATACGTAAGTACCGAATAGTTTAGACGATGAATATGTCAATCAGATTGTAAAATTACTTGTGACTGTTTTGAAGCAATATTATTTTTGATTCAACAATAGATTTTACGAACAAACAGATGGTTTAGCTATGGGAAGTCCACTTTCGGCAATTTTGTCAGAAATATTTTTACAGCATCAGGAAAAAGAAATGTTAACGAATTTAAGAAAAAATCATGATGTAAAACTGTATGTTAGATATGTAGACGACATTATTGTTATCTTCAGACAAGCCCAGGAGCAGGAGCACGAAACGATGATGCAGACACTAAACAACCACCACCCGAACCTCACCTTTACTAACGAGTTTGAAGAAAACAAAAAGATCAAATTCCTGGACCTCACATTAGAGAGAAAAGACAGCAAGATAGAGTTTGACATCTACAGGAAACCTACGCAAACGGACACTACAATCAACAACAAGTCTATCCATCCGACAATCCACAAGACCGCAGCCTTTAGATCTATGCTGTACCGAGCCTATAAGATCCCACTTAGCCAAACCAATAGGAAAAAAGAACTGGACACCATTAAGAAGATCGCTCAAGTGAATGGATTTCGGACCAAGACGATAGAGGACATCGCAAGGAAGACGAGGAGGAAAATCGATAGACAGAATACACTACACAGCAGAACAACATTAGAAGAGATAAAAGAGGAAAACACTAGATATATCACATTTAGCTACACGGGGACTACAACACAAAGGACTGCTAACAGATTCAAGAAATACGGAGTTTCAATAGCCTACAGGACTCAGAACACCATGAGTAAAATACTGCATCCAAAAATAGAAGATTGTAACAAATTCGACACTTCAGGCATATATAAAATCAATTGTGACGATTGTGATAGCTTCTACATTGGACAGACTGTGAACTTCGTTAACCGCTTCAAAAACCACATATCTGCATGGAGGAACAACAAACCGGAAAGATCAAATGTCGCACAACACCTGTTACAAAATGGGCACTCACTAGGAAAAATGGAGGATAGTCTAGATATTTTAAAGAATTGTAAGAAAGGATTTGTAATGAATGCTTGGGAAGAATTGTATATTTATAAGGAAAAATGTAAAGATAGAAATAAGTTGATTAATGAACAAATACATTTTGATTCCAGTTGCACTTATAAAAATGTATTGGCCGGTGCTTCCGGTAGCCAATAGGGTATAAGTAGGGACGCCATTCAAGATTCTTGTCATTCGCCTATTGGGTCAGATGATGATTGGAGTGTCCAATCGAAATCGATCACCACTTACCACCTTTTTTGTAAATTTACTGTCTTGTGAGTAACAGTATAAGCGTAAATATATGTTTTAAGTGTTTTAAGACGTTTCTTTTATTTACTTTCCGTAAATTTAATAACACGTACAATGCTGATCAAGAAGTTATTTAGTGAAGCTAGTCAAGCAAAATTAGCAGCAAAATATAGGGATACAAGAATCAAGATTTCCATGAAGATTGCAGATATTTACTTCAAACAAAGAATGCATCAAGAAGAGAATTACACCACAATACGCTAAAATCAAAGTCAACTGTAACACTACTGCCGCTAAAAGAACCAAGGAACAAGGAGAGGTATTATTCATCCAAAATATGATCAAACAACTTTACTGTGAAAAAGAAGAACTGAACCAGATTGCCTACGACATCCACCTACAATTTTTGAGATCATACGGACTAATAGCATGGAATTTACTACACGAAGTCGTCAGTGAAGAGGTTGAAGATGCCATGGACAGGAAATATTTACGGATAAACTACAAATTAGACAAACTCGTAGAGAAGAATACACCTAATAAAGACTTGGATAGGACCAGTACAGAACACAAATTCCAGAAGAGAGTCATCAACCTTACAGACATTCAATTCAGTGAAGAAGAAACGAAAATACTGAACTACGGAATGAAGTACAATTTCCCAATGAAGAAGAAGGGCGAAAACGAACTACTAGCTACTGAAGTTGAAGCAAATGTAAAATCACTCAGAGACGTAGACCATTATGCCGTTCGGAAGGAAGTAACAGCCAACGATTTCACCAGCCAAGGACACATAGATCCCAGCAGAAATTAAGAACTGAAGACGTGCAGCAAAATAAAGAAGAAACTGGAAGAGAATAGCTCAATCGTTGTGAAAGCAGACAAAAGCAACGCCATTGTAGTGCTCGGAAAAGAAGAATATATAAAGAAGACGGAAGATTTCATCAAAGAAAATAACTTCAAAGAGCTGAAAAAGGATCCAACGCAGAAGTACCAAAGAGAGCTGTCCGACGTCGTGAAGAGATGCACCAGAGTGATTCCCGAAGAATGTCGACAGAAGATGAACATCCTAAATTCTAAAGCGCCCGTGATGAAAGGGATCCCAAAAATACACAAGAAGAATGTACCCATCAGACCATTAGTTAACTTTAAATGTGCTCCTACCTACAATGTTTCAAAATTGTTAGCAAGTAAGCTCAGCAATGATTTAGAATTAGAATATGTATACAATGTAAAGAATAGTTATGAATTTGTTGAACGTGTCAAGAACATAGATATAGATTCGAATAGTAGGCTAGTCTCATTTGATATCGCAAATCTGTACACAAACATACCTGTATCCGAAACTGTAGATCTTGTTAAATGTAGGCTTTTACAGAATAGTTTAGACGATGAATATGTCAATCAGATTGTAAAATTACTTGTGACTGTTTTGAAGCAAAATTATTTTAGATTTAACAATAGATTTTACGAACAAACAGATGGTTTAGCTATGGGAAGTCCACTTTCGGCAATTTTGTCAGAAATATTTTTACAGCATCAGGAAAAAGAAATGTTAACGAATTTAAGAAAAAATCATGATGTAAAACTGTATGTTAGATATGTAGACGACATTCTTGTTATCTTCAGACAAGCCCAGGAGCAGGAGCACGAAACGATGATGCAGACACTAAACAACCACCACCCGAACCTAACCTTTACTAACGAGTTTGAAGAAAACAAAAAGATCAAATTCCTGGACCTCACATTAGAGAGAAAAGACAGCAAGATAGAGTTTGACATCTACAGGAAACCTACGCAAACGGACACTACAATCAACAACAAGTCTATCCATCCGACAATCCACAAGACCGCAGCCTTTAGATCTATGCTGTACCGAGCCTATAAGATCCCACTTAGCCAAACCTATAGGTTAAAAGAACTGGACACCATTTAGAAGATCGCTCAAGTGAATGGATTTCGGACCAAGACGATAGAGGACATCGCAAGGAAGACGAGGAGGAAAATCGATAGACAGAATACACTACACAGCAGAACAACATTAGAAGAGATAAAAGAGGAAAACACTAGATATATCACATTTAGCTACAAGGGGACTACAACACAAAGGACTGCTAACAGAATCAAGAAATACGGAGTTTCAATAGCCCACAGGACTCAGAACACCATGAGTAAAATACTGCATCCAAAAATAGAAGATTGTAACAAATTCGACACTTCAGGCATATATAAAATCAATTGTGACGATTGTGATAGCTTCTACATTGGACAGACTGTGAACTTCGTTAACCGCTTCAAAAACCACATATCTGCATGGAGGAACAACAAACCGGAAAGATCAAATGTCGCACAACACCTGTTACAAAATGGGCACTCACTAGGAAAAATGGAGGATAGTCTAGATATTTTAAAGAATTGTAAGAAAGGATATGTAATGAATGCTTGGGAAGAATTGTATATTTATAAGGAAAAATGTAAAGATAGAAATAGGTTGATTAATGAACAAATACATTTTGATTCCAGTTGCACTTATAAAAATGTATTGGCCGGTGCTTCCGGTAGCCAATAGGGTATAAGTAGGGACGCCATTCAAGATTCTTGTCATTCGCCTATTGGGTCTGATGATGATTGGAGTGTCCAATCGAAATCGATCACTACTTACCACCTTTTTTGTATATTTACCGTCTTGTGAGTAACAGTATAAGCGTAAATATATGTTTTAAGTGTTTTAAGACGTTTCTTTTATTTACTTTAAGTAAATTTAATAACACGTACAATGCTGATCAAGAAGTTATTTAGTGAAGCTAGTCAAGCAAAATTAGCAGCAAAATATAGGGATACAAGAATCAAGATTTCCATGAAGATTGCAGATATTTACTTCAAACAAAGAATGCATCAAGAAGAGAATTACACCACAATACGCTAAAATCAAAGTCAACTGTAACACTACTGCCGCTAAAAGAACCAAGGAACAAGGAGAGGTATTATTCATCCAAAATATGATCAAACAACTTTACTGTGAAAAAGAAGAACTGAACCAGATTGCCTACGACATCCACCTACAATTTTTGAGATCATACGGACTAATAGCATGGAATTTACTACACGAAGTCGTCAGTGAAGAGGTTGAAGATGCCATGGACAGGAAATATTTACGGATAAACTACAAATTAGACAAACTCGTAGAGAAGAATACACCTAATAAAGACTTGGATAGGACCAGTACAGAACACAAATTCCAGAAGAGAGTCATCAACCTTACAGACATTCAATTCAGTGAAGAAGAAACGAAAATACTGAACTACGGAATGAAGTACAATTTCCCAATGAAGAAGAAGGGCGAAAACGAACTACTAGCTACTGAAGTTGAAGCAAATGTAAAATCACTCAGAGACGTAGACCATTATGCCGTTCGGAAGGAAGTAACAGCCAACGATTTCACCAGCCAAGGACACATAGATCCCAGCAGAAATTAAGAACTGAAGACGTGCA
Source organism: Macrosteles quadrilineatus (assembly GCF_028750875.1). Lineage (NCBI taxonomy): Eukaryota > Metazoa > Arthropoda > Insecta > Hemiptera > Cicadellidae > Macrosteles > Macrosteles quadrilineatus. The sequence goes on from NW_026542702.1 coordinate 131,095, forward strand.
GCAAAATAAAGAAGAAACTGGAAGAGAATAGCTCAATCGTTGTGAAAGCAGACAAAAGCAACGCCATTGTAGTGCTCGGAAAAGAAGAATATATAAAGAAGACGGAAGATTTCATCAAAGAAAATAACTTCAAAGAGCTGAAAAAGGATCCAACGCAGAAGTACCAAAGAGAGCTGTCCGACGTCGTGAAGAGATGCACCAGAGTGATTCCCGAAGAATGTCGACAGAAGATGAACATCCTAAATTCTAAAGCGCCCGTGATGAAAGGGATCCCAAAAATACACAAGAAGAATGTACCCATCAGACCATTAGTTAACTTTAAATGTGCTCCTACCTACAATGTTTCAAAATTGTTAGCAAGTAAGCTCAGCAATGATTTAGAATTAGAACATGTATACAATGTAAAGAATAGGTATGAATTTGTTGAACGTGTCAAGAACATAGATATAGATTCGAATAGTAGGCTAGTCTCATTTGATATCGCAAATCTGTACACAAACATTCCTGTATCCGAAACTGTAGATCTTGTTAAATGTAGGCTTTTACAGAATAGTTTAGACGATGAATATGTCAATCAGATTGTAAAATTACTTGTGACTGTTTTGAAGCAAAATTATTTTTGATTCAACAATAGATTTTACGAACAAACAGATGGTTTAGCTATGGGAAGTCCACTTTCGGCAATTTTGTCAGAAATATTTTTACAGCATCAGGAAAAAGAAATGTTAACGAATTTAAGAAAAAATCATGATGTAAAACTGTATGTTAGATATGTAGACGACATTATTGTTATCTTCAGACAAGCCCAGGAGCAGGAGCACGAAACGATGATGCAGACACTAAACAACCACCACCCGAACCTAACCTTTACTAACGAGTTTGAAGAAAACAAAAAGATCAAATTCCTGGACCTCACATTAGAGAGAAAAGACAGCAAGATAGAGTTTGACATCTACAGGAAACCTACGCAAACGGACACTACAATCAACAACAAGTCTATCCATCCGACAATCCACAAGACCGCAGCCTTTAGATCTATGCTGTACCGAGCCTATAAGATCCCACTTAGCCAAACCAATAGGAAAAAAGAACTGGACACCATTAAGAAGATCGCTCAAGTGAATGGATTTCGGACCAAGACGATAGAGGACATCGCAAGGAAGACGAGGAGGAAAATCGATAGACAGAATACACTACACAGCAGAACAACATTAGAAGAGATAAAAGAGGAAAACACTAGATATATCACATTTAGCTACACGGGGACTACAACACAAAGGACTGCTAACAGATTCAAGAAATACGGAGTTTCAATAGCCTACAGGACTCAGAACACCATGAGTAAAATACTGCATCCAAAAATAGAAGATTGTAACAAATTCGACACTTCAGGCATATATAAAATCAATTGTGACGATTGTGATAGCTTCTACATTGGACAGACTGTGAACTTCGTTAACCGCGTCAAAAACCACATATCTGCATGGAGGAACAACAAACCGGAAAGATCAAATGTCGCACAACACCTGTTACAAAATGGGCACTCACTAGGAAAAATGGAGGATAGTCTAGATATTTTAAAGAATTGTAAGAAAGGATATGTAATGAATGCTTGGGAAGAATTGTATATTTATAAGGAAAAATGTAAAGATAGAAATAGGTTGATTAATGAACAAATACATTTTGATTCCAGTTGCACTTATAAAAATGTATTGGCCGGTGCTTCCGGTAGCCAATAGGGTATAAGTAGGGACGCCATTCAAGATTCTTGTCATTCGCCTATTGGGTCTGATGATGATTGGAGTGTCCAATCGAAATCGATCACTACTTACCACCTTTTTTGTATATTTACCGTCTTGTGAGTAACAGTATAAGCGTAAATATATGTTTTAAGTGTTTTAAGACGTTTCTTTTATTTACTTTAAGTAAATTTAATAACACGTACAATGCTGATCATCAAGAAGTTATTTAGTGAAGCTAGTCAAGCAAAATTAGCAGCAAAATATAGGGATACAAGAATCAAGATTTCCATGAAGATTGCAGATATTTACTTCAAACAAAGAATGCATCAAGAAGAGAATTACACCACAATACGCTAAAATCAAAGTCAACTGTAACACTACTGCCGCTAAAAGAACCAAGGAACAAGGAGAGGTATTATTCATCCAAAATATGATCAAACAACTTTACTGTGAAAAAGAAGAACTGAACCAGATTGCCTACGACATCCACCTACAATTTTTGAGATCATACGGACTAATAGCATGGAATTTACTACACGAAGTCGTCAGTGAAGAGGTTGAAGATGCCATGGACAGGAAATATTTACGGATAAACTACAAATTAGACAAACTCGTAGAGAAGAATACACCTAATAAAGACTTGGATAGGACCAGTACAGAACACAAATTCCAGAAGAGAGTCATCAACCTTACAGACATTCAATTCAGTGAAGAAGAAACGAAAATACTGAACTACGGAATGAAGTACAATTTCCCAATGAAGAAGAAGGGCGAAAACGAACTACTAGCTACTGAAGTTGAAGCAAATGTAAAATCACTCAGAGACGTAGACCATTATGCCGTTCGGAAGGAAGTAACAGCCAACGATTTCACCAGCCAAGGACACATAGATCCCAGCAGAAATTAAGAACTGAAGACGTGCAGCAAAATAAAGAAGAAACTGGAAGAGAATAGCTCAATCGTTGTGAAAGCAGACAAAAGCAACGCCATTGTAGTGCTCGGAAAAGAAGAATATATAAAGAAGACGGAAGATTTCATCAAAGAAAATAACTTCAAAGAGCTGAAAAAGGATCCAACGCAGAAGTACCAAAGAGAGCTGTCCGACGTCGTGAAGAGATGCACCAGAGTGATTCCCGAAGAATGTCGACAGAAGATGAACATCCTAAATTCTAAAGCGCCCGTAATGAAAGGGATCCCAAAAATACACAAGAAGAATGTACCCATCAGACCATTAGTTAACTTTAAATGTGCTCCTACCTACAATGTTTCAAAATTGTTAGCAAGTAAGCTCAGCAATGATTTAGAATTAGAACATGTATACAATGTAAAGAATAGGTATGAATTTGTTGAACGTGTCAAGAACATAGATATAGATTCGAATAGTAGGCTAGTCTCATTTGATATCGCAAATCTGTACACAAACATTCCTGTATCCGAAACTGTAGATCTTGTTAAATGTAGGCTTTTACAAAATAGTTTAGACGATGAATATGTCAATCAGATTGTAAAATTACTTGTGACTGTTTTGAAGCAAAATTATTTTTGATTCAACAATAGATTTTACGAACAAACAGATGGTTTAGCTATGGGAAGTCCACTTTCGGCAATTTTGTCAGAAATATTTTTACAGCATCAGGAAAAAGAAATGTTAACGAATTTAAGAAAAAATCATGATGTAAAACTGTATGTTAGATATCTAGACGACATTATTGTTATCTTCAGACAAGCCCAGGAGCAGGAGCACGAAACGATGATGCAGACACTAAACAACCACCACCCGAACCTCACCTTTACTAACGAGTTTGAAGAAAACAAAAAGATCAAATTCCTGGACCTCACATTAGAGAGAAAAGACAGCAAGATAGAGTTTGACATCTACAGGAAACCTACGCAAACGGACACTACAATCAACAACAAGTCTATCCATCCGACAATCCACAAGACCGCAGCCTTTAGATCTATGCTGTACCGAGCCTATAAGATCCCACTTAGCCAAACCAATAGGAAAAAAGAACTGGACACCATTAAGAAGATCGCTCAAGTGAATGGATTTCGGACCAAGACGATAGAGGACATCGCAAGGAAGACGAGGAGGAAAATCGATAGACAGAATACACTACACAGCAGAACAACATTAGAAGAGATAAAAGAGGAAAACACTAGATATATCACATTTAGCTACACGGGGACTACAACACAAAGGATTGCTAACAGATTCAAGAAATACGGAGTTTCAATAGCCTACAGGACTCAGAACACCATGAGTAAAATACTGCATCCAAAAATAGAAGATTGTAACAAATTCGACACTTCAGGCATATATAAAATCAATTGTGACGATTGTGATAGCTTCTACATTGGACAGACTGTGAACTTCGTTAACCGCTTCAAAAACCACATATCTGCATGGAGGAACAACAAACCGGAAAGATCAAATGTCGCACAACACCTGTTACAAAATGGGCACTCACTAGGAAAAATGGAGGATAGTCTAGATATTTTAAAGAATTGTAAGAAAGGATATGTAATGAATGCTTGGGAAGAATTGTATATTTATAAGGAAAAATGTAAAGATAGAAATAAGTTGATTAATGAACAAATACATTTTGATTCCAGTTGCACTTATAAAAATGTATTGGCCGGTGCTTCCGGTAGCCAATAGGGTATAAGTAGGGACACCATTCAAGATTCTTGTCATTCGCCTATTGGGTCTGATGATGATTGGAGTGTCCAATCGAAATCGATCACTACTTACCACCTTTTTTGTATATTTACCGTCTTGTGAGTAACAGTATAAGCGTAAATATATGTTTTAAGTGTTTTAAGACGTTTCTTTTATTTACTTTAAGTAAATTTAATAACACGTACAATGCTGATCATCAAGAAGTTATTTAGTGAAGCTAGTCAAGCAAAATTAGCAGCAAAATATAGGGATACAAGAATCAAGATTTCCATGAAGATTGCAGATATTTACTTCAAACAAAGAATGCATCAAGAAGAGAATTACACCACAATACGCTAAAATCAAAGTCAACTGTAACACTACTGCCGCTAAAAGAACCAAGGAACAAGGAGAGGTATTATTCATCCAAAATATGATCAAACAACTTTACCGTGAAAAAGAAGAACTGAACCAGATTGCCTACGACATCCACCTACAATTTTTGAGATCATACGGACTAATAGCATGGAATTTACTACACGAAGTCGTCAGTGAAGAGGTTGAAGATGCCATGGACAGGAAATATTTACGGATAAACTACAAATTAGACAAACTCGTAGAGAAGAATACACCTAATAAAGACTTGGATAGGACCAGTACAGAACACAAATTCCAGAAGAGAGTCATCAACCTTACAGACATTCAATTCAGTGAAGAAGAAACGAAAATACTGAACTACGGAATGAAGTACAATTTCCCAATGAAGAAGAAGGGCGAAAACGAACTACTAGCTACTGAAGTTGAAGCAAATGTAAAATCACTCAGAGACGTAGACCATTATGCCGTTCGGAAGGAAGTAACAGCCAACGATTTCACCAGCCAAGGACACATAGATCCCAGCAGAAATTAAGAACTGAAGACGTGCAGCAAAATAAAGAAGAAACTGGAAGAGAATAGCTCAATCGTTGTGAAAGCAGACAAAAGCAACGCCATTGTAGTGCTCGGAAAAGAAGAATATATAAAGAAGACGGAAGATTTCATCAAAGAAAATAACTTCAAAGAGCTGAAAAAGGATCCAACGCAGAAGTACCAAAGAGAGCTGTCCGACGTCGTGAAGAGATGCACCAGAGTGATTCCCGAAGAATGTCGACAGAAGATGAACATCCTAAATTCTAAAGCGCCCGTGATGAAAGGGATCCCAAAAATACACAAGAAGAATGTACCCATCAGACCATTAGTTAACTTTAAATGTGCTCCTACCTACAATGTTTCAAAATTGTTAGCAAGTAAGCTCAGCAATGATTTAGAATTAGAACATGTATACAATGTAAAGAATAGGTATGAATTTGTTGAACGTGTCAAGAACATAGATATAGATTCGAATAGTAGGCTAGTCTCATTTGATATCGCAAATCTGTACACAAACATTCCTGTATCCGAAACTGTAGATCTTGTTAAATGTAGGCTTTTACAAAATAGTTTAGACGATGAATATGTCAATCAGATTGTAAAATTACTTGTGACTGTTTTGAAGCAAAATTATTTTTGATTCAACAATAGATTTTACGAACAAACAGATGGTTTAGCTATGGGAAGTCCACTTTCGGCAATTTTGTCAGAAATATTTTTACAGCATCAGGAAAAAGAAATGTTAACGAATTTAAGAAAAAATCATGATGTAAAACTGTATGTTAGATATGTAGACGACATTATTGTTATCTTCAGACAAGCCCAGGAGCAGGAGCACGAAACGATGATGCAGACACTAAACAACCACCACCCGAACCTCACCTTTACTAACGAGTTTGAAGAAAACAAAAAGATCAAATTCCTGGACCTCACATTAGAGAGAAAAGACAGCAAGATAGAGTTTGACATCTACAGGAAACCTACGCAAACGGACACTACAATCAACAACAAGTCTATCCATCCGACAATCCACAAGACCGCAGCCTTTAGATCTATGCTGTACCGAGCCTATAAGATCCCACTTAGCCAAACCAATAGGAAAAAAGAACTGGACACCATTAAGAAGATCGCTCAAGTGAATGGATTTCGGACCAAGACGATAAAGGACATCGCAAGGAAGACGAGGAGGAAAATCGATAGACAGAATACACTACACAGCAGAACAACATTAGAAGAGATAAAAGAGGAAAACACTAGATATATCACATTTAGCTACACGGGGACTACAACACAAAGGACTGCTAACAGATTCAAGAAATACGGAGTTTCAATAGCCTACAGGACTCAGAACACCATGAGTAAAATACTGCATCCAAAAATAGAAGATTGTAACAAATTCGACACTTCAGGCATATATAAAATCAATTGTGACGATTGTGATAGCTTCTACATTGGACAGACTGTGAACTTCGTTAACCGCTTCAAAAACCACATATCTGCATGGAGGAACAACAAACCGGAAAGATCAAATGTCGCACAACACCTGTTACAAAATGGGCACTCACTAGGAAAAATGGAGGATAGTCTAGATATTTTAAAGAATTGTAAGAAAGGATATGTAATGAATGCTTGGGAAGAATTGTATATTTATAAGGAAAAATGTAAAGATAGAAATAAGTTGATTAATGAACAAATACATTTTGATTCCAGTTGCACTTATAAAAATGTATTGGCCGGTGCTTCCGGTAGCCAATAGGGTATAAGTAGGGACGCCATTCAAGATTCTTGTCATTCGCCTATTGGGTCTGATGATGATTGGAGTGTCCAATCGAAATCGATCACTACTTACCACCTTTTTTGTATATTTACCGTCTTGTGAGTAACAGTATAAGCGTAAATATATGTTTTAAGTGTTATAAGACGTTTCTTTTATTTACTTTCCGTAAATTTAATAACACGTACAATGCTGATCAAGAAGTTATTTAGTGAAGCTAGTCAAGCAAAATTAGCAGCAAAATATAGGGATACAAGAATCAAGATTTCCATGAAGATTGCAGATATTTACTTTAAACAAAGAATGCATCAAGAAGAGAATTACACCACAATACGCTAAAATCAAAGTCAACTGTAACACTACTGCCGCTAAAAGTGTAACGAGTTATTTTTCCTAGGGGGGTAATTATTTGCTATTTGGCCGCGCACCGATTGATGAGGTGAGTGAGCGGCGGCAGCGAGGCTAGCGAGCGCCCTTTGACCCTGCTTATCAGTGCCGATAAGCCTGGGATATCCTAGATCTTCAGGATAGCCTAGGACAGAGACATTCGAGTCGTGGATCCCGTGCAGTGAAGAGCGAGCGTGTGTCTAGTGAGACGTCCAGTGGTGTACGTGACAGTGGTGTCGGAGTATGCTGGTGGTGTGATCGCGCCGAGTGTTGGTGTAAGTTGGGTACTGACCCACTTGTGGTGAGTGGACGACTTGATATTATTAGTTTGATAATATTAATATCTGGTTTTATTGCGAGAGTTAGAAGCCTGACGGTAGTTAGGATTTATATTAGTCAGGAATAATATTAAAGTGTATTCCTGACGGTTCTGGGCAGGTGCTAGAGATACAAGATACAAGAATACTTTATTTACAATCTTTAAGATTGAAAGGGCGTCAATACAGAATTGTGCAATTGCTATATAAATGTCAAAACAAATTGTTATTTTTTAAGAATAAAAAATAGCTTATCAGAGTTCTTGCAGTGATGATTTATTCAAGTTCTTGCCAAGACAAATACTCATTCAGACTATAAAATGGTCTATGTAACAGCCAGCACTTTAGTTCTTTCTTCAGTTTTCTGGGTTGAAGAGACTTCAAGTGGACGGGAAGGACGTTAAAAAACTTGGCACGCATGTATGAGGGTTTCTCTTCATAGAGCCTTGTGTTGTGAGCAGGAAGGTTGTAATCATTTCTTCGTCTTGTGTTGTATGAGTGCACCTCCTGATGACGACAGGTCCTGGAAGAGTCGACAATGGTAAGAGTCCGTAGTATGAAGAGGTTGACTACGGTCAGGATTTTTAACCTCCTAAACTGTGGTCTGCAACTATCTGTTGTCTCAATGCCAGTCAGGGTTCGAACAGCCCTCTTTTGCATGATGAGAACTCTGTTAAGGTTCTGTGCCGACGATCCACCCCACACCACAATGCCATAACAGAGAATACTCTCAAGAAGGGCATAGTATGCTGTTAGTGCCGCCTCTTCTGTGCTCACAGCCATTGTTCTTCTCAGTGCAAAAATTGCGGTGCTTAGCTTATGGCAGAGTGCTTCAATGTGTTCGTCCCTAGAGCGAAATAATATAATTTAATTGGCTGTAGTAGTTATTATTTTGCGTTGTACCTAGAGTTAGTTATATTACTAACAACTCTGAGGCCCGACAAACCTAGGCTGCACGATTTAGCGTGCGTAGTTGGAAGCACGAGGCCAGTAGGCTAGTAGCTAGTTTTATTAGCCTATTAACAGAAGCCCAGCTAAGTAACATAAAGTTGGCAGTAGCAGTAGTAGGGTTGTTATTGTTTATTCATTTGATTATTTTAATTTAACCTGAACAGCTTGTTTGGTAGTCCAACACGTTATCTCGGTAGCTTGGATAGCGGAGTACCGGCTATCAGATAATATATTTATCTAGTGTTTGGAACGTATTTAACAGTTATTTATCTGCTACTAAGTAGCTCAATATTTTAATAGTGCAATTGCCATTTAGTTTTGCCTGTCTGGCTTGGTATTTATTGAGACCAGCTATTCGTGGCGTAGTCACTCTACCTACAGTGTACTTGTATATTATTATGTGGTACGATTATTGAGTGAACTGATTGATTCTTAGCTTGGGCATTAGAGTTGTGTATTGGATTATAGTGGCCTAGTAGACCCCGCCTTTTGATAACTCGCGTTGTGGTTTTTATTGGCAAGTCGTCGTGTAACTCACTGTGTTTTAGGCACTCTGGGCTTAACTATTGGATAGTTAGGACGAAGCCCGAGTTGCGTAGTCAGCAACGACCCCCTAGGAGTGTGGAGAATCGGCGTAGGCCTGGTAGTGATTATTGCACGTTTGTTTTGTGACTTGTTTTTGACTTGTTCACAGTGCCCGTGTATGAGCCAGTCCTATACCGGTTAGACCCGGCTATTGGCCTAGTGGTTTCCCCGACCTTATCGCAGACCCTGGAACTTTACCCAGCCATTGTAGGCTGAGCTATCCCCGGCAAACGGTTGCGACTGCTGCACTTTTAATTAATATATTTTTTTCCAGTGCAGAAAATTTCGTCGCAAGATGGCGCCTGCGAACAGGGACTATGGTTGGCAGTGGTGCTGAGTTGCTGACGTATTAACGGCGCCCGAACAAAATAATTTTATTTGTGCAGATTTGCTGCGGACTTGTGCAGATTGGCTGCGGACCTGAACTGTTGAGCAGAGTTTTAGGCAGACCTGCTGTGATTTTATAGTCGGTTGGGTAGGCCTAACCTGTTTTCTGTTACAGCGTGGTGCGTTGTGAACCCTAATTTATTTAGTGGTTGTGTACATAGATATTAGTTAGTAATTTTAATTTTGCTAATTAATTGAGCCTTATCATTGAATATTATTTGAGTGAGAACCCTTATTGTGTATTTGTGGTAATATTATAGGAAGGATAATATACAAATAAATATATAAAAATGTTTTTGATCATAATATAAATACATATTTTATAATATTTTTATAATTATAATTATATATGAATGAACACTTTTTAATAATGTTTTTAATAATAATAATACATATATATTAATATTATAGTAAGGATAATATGCAATTAAATATTGACAGGTTTTTTTTATCATAATATAAATACATATTTTATAATTTTTATATAAAAATAATTATATATGAATGAACACTTTTTAATGATGTTTTTGTTATTAATAATACATATATAATAATATTATAGGAAGGATAATATACAAATAAATATATATAAATGTTTTTGATCATAATATAAATACATATTTTATAATATTTTTATAATAATAATTATATATGAATGAACACTTTTGAATAATGTTTTTGTTATTAATAATACATATATAATAATATTATAGGAAGGATAATATACAAATAAATATATATAAATGTTTTTGATCATAATATAAATACATATTTTATAATATTTTTATAATAATAATTATATATGAATGAACACTTTTTAATAATGTTTTTGTTATTAATAATACATATATAATAATATAATAGGAAGGATAATATGCAAATAAATATTCACAGGTTTTTTTATCATAATATAAATACATATTTTAAAGTTTTTTATAATAATAATAATATATGAATGAACACTTTTTAGTAATGTTTTTGTAATTAATAATACAAATATAATAATATTATAGAAACGATAATATGCAAATAAATATTGACAGGTTTTTTTGATCATAATATAAATACATAGTTTAAAGTTTTTTTATAATAATTATATATGAATGAACACTTTTTAGTAATGTTTTTGTAATTAATAATACAAATATAATAATATTATAGAAACGATAATATGCAAATAAATATTGACAGGTTTTTTTGATCATAATATAAATACATAGTTTAAAGTTTTTTATAATTATAATTATATATGAATGAACACTTTTTAATAATGTTTTTGTTATGAATAATACATATATAATAATATTATAGGAAGGATAATATACAAATAAATATATATAAATTTTTTTGATCATAATATAAATACATATTTTATAATATTTTTATAATAATAATAATATATGAATGAACACTTTTTAATAATGTTTTTGTTATGAATAATACATATATAATAATATTATAGGAAGGATAATATACAAATAAATATATATAAATGTTTTTGATCATAATATAAATACATATTTAATAATATTTTTATAATTATAATTATATATGAATGAACACTTTTTAATAATGTTTTTAATACTAATAATACATATATATTAATATTATAGTAAGGATAATATGCAATTAAATATTGACAGGTTTTTTTATCATAATATAAATATATATTTTAAAATTTTTATATAAAAATAATTATATATGAATGAACACTTTTTAATGATGTTTTTGTTATTAATAATACATATATAATAATATTATAGGAAGGATAATATACAAATAAATATATATAAATGTTTTTGATCATAATATAAATACATATTTTATAATATTTTTTTAATAATAATTTTATATGAATGAACACTTTTGAATAATGTTTTTGTTATTAATAATAAATATATAATAATATTATAGGAAGGATAATATACAAATAAATATATATAAATGTTTTTGATCATAATATAAATACATATTTTATAATATTTTTATAATAATAATTATATATGAATGAACACTTTTTAGTAATGTTTTTGTAATTAATAATACAAATATAATAATATTATAGAAACGATAATATGCAAATAAATATTGACAGGTTTTTTTGATCATAATATAAATACATAGTTTAAAGTTTTTTTATAATAATAATTATATATAAATGAACACTTTTTAGTAATGTTTTTGTAATTAATAATACAAATATAATAATATTATAGAAACGATAATATGCAAATAAATATTGACAGGTTTTTTTGATCATAATATAAATACATAGTTTAAAGTTTTTTTATAATTATAATTATATATGAATGAACACTTTTTAATAATGTTTTTGTTATGAATAATACATATATAATAATATTATAGGAAGGATAATATACAAATAAATATATATAAATGTTTTTGATCATAATATAAATACATATTTTATAATATTTTTATAATAATAATTATATATGAAAGAACACTTTTTAATAATGTTTTTGTTATTAATAATACATATATAATAATATTATAGGAAGGATAATATACAAATAAATATATATAAATGTTTTTGATCATAATATAAATACATATTTTATAATATTTTTATAATTATAATTATATATGAATGAACACTTTTTAATAATGATTTTAATAATAATAATACATATATATTAATATTATAGTAAGGATAATATGCAATTAAATATTGACAGGTTTTTTTTATCATATTATAAATACATATTTTAAAATTTTTATATAAAAATAATTATATATGAATGAACACTTTTTAATGATGTTTTTGTAATTAATAATACATATATAATAATATTATAGGAAGGATAATATGCAAATAAATATTCACAGGTTTTTTTTATCATAATATAAATACATATTTTATAATATTTTTATAATAATAATTATATATGAATGAACACTTTTGAATAATGTTTTTGTTATTAATAATACATATATAATAATATTATAGGAAGGATAATATACAAATAAATATATATAAATGTTTTTGATCATAATATAAATACATATTTTATAATATTTTTATAATAATAATTATATATGAATGAACACTTTTTAATAATGTTTTTGTTATTAATAATACATATATAATAATATTATAGGAAGGATAATATGCAAATAAATATTCACAGGTTTTTTTGATCATAATATAAATACATAGTTTAAAGTTTTTTTATAATTATAATTATATATGAATGAACACTTTTTAATAATGTTTTTGTTATGAATAATACATATATAATAATATTATAGGAAGGATAATTTACAAATAAATATATATAAATGTTTTTGATCATAATATAAATACATATTTTATAATATTTTTATAATTATAATTATATATGAATGAACACTTTTTAATAATGTTTTTAATAATAATAATACATATATATTAAAATTATAGTAAGGATAATATGCAATTAAATATTGACAGGTTTTTTTTATCATAATATAAATACATATTTTAAAATTTTTATATAAAAATAATTTTATATGAATGAACACTTTTTAATGATGTTTTTGTAATTAATAATACATATATAATAATATTATAGGAAGGATAATATGCAAATAAATATTCACAGGTTTTTTTTATCATAATATAAATACATATTTAAAAGTTTTTTATAATAATAATTATATATGAATGAACACTTTTTAGTAATGTTTTTGTAATTAATAATACAAATATAATAATATTATAGAAACGATAATATGAAAATAAATATTGACAGGTTTTTTTGATCATAATATAAATACATAGTTTAAAGTTTTTTTATAATTATAATTATATATGAATGAACACTTTTTAATAATGTTTTTGTTATGAATAATACATATATAATAATATTATAGGAAGGATAATATACAAATAAATATATAAAAATGTTTTTGATCATAATATAAATACATATTTTATAATATTTTTATAATTATAATTATATATGAATGAACACTTTTTAATAATGTTTTTAATAATAATAATACATATATATTAATATTATAGTAAGGATAATATGCAATTAAATATTGACAGGTTTTTTTTATCATAATATAAATACATATTTTATAATTTTTATATAAAAATAATTATATATGAATGAACACTTTTTAATGATGTTTTTGTTATTAATAATACATATATAATAATATTATAGGAAGGATAATATACAAATAAATACATATAAATGTTTTTGATCATAATATAAATACATATTTTATAATATTTTTATAATAATATTTATATATGAATGAACACTTTTTAATGATGTTTTTGTAATTAATAATACATATATAATAATATTACAGGAAGGATAATATGCAAATAAATATTCACAGGTTTTTTTATCATAATATAAATACATATTTTAAAGTTTTTTATAATAATAATTATATATGAATGGACACTTTTTAGTAATGTTTTTGTAATTAATAATACAAATATAATAATATTATAGAAACGATAATATGAAAATAAATATTGACAGGTTTTTTTGATCATAATATAAATACATAGTTTAAAGTTTTTTTATAATTATATATGAATGAACACTTTTTAATAATGTTTTTGTTATGAATAATACATATATAATAATATTATAGGAAGGATAATATACAAATAAATATATAAAAATGTTTTTGATCATAATATAAATACATATTTTATAATATTTTTATAATTATAATTATATATGAATGAACACTTTTTAATATTGTTTTTAATAATAATAATACATATATATTACTATTATAGTAAGGATAATATGCAATTAAATATTGACAGGTTTTTTTTTATCATAATATAAATACATATTTTATAATTTTTATATAAAAATAATTATATATGAATGAACACTTTTTAATGATGTTTTTGTTATTAATAATACATATATAATAATATTATAGGAAGGATAATATACAAATAAATATATATAAATGTTTTTGATCATAATATAAATACATATTTTATAATATTTTTATAATAATAATTATATATGAATGAACACTTTTGAATAATGTTTTTGTTATTAATAATACATATATAATAATATTATAGGAAGGATAATATACAAATAAATATATATAAATGTTTTTGATCATAATATAAATACATATTTTATAATATTTTTATAATAATAATTATATATGAGTGAACACTTTTTAATAATGTTTTTGTTATTAATAATACATATATAACAATATTATAGGAAGGATAATATGCAAATAAATATTCACAGGTTTTTTTATCATAATATAAATACATATTTTAAAGTTTTTTATAATAATAATAATATATGAACACTTTTTAGTAATGTATTTGTAATTAATAATCCAAATATAATAATATTATAGAAACGATAATATGCAAATAAATATTGACAGGTTTTTTTAATCATAATATAAATACATAGTTTAAAGTTTTTTTATAATAATAATTATATATGAATGAACACTTTTTAGTAATGTTTTTGTAATTAATAATACAAATATAATAATATTATAGAAACGATAATATGCAAATAAATATTGACAGGTTTTTTTGATCATAATATAAATACATAGTTTAAAGTTTTTTTATAATAATAATTATATATAAATGAACACTTTTTAGTAATGTTTTTGTAATTAATAATACAAATATAATAATATTATAGAAACGATAATATGCAAATAAATATTGACAGGTTTTTTTGATCATAATATAAATACATAGTTTAAAGTTTTTTTATAATTATAATTATATATGAATGAACACTTTTTAATAATGTTTTTGTTATGAATAATACATATATAATAATATTATAGGAAGGATAATATACAAATAAATATATATAAATGTTTTTGATCATAATATAAATACATATTTTATAATAATTTTATAATAATAATAATATATGAATGAACACTTTTTAATAATGTTTTTGTTATTAATAATACATATATAATAATATTATAGGAAGGATAATATACAAATAAATATATAAAAATGTTTTTGATCATAATATAAATACATATTTTATAATATTTTTATAATAATAATTATATATGAATGAACACTTTTTAGTAATGTTTTTGTAATTAATAATACAAATATAATAATATTATAGAAACGATAATATGCAAATAAATATTGACAGGTTTTTTTGATCATAATATAAATACATAGTTTAAAGTTTTTTTATAATAATAATTATATATGAATGAACACTTTTTAGTAATGTTTTTGTAATTAATAATACAAATATAATAATATTATAGAAACGATAATATGCAAATAAATATTGACAGGTTTTTTTGATCATAATATAAATATATAGTTTAAAGTTTTTTTATACTTATAATTATATATGAATGAACACTTTTTAATAATGTTTTTGATATGAATAATACATATATAATAATATTATAGGAAGGATAATATACAAATAAATATATATAAATGTTTTTGATTATAATATAAATACATATTTTATAATATTTTTATAATAATAATTATATATGAATGAACACTTTTTAATAATGTTTTTGTTATTAATAATACATATATAATAATATTATAGGAAGGATAATATACAAATAAATATATATAAATGTTTTTGATCATAATATAAATACATATTTTATAATATTTTTATAATTATAATTATATATGATGAACACTTTTTAATAATGATTTTAATAATAATAATACATATATATTAATATTATAGTAAGGATAATATGCAATTAAATATTGACAGGTTTTTTTTATCATATTATAAATACATATTTTAAAATTTTTATATAAAAATAATTATATATGAATGAACAATTTTTAATGATGTTTTTGTAAATAATAATACATATATAATAATATTATAGGAAGGATAATATGCAAATAAATATTCACAGGTTTTTTTTTATCATAATATAAATACATATTTTAAAGTTTTTTATAATAATAATTATATATGAATGAACACTTTTAAGTAATGTTTTTGTAATTAATAATACAAATATAATAATATTATAGAAACGATAATATGAAAATAAATATTGACAGGTTTTTTTGATCATAATATAAATACATAGTTTAAAGTTTTTTTATAATTATAATTATATATGAATGAACACTTTTTAATAATGTTTTTGTTATGAATAATACATATATAATAATATTATAGGAAGGATAATATACAAATAAATATATAAAAATGTTTTTGATCATAATATAAATACATATTTTATAATATTTTTATAATTATAATTATATATGAATGAACACTTTTTAATAATGTTTTTAATAATAATAATACATATATATTAATATTATAGTAAGGATAATATGCAATTAAATATTGACAGGTTTTTTTTATCATAATATAAATACATATTTTATAATTTTTATATAAAAATAATTATATATGAATGAACACTTTTTAATGATGTTTTTGTTATTAATAATACATATATAATAATATTATAGGAAGGATAATATACAAATAAATATATATAAATGTTTTTGATCATAATATAAATACATATTTTATAATATTTTTATAATAATAATTATATATGAATGAACACTTTTGAATAATGTTTTTGTTATTAATAATACATATATAATAATATTATAGGAAGGATAATATACAAATAAATATATATAAATGTTTTTGATCATAATATAAATACATATTTTATAATATTTTTATAATAATAATTATATATGAATGAACACTTTTTAATAATGTTTTTGTTATTAATAATACATATATAATAATATTATAGGAAGGATAATATGCAAATAAATATTCACAGGTTTTTTTGATCATAATATAAATACATAGTTTAAAGTTTTTTTATAATAATAATTATATATGAATGAACACTTTTTAGTAATGTTTTTGTAATTAATAATACAAATATAATAATATTATAGAAACGATAATATGCAAATAAATATTGACAGGTTTTTTTGATCATAATATAAATACATAGTTTAAAGTTTTTTTATAATTATAATTATATATGAATGAACACTTTTTAATAATGTTTTTGTTATGAATATTACATATATAATAATATTATAGGAAGGATAATATACAAATAAATATATATAAATGTTTTTGATCATAATATAAATACATATTTTATAATATTTTTATAATAATAATTATATATGAATGAACACTTTTTAATAATGTTTTTGTTATTAATAATACATATATAATAATATTATAGGAAGGATAATATGCAAATAAATATTCACAGTTTTTTTTTATCATAATATAAATACATATTTAAAAGTTTTTTATAATAATAATTATATATGAATGAACACTTTTTAGTAATGTTTTTGTAATTAATAATACAAATATAATAATATTATAGAAACGATAATATGAAAATAAATATTGACAGGTTTTTTGATTATAATATAAATTATTAGTTTAAAGTTTTTTTTAAATTATAATTATATATGAATGAACACTTTTTAATAATGTTTTTGTTATGAATAATACATATATAATAATATTATAGGAAGGATAATATACAAATAAATATATATAAATGTTTTTGATCATAATATAAATACATATTTTAAAATTTTTATAAAAAATAATTTTATACGAATGAACACTTTTTAATGATGTTTTTGTAATTAATAATACATATATAATAATATTATAGGAAGGATAATATGCAAATAAATATTCACAGGTTTTTTTTATCATAATATAAATACATATTTTAAAGTTTTTTATAATAATAATTATATATGAATGAACACTTTTTAGTAATGTTTTTGTAATTAATAATACAAATATAATAATATTATAGAAACGATAATATGAAAATAAATATTGACAGGTTTTTTTGATCATAATATAAATACATAGTTTAAAGTTTTTTTATAATTATAATTATATATGAATGAACACTTTTTAATAATGTTTTTGTTATGAATAATACTTATATAATAATATTATAGTAAGGATAATATGCAATTAAATATTGACAGGTTTTTTTATCATAATATAAATACATATTTTAAAGTTTTTTATAATAATAATAATATATGAACACTTTTTAGTAATGTTTTTGTAATTAATAATCCAAATATAATAATATTATAGAAACGATAATATGCAAATAAATATTGACAGGTTTTTTTGATCATAATATAAATACATAGTTTAAAGTTTTTTTATAATAATAATTATATATGAATGAACACTTTTTAGTAATGTTTTTGTAATTAATAATACAAATATAATAATATTATAGAAACGATAATATGCAAATAAATATTGACAGGTTTTTTTGATCATAATATAAATACATAGTTTAAAGTTTTTTTATAATAATAATTATATATGAATGAACACTTTTTAGTAATGTTTTTGTAATTAATAATACAAATATAATAATATTATAGAAACGATAATATGCAAATAAATATTGACAGGTTTTTTTGATCATAATATAAATACATAGTTTAAAGTTTTTTTATAATAATAATTATATATGAATGAACACTTTTTAATGATGTTTTTGTAATTAATAATACATATATAATAATATTATAGGAAGGATAATATGCAAATAAATATTCACAGTTTTTTTTTATCATAATATAAATACATATTTAAAAGTTTTTTATATTAATAATTATATATAAATGAACACTTTTTAGTAATGTTTTTGTAATTAATAATACAAATATAATAATATTATAGAAACGATAATATGAAAATAAATATTGACAGGTTTTTTTGATCATAATATAAATACATAGTTTAAAGTTTTTTTATAATTATAATTATATATGAATGAGAACTTTTTAATAATGTTTTTGTTATGAATAATACATATATAATAATATTATAGGAAGGATAATATACAAATAAATATATAAAAATGTTTTTGATCATAATATAAATACATATTTTATAATATTTTTATAATTATAATTATATATGAATGAACACTTTTTAATAATGTTTTTAATAATAATAATACATATATATTAATATTATAGTAAGGATAATATGCAATTAAATATTGACAGGTTTTTTTTTATCATAATATAAATACATATTTTAAAGTTTTTTATAATAATAATAATATATGAATGAACACTTTTTAGTAATGTTTTTGTAATTAATAATACAAATATAATAATATTATAGAAACGATAATATGCAAATAAATATTGACAGGTTTTTTTGATCATAATATAAATACATAGTTTAAAGTTTTTTTATAATAATAATTATATATGAATGAACACTTTTTAGTAATGTTTTTGTAATTAATAATACAAATATAATAATATTATAGAAACGATAATATGCAAATAAATATTGACAGGTTTTTTTGATCATAATATAAATACATAGTTTAAAGTTTTTTTATAATTATAATTATATATGAATGAACACTTTTTAATAATGTTTTTGTTATGAATAATACATATATAATAATATTATAGGAAGGATAATATACAAATAAATATATATAAATGTTTTTGATTATAATATAAATACATATTTTATAATATTTTTATAATAATAATTACATATGAATGAACACTTTTTAATAATGTTTTTGTTATTAATAATACATATATAATAATATTATAGGAAGGATAATATACAAATAAATATATATAAATGTTTTTGATCATAATATAAATACATATTTTATAATATTTTTATAATTATAATTATATATGATGAACACTTTTTAATAATGATTTTAATAATAATAATACATATATATTAATATTATAGTAAGGATAATATGCAATTAAATATTCACAGTTTTTTTTTATCATAATATAAATACATATTTAAAAGTTTTTTATATTAATAATTATATATAAATGAACACTTTTTAGTAATGTTTTTGTAATTAATAATACAAATATAATAATATTATAGAAACGATAATATGAAAATAAATATTGACAGGTTTTTTTGATCATAATATAAATACATAGTTTAAAGTTTTTTTATAATTATAATTATATATGAATAAGAACTTTTTTATAATGTTTTTGTTATGAATAATACATATATAATAATATTATAGGAAGGATAATATACAAATAAATATATAAAAATGTTTTTGATCATAATATAAATACATATTTTATAATATTTTTATAATTATAATTATATATGAATGAACACTTTTTAATAATGTTTTTAATAATAATAATACATATATATTAATATTATAGTAAGGATAATATGCAATTAAATATTGACAGGTTTTTTTTTATCATAATATAAATACATATTTTATAATTTTTATATATAAATAATTATATATGAATGAACACTTTTTAATGATGTTTTTTGTTATTAATAATACATATATAATAATATTATAGGAAGGATAATATGCAAATAAATATTCACAGGTTTTTTTTATCATAATATAAATACATATTTTAAAATTTTTATATGAAAATAATTATATATGATTGAACACTTTTTAGTAATGTTTTTGTAATTAATAATACAAATATAATAATATTATAGAAACGATAATATGAAAATAAATATTGACAGGTTTTTTTGATCATAATATAAATACATAGTTTAAAGTTTTTTTATAATTATAATTATATATGAATGAACACTTTTTAATAATGTTTTTGTTATGAATAATACATATATAATAATATTATAGGAAGGATAATATACAAATAAATATATATAAATGTTTTTGATCATAATATAAATACATATTTTATAATTTTTATATAAAAATAATTATATATGAATGAACACTTTTTAATGATGTTTTTGTTATTAATAATACATATATAATAATATTATAGGAAGGATAATATACAAATAAATATATATAAATGTTTTTGATCATAATATAAATACATATTTTATAATATTTTTATAATAATAATTATATATGAATGAACACTTTTGAATAATGTTTTTGTTATTAATAATACATATATAATAATATTATAGGAAGGATAATATACAAATAAATATATATAAATGTTTTTGATCATAATATAAATAGATATTTTATAATATTTTTATAATAATAATTATATATGAATGAACACTTTTTAATAATGTTTTTGTTATTAATAATACATATATAATAATATTATAGGAAGGATAATATGCAAATAAATATTCACAGGTTTTTTTATCATAATATAAATACATATTTTAAAGTTTTTTATAATAATAATAATATATGAATGAACACTTTTTAGTAATGTTTTTGTAATTAGTAATACAAATATAATAATATTATAGAAACGATAATATGCAAAAAAATATTGACAGGTTTTTTTGATCATAATATAAATACATAGTTTAAAGTTTTTTTATAATAATAATTATATATGAATGAACACTTTTTAGTAATGTTTTTGTAATTAATAATACAATTATAATAATATTATAGAAATGATAATATGCAAATAAATATTGACAGGTTTTTTTGATCATAATATAAATACATAGTTTAAAGTTTTTTTATAATTATAATTATATATGAATAAACACTTTTTAATAATGTTTTTGTTATGAATAATACATATATAATAATATTATAGGAAGGATAATATACAAATAAATATATATAAATGTTTTTGATCATAATATAAATACATATTTTATAATATTTTTATAATAATAATAATATATGAATGAACACTTTTTAATAATGTTTTTGTTATGAATAATACATATATAATAATATTATAGGAAGGATAATATACAAATAAATATATATAAATGTTTTTGATCATAATATAAATACATATTTTATAATATTTTTATAATAATAATTATATATGAATGAACACTTTTTAATAATGTTTTTGTTATTAATAATACATATATAATAATATTATAGGAAGGATAATATACAAATAAATATATATAAATGTTTTTGATCATAATATAAATACATATTTTACAATATTTTTATAATAATAATTATATATGAATGAACACTTTTTAATGATGTTTTTGTAATTAATAATACATATATAATAATATTATAGGAAGGATAATATGCAAATAAATATTCACAGTTTTTTTTATCATAATATAAATACATATTTAAAAGTTTTTTATATTAATAATTATATATAAATGAACACTTTTTAGTAATGTTTTTGTAATTAATAATACAAATATAATAATATTATAGAAACGATAATATGAAAATAAATATTGACAGGTTTTTTTGATCATAATATAAATACATAGTTTAAAGTTTTTTTATAATTATAATTATATATGAATGAGAACTTTTTAATAATGTTTTTGTTATGAATAATACATATATAATAATATTATAGGAAGGATAATATACAAATAAATATATAAAAATGTTTTTGATCATAATATAAATACATATTTTATAATATTTTTATAATTATAATTATATATGAATGAACACTTTTTAATAATGTTTTTAATAATAATAATACATATATATTAATATTATAGTAAGGATAATATGCAATTAAATATTGACAGGTTTTTTTTTATCATAATATAAATACATATTTTATAATTTTTATATATAAATAATTATATATGAATGAACACTTTTTAATGATGTTTTTGTTATTAATAATACATATATAATAATATTATAGGAAGGATAATATACAAATAAATATATATAAATGTTTTTGATCATAATATAAATACATATTTTATAATATTTTTATAATAATAATTATATATGAATGAACACTTTTTAATTATGTTTTTGTAATTAATAATACATATATAATAATATTATAGGAAGGATAATATGCAAATAAATATTCACAGTTTTTTTTTATCATAATATAAATACATATTTAAAAGTTTTTTATAATAATAATTATATATGAATGAACACTTTTTAGTAATGTTTTTGTAATTAATAATACAAATATAATAATATTATAGAAACGATAATATGAAAATAAATATTGACAGGTTTTTTTGATCATAATATAAATACATAGTTTAAAGTTTTTTTATAATTATAATTATATATGAATGAGAACTTTTTAATAATGTTTTTGTTATGAATAATACATATATAATAATATTATAGGAAGGATAATATACAAATAAATATATAAAAATGTTTTTGATCATAATATAAATACATATTTTATAATATTTTTTTAATTATAATTATATATGAATGAACACTTTTTAATAATGTTTTTAATAATAATAATACATATATATTAATATTATAGTAAGGATAATATGCAATTAAATATTGACAGGTTTTTTTTTATCATAATATAAATACATATTTTATAATTTTTATATAACAATAATTATATATGAATGAACACTTTTTAATGATGTTTTTGTTATTAATTATACATATATAATAATATTATAGGAAGGATAATATACAAATAAATATATATAAATGTTTTTGATCATAATATAAATACATATTTTATAATATTTTTATAATAATAATTATATATGAATGAACACTTTTGAATAATATTTTTGTTATTAATAATACATATATAATAATATTATAGGAAGGATAATATACAAATAAATATATATAAATGTTTTTGATCATAATATAAATACATATTTTATAATATTTTTATAATAATAATTATATATGAATGAACACTTTTTAATAATGTTTTTGTTATTAATAATACATATATAATAATATTATAGGAAGGATAATATGCAAATAAATATTCACAGGTTTTTTTATCATAATATTAATACATATTTTAAAGTTTTTTATAATAATAATAATATATGAACACTTTTTAGTAATGTTTTTGTAATTAATAATCCAAATATAATAATATTATAGAAACGATAATATGCAAATAAATATTGGCAGGTTTTTTTGATCATAATATAAATACATAGTTTAAAGTTTTTTTTATAATAATAATTATATATGAATGAACACTTTTTAGTAATGTTTTTGTAATTAATAATACAAATATAATAATATTATAGAAACGATAATATGCAAATAAATATTGACAGGTTTTTTTGATCATAATATAAATACATAGTTTAAAGTTTTTTTATAATAATAATTATATATGAATGAACACTTTTTAGTAATGTTTTTGTAATTAATAATACAAATATAATAATATTATAGAAACGATAATATGCAAATAAATATTGACAGGTTTTTTTGATCATAATATAAATACATAGTTTAAAGTTTTTTTATAATTATAATTTTATATGAATGAACACTTTTTAATAATGTTTTTGTTATGAATAATACATATATAATAATATTATAGGAAGGATAATATACAAATAAATATATATAAATGTTTTTGATCATAATATAAATACATATTTTATAATAATTTTATAATAATAATAATATATGAATGAACACTTTTTAATAATGTTTTTGTTATTAATAATACATATATAATAATATTATAGGAAGGACAATATACAAATAAATATATAAAAATGTTTTTGATCATAATATAAATACATATTTTATAATATTTTTATAATAATAATTATATATGAATGAACACTTTTTATTAATGTTTTTGTTATTAATAATACATATATAATAATATTATAGGAAGGATAATATGCAAATAAATATTCACAGGTTTTTTTTATCATAATATAAATACATATTTTAAAGTTTTTTATAATAATAATAATGTATGAATGAACACTTTTTAGTAATGTTTTTGTAATTAATAATACAAATATAATAATATTATAGAAACGATAATATGCAAATAAATATTGACAGGTTTTTTTGATCATAATATAAATACATAGTTTAAAGTTTTTTTATAATAATAATTATATATGAATGAAAACTTTTTAGTAATGTTTTTGTAATTAATAATACAAATATAATAATATTATAGAAACGATAATATGCAAATAAATATTGACAGGTTTTTTTGATCATAATATAAATACATAGTTTAAAGTTTTTTTATAATTATAATTATATATGAATGAACACTTTTTAATAATGTTTTTGTTATTAATAATACATATATAATAATATTATAGGAAGGATAATATACAAATAAATATATATAAATGTTTTTGATCATAATATAAATACATATTTTATAATATTTTTATAATTATAATTATATATGATGAACACTTTTTAATAATGATTTTAATAATAATAATACTTATATATTAATATTATAGTAAGGATAATATGCAATTAAATATTGACAGGTTTTTTTTATCATATTATAAATACATATTTTAAAATTTTTATATAAAAATAATTATATATGAATGAACAATTTTTAATGATGTTTTTGTAATTAATAATACATATATAATAATATTATAGGAAGGATAATTTGCAAATAAATATTCACAGTTTTTTTTTATCATAATATAAATACATATTTTATAATATTCTTATAATAATAATTATATATGAATGAACACTTTTTAGTAATGTTTTTGTAATTAATAATGCAAATATAATAATATTATAGAAACGATAATATGAAAATAAATATTGACAGGTTTTTTTGATCATAATATAAATACATAGTTTAAAGTTTTTTTATAATTATAATTATATATGAATGAACACTTTTTAATAATGTTTTTGTTATGAATAATACATATATAATAATATTATAGGAAGGATAATATACAAATAAATATATATAAATGTTTTTGATCATAATATAAAAACATATTTTATAATATTTTTATAATTATAATTATATATGAATGAACACTTTTTAATAATGTTTTTAATAATAATAATACATATATATTAATATTATAGTAAGGATAATATGCAATTAAATATTGACAGGTTTTTTTTATCATAATATAAATACATATTTTAAAATTTTTATATAAAAATAATTATATATGAATGAACACTTTTTAATGATGTTTTTGTTATTAATAATACATATATAATAATATTATAGGAAGGATAATATGCAAATAAATATTCACAGGTTTTTTTTATCATAGTATAAATACATATTTTAAATTTTTTTTTAATAATAATTATATATGAATGAACACTTTTTAGTAATGTTTTTGTAATTAATAATACAAATATAATAATATTATAGAAACGATAATATGCAAATAAATATTGACAGGTTTTTTTGATCATAATATAAATACATAGTTTAAAGTTTTTTTATAATTATAATTATATATGAATGAACACTTTTTAATAATGTTTTTGTTATGAATAATACATATATAATAATATTATAGAAAGGATAATATACAAATAAATATATATAAATGTTTTTGATCATAATATAAATACATATTTTATAATATTTTTATAATAATAATTATATATGAATGAACACTTTTTAATAATGTTTTTGTTATTAATAATAAATATATAATAATATTATAGGAAGGATAATATACAAATAAATATATATAAATGTTTTTGATCATAATATAAATACATATTTTATAATATTTTTATAATAATAATTATATATGAATGAACACTTTTTAATAATGTTTTTGTTATTAATAATACATATATAATGATATTATAGGAAGGATAATATACAAATAAATATATATAAATGTTTTTGATCATAATATAAATACATATTTTATAATATTTTTATAATTATAATTATATATGAATGAACACTTTTTAATAATGTTTTTAATAATAATAATACATATATATTAATATTATAGTAAGGATAATATGCAATTAAATATTGACAGGTTTTTTTTATCATAATATAAAAAAATATTTTAAAATTTTTATATAAAAATAATTATATATGAATGAACACTTTTTAATGATGTTTTTTTTATTAATAATACATATATAATAATATTATAGGAAGGATAATATACAAATAAATATATATAAATGTTTTTGATCATAATATAAATACATATTTTATAATATTTTTATAATAATAATTTTATATGAATGAACACTTTTGAATAATGTTTTTGTTATTAATAATACATATATAATAATATTATAGGAAGGATAATATACAAATAAATATATATAAATGTTTTTGATCATAATATAAATACATATTTTATAATATTTTTATAATAATAATTATATATGAATGAACACTTTTTAGTAATGTTTTTGTAATTAATAATACAAATATAATAATATTATAGAAACGATAATATGCAAATAGATATTGACAGGTTTTTTTGAACATAATATAAATACATAGTTTAAAGTTTTTTTATAATAATAATTATATATGAATGAACACTTTTTAGTAATGTTTTTGTTATTAATAATACAAATATAATAATATTATAGAAACGATAATATGCAAATAAATATTGACAGGTTTTTTGATCATAATATAAATACATAGTTTAAAGTTTTTTTATAATTATAATTATATATGAATGAACACTTTTTAATAATGTTTTTGTTATGAATAATACATATATAATAATATTATAGAAAGGATAATATACAAATAAATATATATAAATGTTTTTGATCATAATATAAATACATATTTTATAATATTTTTATAATAATAATAATATATGAATGAACACTTTTTAATAATGTTTTTGTTATTAATAATACATATATAATAATATTATAGGAAGGATAATATACAAAAAAATATATATAAATGTTTTTGATCATAATATAAAAACATATTTTATAATATTTTTATAATAATAATTATACATGAATGAACACTTTTTAATAATGTTTTTGTTATTAATAATACATATATAATAATATTATAGGAAGGATAATATACAAATAAATATATATAAATGTTTTTGATCATAATATAAATACATATTTTATAATTTTTTTATAATTATAATTATATATGAATGAACACTTTTTAATAATGTTTTTGTTTTATAATAATACATATATAATAATATTATAGGAAGGATAATATACATATAAATATATATAAATGTTTTTGATCATAATATAAATACATATTTTATAATATTTTTATAATAATAATTACATATGAATGAACACTTTTTAATAATGTTTTTGTTATTAATAATACATATATAATAATATTATAGGAAGGATAATCTACAAATAAATATATATAAATGTTTTTGATCATAATATAAATACATATTTTATAATATTTTTTATAATTATAATTATATATGACTGAACACTTTTTAATAATGTTTTTATAATAATAATACATATATATTAATATTATAGGAAGGATAATATGCAATTAAATATTGACAGGTTTTTTTTATCATAATATAAATACATATTTTAAATCTTTTTATAATAATAATTATATATGAATGAACACTTTTTAGTAATGTTTTTGTAATTAATAATACAAATATAATAATATTAAAGAAACAATAATATGCAAATAAATATTGACAGGTTTTTTTGATCATAATATAAATACATAGTTTAAAGTTTTTTTATAATTATAATTATATATGAATGAACACTTTTTAATAATGTTTTTGTTATGAATAATACATATATAATAATATTATAGGAAGGATAATATACAAATAAATATATAAAAATGTTTTTGATCATAATATAAATACATATTTTATAATATTTTTATAATTATAATTATATATGAATGACCACTTTTTAATAATGTTTTTAATAATAATAATACATATATATTAATATTATAGTAAGGATAATATGCAATTAAATATTGACAGGTTTTTTTTATCATAATATAAATACATATTTTATAATTTTTATATAAAAATAATTATATATGAATGAACACTTTTTAATGATGTTTTTGTTATGAATAATACATATATAATAATATTATAGGAAGGATAATATACAAATAAATATATATAAATGTTTTTGATCATAATATAAATACATATTTTATAATATTTTTATAATAATAATTATATATGAATGAACACTTTTGAATAATGTTTTTGTTATTAATAATACATATATAATAATATTTTAGGAAGGATAATATACAAATAAATATATATAAATGTTTTTGATCATAATATAAATACATATTTTATAATATTTTTATAATAATAATTATATATGAATGAACACTTTTTAATAATGTTTTTGTTATTAATAATACATATATAATAATATTATAGGAAGGATAATATGCAAATAAATATTCACAGGTTTTTTTTATCATAATATAAATACATATTTTAAAGTTTTTTATAATAATAATAATATATGAATGAACACTTTTTAGTAATGTTTTTGTAATTAATAATACAAATATAATAATATTATAGAAACGATAATATGCAAATAAATATTGACAGGTTTTTTTGATCATAATATAAATACATAGTTTTAAATTTTTTTTATAATAATAATTATATATGAATGAACACTTTTTAGTAATGATTTTGTAATTAATAATACAAATATAATAATATTATAGAAACGATAATATGCAAATAAATATTGACAGGTTTTTTTGATCATAATATAAATACAAAGTTTAAAGTTTTTTTATAATTATAATTATATATGAATGAACACTTTTTAATAATGTTTTTGTTATGAATAATACATGTATAATAATATTATAGGAAGGATAATATACAAATAAATATATATAAATGTTTTTGATCATAATATAAATACATATTTTATAATATTTTTATAATTATAATTATATATGAATGAAAACTTTTTAATAATGTTTTTAATAATAATAATACATATATATTAATATTATAGTAAGGATAATATGCAATTAAATATTGACAGGTTTTTTTTATCATAATATAAATACATATTTTAAAATTTTTATATAAAAATAATTATATATGAATGAACACTTTTTAATGATGTTTTTGTTATTAATAATACATATATAATAATATTATAGGAAGGATAATATACAAATAAATATATATAAATGTTTTTGATCATAATATAAATACATATTTTATAATATTTTTATAATAATAATTATATATGAATGAACACTTTTTAGTAATGTTTTTGTAATTAATAATACAAATATAATAATATTATAGAAACAATAATATGCAAATAAATATTGACAAGTTTTTTTGATCATAATATAAATACATAGTTTAAAGTTTTTTTATAATTATAATTATATATGAATGAACACTTTTTAATAATGTTTTTGTTATGAATAATACATATATAATAATATTATAGGAAGGATAATATACAAATAAATATATAAAAATGTTTTTGATCATAATATAAATACATATTTTATAATATTTTTATAATTATAATTATATATGAATGAACACTTTTTAATAATGTTTTTGTTATTAATAATACATATATACTAATATTATAGAAACGATAATATGCAAATAGATATTGACAGGTTTTTTTAAACATAATATAAATACAATATATTTAAATATTTTAAAGTTTTTTTATAATAATAATTATATATGAATGAACACTTTTTAGTAATGTTTTTGTAATTAATAATACAAATATAATAATATTATAGAAACGATAATATGCAAATAAATATTGACAGGTTTTTTGATCATAATATAAATACATAGTTTAAAGTTTTTTTATAATTATAATTATATATGAATGAACACTTTTTAATAATGTTTTTGTTATGAATAATACATATATAATAATATTATAGAAAGGATAATATACAAATAAATATATATAAATGTTTTTGATCATAATATAAAAACATATTTTATAATATTTTTATAATAATAATTATATATGAATGAACACTTTTTAATAATGTTTTTGTTATTAATAATACATATATAATAATATTATAGGAAGGATAATATGCAAATAAATATTCACAGGTTTTTTTTTATCATAATATAAATACATATTTTAAAGTTTTTTATAATAATAATTATTATATATGAATGAACACTTTTTAGTAATGTTTTTGTAATTAATAATACAAATATAATAATATTATAGAAACGATAATATGAAAATAAATATTGACAGGTTTTTTTGATCATAATATAAATACATAGTTTAAAGTTTTTTTATAATTATAATTATATATGAATGAACACTTTTTAGTAATGTTTTTGTAATTAATAATACAAATATAATAATATTATAGAAACGATATTATTAATTACAAAAACATTACTAAAAAGTGTTCATTCATATATAATTATTATTATAAAAATATTATAAAATATGTATTTATATTATGATCAAAAACATTTATATATATTTATTTGTATATTATCCTTCCTATAATATTATTATATATGTATTATTAATAACAAAAACATCATTAAAAAGTGTTCATTCATATATAATTATTTTTATATAAAAATTTTAAAATATGTATTTATATTATGATAAAAAAAACCTGTCAATATTTAATTGCATATTATCCTTACTATAATATTAATATATATGTATTATTATTATTAAAAACATTATTAAAAAGTTTTCATTCATATATAATTATAATTATAAAAATATTATAAAATATGTATTTATATTATGATCAAAAACATTTATATATATTTATTTGTATATTATCCTTCCTATAATATTATTATACATGTATTATTCATAACAAAAACATTATTAAAAAGTGTTCATTCATATATAATTATAATTATAAAAAAACTTTAAACTTTGTATTTATATTATGATAAAAAAAACCTGTCAATATTTATTTGCATATTATCGTTTCTATAATATTATTATATTTGTATTATTAATTACAAAATCATTACTAAAAAGTGTTCATTCATATATAATTATTATTATAAAAAAAATTTAAAACTATGTATTTATATTATGATCAAAAAAACCTGTCAATATTTATTTGCATATTATCGTTTCTATAATATTATTATATTTGTATTATTAATTACAAAAACATTACTAAAAAGTGTTCATTCATATATTATTATTATTATAAACAACTTTAAAATATGTATTTATATTATGATAAAAAAAACCTGTGAATATTTATTTGCATATTATCCTTCCTATAATATTATTATATATGTATTATTAATAACAAAAACATTATTAAAAAGTGTTCATTCATATATAATTATTATTATAAAAATATTATAAAATATGTATTTATATTATGATCAAAAACATTTATATATATTTATTTGTATATTATCCTTCCTAAAATATTATTATATATGTATTATTAATAACAAAAACATTATTCAAAAGTGTTCATTCATATATAATTATTATTATAAAAATATTATAAAATATGTATTTATATTATGATCAAAAACATTTATATATATTTATTTGTATATTATCCTTCCTATAATATTATTATATATGTATTATTCATAACAAAAACATCATTAAAAAGTGTTCATTCATATATAATTATTTTTATATAAAAATTATAAAATATGTATTTATATTATGATAAAAAAAACCTGTAAATATTTAATTGCATATTATCCTTACTATAATATTAATATATATGTATTATTATTATTAAAAACATTATTAAAAAGTGGTCATTCATATATAATTATAATTATAAAAATATTATAAAATATGTATTTATATTATGATCAAAAACATTTTTATATATTTATTTGTATATTATCCTTCCTATAATATTATTATATATGTATTATTCATAACAAAAACATTATTAAAAAGTGTTCATTCATATATAATTATAATTATAAAAAAACTTTAAACTATGTATTTATATTATGATCAAAAAAACCTGCCAATATTTATTTGCATATTATTGTTTCTTTAATATTATTATATTTGTATTATTAATTACAAAAACATTACTAAAAAGTGTTCATTCATATATAATTATTATTATAAAAAGTTTTAAAATATGTATTTATATTATGATAAAATAAACCTGTCAATATTTAATTGCATATTATCCTTCCTATAATATTAATATATATGTATTATTATTATAAAAACATTATTAAAAAGTGTTCAGTCATATATAATTATAATTATAAAAAATATTATAAAATATGTATTTATATTATGATCAAAAACATTTATATATATTTATTTGTAGATTATCCTTCCTATAATATTATTATATATGTATTATTAATAACAAAAACATTATTAAAAAGTGTTCATTCATATGTAATTATTATTATAAAAATATTATAAAATATGTATTTATATTATGATCAAAAACATTTATATATATTTATTTGTATATTATCCTTCCTATAATATTATTATATATGTATTATTAATAACAAAAACATTATTAAAAAGTGTTCATTCATATATAATTATAATTATAAAAAAATTATAAAATATGTATTTATATTATGATCAAAAACATTTATATATATTTATTTGTATATTATCCTTCCTATAATATTATTATATATGTATTATTAATAACAAAAACATTATTAAAAAGTGTTCATTCATGTATAATTATTATTATAAAAATATTATAAAATATGTTTTTATATTATGATCAAAAACATTTATATATATTTATTTGTATATTATCCTTCCTATAATATTATTATATATGTATTATTAATAACAAAAACATTATTAAAAAGTGTTCATTCATATATTATTATTATTATAAAAATATTATAAAATATGTATTTATATTATGATCAAAAACATTTATATATATTTATTTGTATATTATCCTTTCTATAATATTATTATATATGTATTATTCATAACAAAAACATTATTAAAAAGTGTTCATTCATATATAATTATAATTATAAAAAAACTTTAAACTATGTATTTATATTATGATAAAAAAACCTGTCAATATTTATTTGCATATTATCGTTTCTATAATATTATTATATTTGTATTATTAATAACAAAAACATTACTAAAAAGTGTTCATTCATATATAATTATTATTATAAAAAAACTTTAAACTATGTATTTATATTATGTTCAAAAAAACCTGTCAATATCTATTTGCATATTATCGTTTCTATAATATTATTATATTTGTATTATTAATTACAAAAACATTACTAAAAAGTGTTCATTCATATATAATTATTATTATAAAAATATTATAAAATATGTATTTATATTATGATCAAAAACATTTATATATATTTATTTGTATATTATCCTTCCTATAATATTATTATATATGTATTATTAATAACAAAAACATTATTCAAAAGTGTTCATTCATATAAAATTATTATTATAAAAATATTATAAAATATGTATTTATATTATGATCAAAAACATTTATATATATTTATTTGTATATTATCCTTCCTATAATATTATTATATATGTATTATTAATAAAAAAAACATCATTAAAAAGTGTTCATTCATATATAATTATTTTTATATAAAAATTTTAAAATATTTTTTTATATTATGATAAAAAAAACCTGTCAATATTTAATTGCATATTATCCTTACTATAATATTAATATATATGTATTATTATTATTAAAAACATTATTAAAAAGTGTTCATTCATATATAATTATAATTATAAAAATATTATAAAATATGTATTTATATTATGATCAAAAACATTTATATATATTTATTTGTATATTATCCTTCCTATAATATCATTATATATGTATTATTAATAACAAAAACATTATTAAAAAGTGTTCATTCATATATAATTATTATTATAAAAATATTATAAAATATGTATTTATATTATGATCAAAAACATTTATATATATTTATTTGTATATTATCCTTCCTATAATATTATTATATATTTATTATTAATAACAAAAACATTATTAAAAAGTGTTCATTCATATATAATTATTATTATAAAAATATTATAAAATATGTATTTATATTATGATCAAAAACATTTATATATATTTATTTGTATATTATCCTTCCTATAATATTATTATATATGTATTATTCATAACAAAAACATTATTAAAAAGTGTTCATTCATATATAATTATAATTATAAAAAAACTTTAAACTATGTATTTATATTATGATCAAAAAAACCTGTCAATATTTATTTGCATATTATCGTTTCTATAATATTATTATATTTGTATTATTAATTACAAAAACATTACTAAAAAGTGTTCATTCATATATAATTATTATTAAAAAAAAATTTAAAATATGTATTTATACTATGATAAAAAAAACCTGTGAATATTTATTTGCATATTATCCTTCCTATAATATTATTATATATGTATTATTAATAACAAAAACATCATTAAAAAGTGTTCATTCATATATAATTATTTTTATATAAAAATTTTAAAATATGTATTTATATTATGATAAAAAAAACCTGTCAATATTTAATTGCATATTATCCTTACTATAATATTAATATATATGTATTATTATTATTAAAAACATTATTAAAAAGTGTTCATTCATATATAATTATAATTATAAAAATATTATAAAATATGTTTTTATATTATGATCAAAAACATTTATATATATTTATTTGTATATTATCCTTCCTATAATATTATTATATATGTATTATTCATAACAAAAACATTATTAAAAAGTGTTCATTCATATATAATTATAATTATAAAAAAACTTTAAACTATGTATTTATATTATGATCAAAAAAACCTGTCAATATTTATTTTCATATTATCGTTTCTATAATATTATTATATTTGTATTATTAATTACAAAAACATTACTAAAAAGTGTTCATTCATATATAATTATTATTATAAGAATATTATAAAATATGTATTTATATTATGATAAAAAAAAACTGTGAATATTTATTTGCAAATTATCCTTCCTATAATATTATTATATATGTATTATTAATTACAAAAACATCATTAAAAATTGTTCATTCATATATAATTATTTTTATATAAAAATTTTAAAATATGTATTTATAATATGATAAAAAAAACCTGTCAATATTTAATTGCATATTATCCTTACTATAATATTAATATATAAGTATTATTATTATTAAAATCATTATTAAAAAGTGTTCATCATATATAATTATAATTATAAAAATATTATAAAATATGTATTTATATTATGATCAAAAACATTTATATATATTTATTTGTATATTATCCTTCCTATAATATTATTATATATGTATTATTAATAACAAAAACATTATTAAAAAGTGTTCATTCATATATAATTATAATTATAAAAAAACTTTAAACTATGTATTTATATTATGATCAAAAAAACCTGTCAATATTTATTTGCATATTATCGTTTCTATAATATTATTATATTTGTATTATTAATTACAAAAACATTACTAAAAAGTGTTCATTCATATATAATTATTATTATAAAAAAACTTTAAACTATGTATTTATATTATGATCAAAAAAACCTGTCAATATTTATTTGCATATTATCGTTTCTATAATATTATTATATTTGTATTATTAATTACAAAAACATTACTAAAAAGTGTTCATTCATACATTATTATTATTATAAAAAACTTTAAAATATGTATTTATATTATGATAAAAAAAACCTGTGAATATTTATTTGCATATTATCCTTCCTATAATATTATTATATATGTATT
The DNA here is from genome assembly GCF_028750875.1 of Macrosteles quadrilineatus. NCBI lineage: Eukaryota > Metazoa > Arthropoda > Insecta > Hemiptera > Cicadellidae > Macrosteles > Macrosteles quadrilineatus. Next base: position 168,373 of record NW_026542702.1, read on the forward strand.
ATTAATAACAAAAACATTAATAAAAAGTGTTCATTCATATATAATTATTATTATAAAAATATTATAAAATATGTATTTATATTATGATCAAAAACATTTTTATATATTTATTTGTATATTATCCTTCCTATAATATTATTATATATGTATTATTAATAACAAAAACATTATTAAAAAGTGTTCATTCATATATTATTATTATTATAAAATTATTATAAAATATGTATTTATATTATGATCAAAAACATTTATATATATTTATTTGTATATTATCCTTCCTATAATATTATTATATATGTATTATTCATAACAAAAACATTATTAAAAAGTGTTCATTCATATAAAATTATAATTATAAAAAAACTTTAAACTATGTATTTATATTATGATCAAAAAAACCTGTCAATATTTATTTGCATATTATCGTTTCTATAATATTATTATATTTGTATTATTAATTACAAAAACATTACTAAAAAGTGTTCATTCATATATAATTATTATTATAAAAAAACTTTAAACTATGTATTTATATTATGATCAAAAAAACCTGTCAATATTTATTTGCATATTATCGTTTCTATAATATTATTATATTTGTATTATTAATTACAAAAACATTACTAAAAAGTGTTCATTCATATATAATTATTATTATAAAAAAACTTTAAACTATGTATTTATATTATGATCAAAAAAACCTGCCAATATTTATTTGCATATTATCGTTTCTATAATATTATTATATTTGGATTATTAATTACAAAAACATTACTAAAAAGTGTTCATATATTATTATTATTATAAAAAACTTTAAAATATGTATTTATATTATGATAAAAAAACCTGTGAATATTTATTTGCATATTATCCTTCCTATAATATTATTATATATGTATTATTAATAACAAAAATATTATTCAAAAGTGTTCATTCATATATAATTATTATTATAAAAATATTATAAAATATGTATTTATATTATGATCAAAAACATTTATATATATTTATTTGTATATTATCCTTCCTATAATATTATTATATATGTATAATTAATAACAAAAACATCATTAAAAAGTGTTCATTCATATATAATTATTGTTATATAAAAATTATAAAATATGTATTTATATTATGATAAAAAAAAACCTGTCAATATTTAATTGCATATTATCCTTACTATAATATTAATATATATGTATTATTATTATTAAAAACATTATTAAAAAGTGTTCATTCATATATAATTATAATTAAAAAAATATTATAAAATATGTATTTATATTATGATCAAAAACATTTTTATATATTTATTTGTATATTATCCTTCCTATAATATTATTATATATGTATTATTCATAACAAAAACATTATTAAAAAGTTCTCATTCATATATAATTATAATTATAAAAAAACTTTAAACTATGTATTTATATTATGATCAAAAAAACCTTTCAATATTTATTTTCATATTATCGTTTCTATAATATTATTATATTTGTATTATTAATTACAAAAACATTACTAAAAAGTGTTCATTCATATATAATTATTATTATAAAAAACTTTTAAATATGTATTTATATTATGATAAAAAAAAAACTGTGAATATTTATTTGCATATTATCCTTCCTATAATATTATTATATATGTATTATTAATTACAAAAACATAATTAAAAAGTGTTCATTCATATATAATTATTATTATAAAAATATTATAAAATATGTATTTATATTATGATCAAAAACATTTATATATATTTATTTGTATATTATCCTTCCTATAATATTATTATATATGTATTATTAATAACAAAAACATCATTAAAAAGTGTTCATTCATATATAATTATTTATATATAAAAATTATAAAATATGTATTTATATTATGATAAAAAAAAACCTGTCAATATTTAATTGCATATTATCCTTACTATAATATTAATATATATGTATTATTATTATTAAAAACATTATTAAAAAGTGTTCATTCATATATAATTATAATTATAAAAATATTATAAAATATGTATTTATATTATGATCAAAAACATTTTTATATATTTATTTGTATATTATCCTTCCTATAATATTATTATATATGTATTATTCATAACAAAAACATTATTAAAAAGTTCTCATTCATATATAATTATAATTATAAAAAAACTTTAAACTATGTATTTATATTATGATCAAAAAAACCTGTCAATATTTATTTTCATATTATCGTTTCTATAATATTATTATATTTGTATTATTAATTACAAAAACATTACTAAAAAGTGTTCATTTATATATAATTATTAATATAAAAAACTTTTAAATATGTATTTATATTATGATAAAAAAAAACTGTGAATATTTATTTGCATATTATCCTTCCTATAATATTATTATATATGTATTATTAATTACAAAAACATCATTAAAAAGTGTTCATTCATATATAATTATTATTATAAAAATATTGTAAAATATGTATTTATATTATGATCAAAAACATTTATATATATTTATTTGTATATTATCCTTCCTATAATATTATTATATATGTATTATTAATAACAAAAACATTATTAAAAAGTGTTTATTCATATATAATTATTATTATAAAAATATTATAAAATATGTATTTATATTATGATCAAAAACATTTATATATATTTATTTGTATATTATCCTTCCTATAATATTATTATATATGTATTATTCATAACAAAAACATTATTAAAAAGTGTTCATTCATATATAATTATTATTATAAAAATATTATAAAATATGTATTTATATTATGATCAAAAACATTTATATATATTTATTTGTATATTATCCTTCCTATAATATTATTATATATGTATTATTAATAACAAAAACATCATTAAAAAGTGTTCATTCATATATAATTATTTTTATATAAAAATTATAAAATATGTATTTATATTATGATCAAAAACATTTATATATATTTATTTGTATATTATCCTTCCTATAATATTATTATATATGTATTATTCATAACAAAAACATTATTAAAAAGTGTTCATTCATATATAATTATAATTATAAAAAAACTTTAAACTATGTATTTATATTATGATCAAAAAAACCTGTCAATATTTATTTTCATATTATCGTTTCTATAATATTATTATATTTGTATTATTAATTACAAAAACATTACTAAAAAGTGTTCATTCATATATAATTATTATTATAAACAACTTTAAAATATGTATTTATATTATGATAAAAAAAACCTGTGAATATTTATTTGCATATTATCCTTCCTATAATATTATTATATATGTATTATTAATAACAAAAACATCATTAAAAATTGTTCAATCATATATAATTATTTTCATATAAAAATTTTAAAATATGTATTTATATTATGATAAAAAAAACCTGTGAATATTTATTTGCATATTATCCTTCCTATAATATTATTATATATGTATTATTAATAACAAAAACATCATTAAAAAGTGTTCATTCATATATAATTATTTATATATAAAAATTATAAAATATGTATTTATATTATGATAAAAAACAACCTGTCAATATTTAATTGCATATTATCCTTACTATAATATTAATATATATGTATTATTATTATTAAAAACATTATTAAAAAGTGTTCATTCATATATAATTATAATTATAAAAATATTATAAAATATGTATTTATATTATGATCAAAAACATTTTTATATATTTATTTGTATATTATCCTTCCTATAATATTATTATATATGTATTATTCATAACAAAAACATTATAAAAAAGTTCTTATTCATATATAATTATAATTATAAAAAAACTTTAAACTATGTATTTATATTATGATCAAAAAAACCTGTCAATATTTATTTTCATATTATCGTTTCTATAATATTATTATATTTGTATTATTAATTACAAAAACATTACTAAAAAGTGTTCATTTATATATAATTATTAATATAAAAAACTTTTAAATATGTATTTATATTATGATAAAAAAAAACTGTGAATATTTAATTGCATATTATCCTTACTATAATATTAATATATATGTATTATTATTATTAAAATCATTATTAAAAAGTGTTCATCATATATAATTATAATTATAAAAATATTATAAAATATGTATTTATATTATGATCAAAAACATTTATATATATTTATTTGTATATTATCCTTCCTATAATATTATTATATATGTATTATTAATAACAAAAACATTATTAAAAAGTGTTCATTCATATGTAATTATTATTATAAAAATATTATAAAATATGTATTTATATTATAATCAAAAACATTTATATATATTTATTTGTATATTATCCTTCCTATAATATTATTATATATGTATTATTCATAACAAAAACATTATTAAAAAGTGTTCATTCATATATAATTATAATTATAAAAAAACTTTAAACTATGTATTTATATTATGATCAAAAAAACCTGTCAATATTTATTTGCATATTATCGTTTCTATAATATTATTATATTTGTATTATTAATTACAAAAACATTACTAAAAAGTGTTCATTCATATATAATTATTATTATAAAAAAACTTTAAACTATGTATTTATATTATGATCAAAAAAACCTGTCAATATTTATTTGCATATTATCGTTTCTATAATATTATTATATTTGTATTATTAATTACAAAAACATTACTAAAAAGTGTTCATTCATATATTATTATTATTATAAAAAACTTTAAAATATGTATTTATATTATGATAAAAAAAAACCTGTCAATATTTAATTGCATATTATCCTTACTATAATATTAATATATATGTATTATTATTATTAAAAACATTATTAAAAAGTGTTCATTCATATATAATTATAATTATAAAAATATTATAAAATATGTATTTATATTATGATCAAAAACATTTTTATATATTTATTTGTATATTATCCTTCCTATAATATTATTATATATGTATTATTCATAACAAAAACATTATTAAAAAGTTCTCATTCATATATAATTATAATTATAAAAAAACTTTAAACTATGTATTTATATTATGATCAAAAAAACCTGTCAATATTTATTTTCATATTATCGTTTCTATAATATTATTATATTTGTATTATTAATTACAAAAACATTACTAAAAAGTGTTCATTTATATATAATTATTAATATAAAAAACTTTTAAATATGTATTTATATTATGATAAAAAAAAACTGTGAATATTTATTTGCATATTATCCTTCCTATAATATTATTATATATGTATTATTAATTACAAAAACATCATTAAAAAGTGTTCATTCATATATAATTATTATTATAAAAAAACTTTAAACTATGTATTTATATTATGATCAAAAAAACCTGTCAATATTTATTTGCATATTATCGTTTCTATAATATTATTATATTTGTATTATTAATTACAAAAACATTACTAAAAAGTGTTCATTCATATATAATTATTATTATAAAAAAACTTTAAACTATGTATTTATATTATGATCAAAAAAACCTGTCAATATTTATTTGCATATTATCGTTTCTATAATATTATTATATTTGTATTATTAATTACAAAAACATTACTAAAAAGTGTTCATTCATATATAATTATTATTATAAAAAAACTTTAAACTATGTATTTATATTATGATCAAAAACACCTGTCAATATTTATTTGCATATTATCGTTTCTATAATATTATTATATTTGGATTATTAATTACAAAAACATTACTAAAAAGTGTTCATATATTATTATTATTATAAAAAACTTTAAAATATGTATTTATATTATGATAAAAAAACCTGTCAATATTTAATTGCATATTATCCTTACTATAATATTATTATATAAGTATTATTCATAACAAAAACATTATTAAAAAGTGTTCATTCATATATAATTATAATTATAAAAAAACTTTAAACTATGTATTTATATTATGATCAAAAAAACCTGTCAATATTTATTTTCATATTATCGTTTCTATAATATTATTATATTTGTATTATTAATTACAAAAACATTACTAAAAAGTGTTCATTCATATATAATTATTATTATAAAAAACTTTAAAATATGTATTTATATTATGATAAAAAAAACCTGTGAATATTTATTTGCATATTATCCTTCCTATAATATTATTATATATGTATTATTAATTACAAAAACATCATTAAAAAGTGTTCATTCGTATAAAATTATTTTTTATAAAAATTTTAAAATATGTATTTATATTATGATCAAAAACATTTATATATATTTATTTGTATATTATCCTTCCTATAATATTATTATATATGTATTATTCATAACAAAAACATTATTAAAAAGTGTTCATTCATATATAATTATAATTATAAAAAAACTTTAAACTAAGTATATATATTATAATCAAAAAACCTGTCAATATTTATTTGCATATTATCCTTCCTATAATATTATTATATTTGTATTATTAATTACAAAAACATTACTAAAAAGTGTTCATTCATATATAATTATTATTATAAAAAAACTTTAAACTATGTATTTATATTATGATCAAAAAAACCTGCCAATATTTATTTGCATATTATCGTTTCTATAATATTATTATATTTGGATTATTAATTACAAAAACATTACTAAAAAGTGTTCATATATTATTATTATTATAAAAAACTTTAAAATATGTATTTATATTATGATAAAAAAACCTGTGAATATTTATTTGCATATTATCCTTCCTATAATATTATTATATATGTATTATTAATAACAAAAACATTATTAAAAAGTGTTCATTCATATATAATTATTATTATAAAAATATTATAAAATATGTATTTATATTATGATCAAAAACATTTATATATATTTATTTGTATATTATCCTTCCTATAATATTATTATATATGTATTATTAATAACAAAAATATTATTCAAAAGTGTTCATTCATATATAATTATTATTATAAAAATATTATAAAATATGTATTTATATTATGATCAAAAACATTTATATATATTTATTTGTATATTATCCTTCCTATAATATTATTATATATGTATTATTAATAACAAAAACATTATTAAAAAGTGTTCATTCATATATAATTATTATTATAAAAATATTATAAAATATGTATTTATATTATGATCAAAAACATTTATATATATTTATTTGTATATTATCCTTCTTATAATATTAGTATATATGTATTATTAATAACAAAAACATTATTCAAAAGTGTTCATTCATATATAATTATTATTATAAAAATATTATAAAATATGTATTTATATTATGATCAAAAACATTTATATATATTTATTTGTATATTATCCTTCCTATAATATTATTATATATGTATTATTCATAACAAAAACATTATTAAAAAGTGTTCATTCATATATAATTATAATTATAAAAAAACTTTAAACTATGTATTTCTATTATGATCAAAAAAACCTGTCAATATTTATTTTCATATTATCGTTTCTATAATATTATTATATTTGTATTATTAATTACAAAAACATTACTAAAAAGTGTTCATTCATATATAATTATTATTATAAAAAACTTTAAAATATGTATTTATATTATGATAAAAAAAACCTGTGAATATTTATTTGCATATTATCCTTCCTATAATATTATTATATATGTATTATTAATAACAAAAACATTATTAAAAAGTGTTCATTCATATATAATTATTATTATAAAAATATTATAAAATATGTTTTTATATTATGATCAAAAACATTTATATATATTTATTTGTATATTATCCTTCCTATAATATTATTATATATGTATTATTCATAACAAAAACATTATTAAAAAGTGTTCATTCATATATTATTATAATTATAAAAATATTATAAAATATGTATTTATATTATGATCAAAAACATTTATATATATTTATTTGTATATTATCCTTCCTATAATATTATTATATATGTATTATTCATAACAAAAACATCATTAAAAAGTGTTCATTCATATATAATTATAATTATAAAAAAACTTTAAACTATGTATTTATATTATGATCAAAAAAACCTGTCAATATTTATTTGCATATTATCGTTTCTATAATATTATTATATTTGTATTATTAATTACAAAAACATTACTAAAAAGTGTTCATTCATATATATTTATTATTATAAAAAAAACTTTAAACTATGTATTTATATTATGATCAAAAAAACCTGTCAATATTTATTTGCATATTATCGTTTCTATAATATTATTATATTTGTATTATTAATTACAAAAACATTACTAAAAAGTGTTCATTCATATATTATTATTATTATAAAAAACTTTAAAATATGTATTTATATTATGATAAAAAAACCTGTGAATATTTATTTGCATATTATCCTTCCTATAATATTATTATATATTTATTATTAATAACAAAAACATTATTAAAAAGTGTTTATTCATATATAATTATTATTATAAAAATATTATAAAATATGTATTTATATTATGATCAAAAACATTTATATATATTTATTTGTATATTATCCTTCCTATAATATTATTATATATGTATTATTAATAACAAAAACATTATTCAAAAGTGTTCATTCATATATAATTATTATTATAAAAATATTATAAAATATGTATTTATATTATGATCAAAAACATTTATATATATTTATTTGTATATTATCCTTCCTATAATATTATTATATATGTATTATTAATAACAAAAACATCATTAAAAATTGTTCATTCATATATAATTATTTTTATATAAAAATTATAAAATATGTATTTATATTATGATAAAAAAAACCTGTCAATATTTAATTGCATATTATCCTAACTATAATATTAATATATATGTATTATTATTATTAAAAACATTATTAAAAAGTGTTCATTCATATATAATTATAATTATAAAAATATTATAAAATATGTATTTATATTATGATCAAAAACATTTGTATATATTTATTTGTATATTATCCTTCCTATAATATTATTATATATGTATTATTCATAACAAAAACATTATTAAAAAGTGTTCATTCATATATAATTATAATTATAAAAAAACTTTAAACTATGTATTTATATTATGATCAAAAAAACTTGTCAATATTTATTTGCATATTATTGTTTCTATAATATTATTATATTTGTATTATTAATTACAAAAACATTACTAAAAAGTGTTCATTCATATATAATTATTATTATAAAAAACTTTAAAATATGTATTTATATTATGATAAAAAAAACCTGTCAATATTTAATTGCATATTATCCTTCCTATAATATTAATATATATGTATTATTATTATTAAAAACATTATTAAAAAGTGTTCATTCATATATAATTATAATTATAAAAATATTATAAAATATGTATTTATATTATGATCAAAAACATTTATATATATTTATTTGTATATTATCCTTCCTATAATATTATTATATATGTATTATTAATAACAAAAACATTATTCAAAAGTGTTCATTCATATATAATTATTATTATAAAAATATTATAAAATATGTATTTATATTATGATCAAAAACATTTAAATATATTTATTTGTATATTATCCTTCCTATAATATTATTATATATGTATTATTAATAACAAAAACATCATTAAAAAGTGTTCGTTCATATATAATTATTTTTATATAAAAATTTTAAAATATGTAATTATATTATGATAAAAAAAAACCTGTCAATATTTAATTGCATATTATCCTTACTATAATATTAATATATATGTATTATTATTATTAAAAACATTATTAAAAAGTGTTCATTTATATATAATTATAATATATAAATATTATAAAATATGTATTTATATTATGATCAAAAACATTTATATATATTTATTTGTATATTATCCTTCCTATAATATTATTATATATGTATTATTCATAACAAAAACATTATTAAAAAGTGTTCATTCATACATAATTATAATTATAAAAAAACTTTAAACTATGTATTTATATTATGATCAAAAAAACCTGTCAATATTTATTTGCATATTATCGTTTCTATAATATTATTATATTTGTATTATTAATTACAAAAACATTACTAAAAAGTGTTCATTCATATATAATTATTATTATAAAAAAACTTTAAACTATGTATTTATATTATGATCAAAAAAACCTGTCAATATTTATTTGCATATTATCGTTTCTATAATATTATTATATTTGTATTATTAATTACAAAAACATTACTAAAAAGTGTTCATTCATATATTATTATTATTATAAAAAACTTTAAAATATGTATTTATATTATAATAAAAAACCTGTAAATATTTATTTGCATATTATCCTTCCTATAATATTATTATATATGTATTGTTAATAACAAAAACATTATTAAAAAGTGTTCATTCATATATAATTATTATTATAAAAATATTATAAAATATGTATTTTTATTATGATCAAAAACATTTATATATATTTATTTGTATATTATCCTTTCTAAAATATTATTATATATGTATAATTAATAACAAAAACATTATTCAAAAGTGTTCATTCATATATAATTATTATTATAAAAATATTATAAAATATGTATTTATATTAATATCAAAAACATTTATATATATTTATTTGTATATTATCCTTCCTATAATATTATTATATATGTATCATTCATAACAAAAACATCATTAAAAAGTGTTCATTCATATATAATTATTTTTATATAAAAATTATAAAATATGTATTTATATTATGATAAAAAAAACCTGTCAATATTTAATTGCATATTATCCTTACTATAATATTAATATATATGTATTATTATTATTAAAAACATTATTAAAAAGTGTTCATTCATATATAATTATAATTATAATTATAAAAATATTATAAAATATGTATTTATATTATGATCAAAAACCTTTTTATATATTTATTTGTATATTATCCTTCCTATAATATTATTATATATGTATTATTCATAACAAAAACATTATTAAAAAGTGTTCATTCATATATAATTATAATTATAAAAAAACTTTAAACTATGTATTTATATTATGATCAAAAAAACCTGTCAATATTTATTTGCATATTATTGTTTCTTTAATATTATTATATTTGTATTATTAATTACAAAAACATTACTAAAAAGTGTTCATTCATATATAATTATTATTATAAAAAGATTTAAATATGTAATTATATTATGATAAAAAAAACCTGTCAATATTTAATTGCATATTATTCTTCCTATAATATTAATATATATGTATTATTATTATTAAAAACATTATTAAAAAGTGTTCATTCATATATAATTATAATTATAAAAAATATTATAAAATATGTATTTATATTATGATCAAAAACATTTATATATATTTATTTGTATATTATCCTTCCTATAATATTATTATATATGTATTATTAATAACAAAAACATTATTAAAAAGTGTTCATTCATATGTAATTATTATTATAAAAATATTATAAAATATGTATTTATATTATGATCAAAAACATTTATATATATTTATTTGTATATTATCCTTCCTATAATATTATTATATATGTATTATTAATAACAAAAACATTATTAAAAAGTGTTCATTCATATATAATTATAATTATAAAAATATTATAAAATATGTATTTATATTATGATCTAAAACATTTATATATATTTATTTGTATATTATCCTTCCTATAATATTATTATATATGTATTATTAATAACAAAAACATTATTAAAAAGTGTTCATTCATATATAATTATTATTATAAAAATATTATAAAATATGTTTTTATTTTATGATCAAAAACATTTATATATATTTATTTGTATATTATCCTTCCTATAATATTATTATATATGTATTATTAATAACAAAAACATTATTAAAAAGTGTTCATTCATATATTATTATTATTATAAAAATATTATAAAATATGTATTTATATTATGATCAAAAACATTTATATATATTTATTTGTATATTATCCTTCCTATAATATTATTATATATGTATTATTCATAACAAAAACATTATTAAAAAGTGTTCATTCATATATAATTATAATTATAAAAAAACTTTAAACTATGTATTTATATTATGATCAAAAAAACCTGTCAATATTTATTTGCATATTATCGTTTCTATAATATTATTATATTTGTATTATTAATTACAAAAACATTACTAAAAAGTGTTCATTCATATATAATTATTATTATAAAAAAACTTTAAACTATGTATTTATATTATGATCAAAAAAACCTGTCAATATTTATTTTCATATTATCGTTTCTATAATATTATTATATTTGTATTATTAATTACAAAAACATTACTAAAAAGTGTGCATTTATATATTATTATTATTATAAAAAACTTTAAAATATGTATTTATATTATGATAAAAAAACCTGTGAATATTTATTTGCATATTATCCTTCCTATAATATTATTATATATGTATTATTAATAACAAAAACATTATTAAAAAGTGTTCATTCATATATAATTATTATTATAAAAATATTATAAAATATGTATTTATATTATGATCAAAAACATTTATATATATTTATTTGTATATTATCCTTCCTAAAATATTATTATATATGTATTATTAATAACAAAAACATTATTCAAAAGTGTTCATTCATATATAATTATTATTATAAAAATATTATAAAATATGTATTTATATTAATATCAAAAACATTTATATATATTTATTTGTATATTATCCTTCCTATAATATTATTATATATGTTTTATTCATAACAAAAACATCATTAAAAAGTGTTCATTCATATATAATTATTTTTATATAAAAATTATAAAATATGTATTTATATAATGATAAAAAAAACCTGTCAATATTTAATTGCATATTATCCTTACTATAATATTAATATATATGTATTATTATTATTAAAAACATTATTAAAAAGTGTTCATTCATATATAATTATAATATATAAATATTATAAAATATGTATTTATATTATGATCAAAAACATTTATATATATTTATTTGTATATTATCCTTCCTATAATATTATTATATATGTATTATTCATAACAAAAACATTATTAAAAAGTGTTCATTCATATATAATTATAATTATAAAAAAACTTTAAACTATGTATTTATATTATGATCAAAAAAACCTGTCAATATTTATTTGCATATTATCGTTTCTATAATATTATTATATTTGTATTATTAATTACAAAAACATTACTAAAAAGTGTTCATTCATATATAATTATTATTATAAAAAAACTTTAAACTATGTATTTATATTATGATCAAAAAAACCTGTCAATATTTATTTGCATATTATCGTTTCTATAATATTATTATATTTGTATTATTAATTACAAAAACATTACTAAAAAGTGTTCATTCATATATAATTATTATTATAAAAAACTTTAAAATATGTATTTATATTATGATAAAAAAAAACTGTGAATATTTATTTGCATATTATCCTTCCTATAATATTATTATATATGTATTATTAATTACAAAAACATCATTAAAAAGTGTTCATTCATATATAATTATTATTATAAAAATATTATAAAATATGTATTTATATTATGATCAAAAACATTTATATATATTTATTTGTATATTATCCTTCCTATAATATTATTATATATGTATTATTAATAACAAAAACATTATTCAAAAGTGTTCATTCATATAAAATTATTATTATAAAAATATTATAAAATATGTATTTATATTATGATCAAAAACATTTATATATATTTATTTGTATATTATCCTTCCTATAATATTATTATATATGTATTATTAATAACAAAAACATCATTAAAAAGTGTTCATTTATATATAATTATTTTTATATAAAAATTTTAAAATATGTATTTATATTATGATAAAAAAAACCTGTCAATATTTAATTGCATATTATCCTTACTATAATATTAATATATATGTATTATTATTATTAAAAACATTATTAAAAAGTGTTCATTCATATATAATTATAATTATAAAAATATTATAAAATATGTATTTATATTATGATCAAAAACATTTATATATATTTATTTGTATATTATCCTTCCTATAATATCATTATATATGTATTATTAATAACAAAAACATTATTAAAAAGTGTTCATTCATATATAATTATTATTATAAAAATATTATAAAATATGTATTTATATTATGATCAAAAACATTTATATATATTTATTTGTATATTATCCTTCCTATAATATTATTATATATGTATTATTCATAACAAAAACATTATTAAAAAGTGTTCATTCATATATAATTATTATTATAAAAATATTATAAAATATGTATTTATATTATGATCAAAAACATTTATATATATTTATTTGTATATTATCCTTCCTATAATATTATTATATATGTATTATTCATAACAAAAACATTATTAAAAAGTGTTCATTCATATATAATTATAATTATAAAAAAACTTTAAACTATGTATTTATATTATGATCAAAAAAACCTGTCAATATTTATTTGCATATTATCGTTTCTATAATATTATTATATTTGTATTATTAATTACAAAAACATTACTAAAAAGTGTTCATTCATATATAATTATTATTATAAAAAAACTTTAAACTATGTATTTATATTATGATCAAAAAAACCTGTCAATATTTATTTCCATATTATCGTTTCTATAATATTATTATATTTGGATTATTAATTACAAAAACATTACTAAAATGTGTTCATTCATATATTATTATTATTATAAAAAACTTTAAAATATGTATTTATATTATGATAAAAAAACCTGTGAATATTTATTTGCATATTATTCTTCCTATAATATTATTATATATGTATTATTAATAACAAAAACATTATTAAAAAGTGTTCATTCATATATAATTATTATTATAAAAATATTATAAAATATGTATTTATATTATGATTAAAAACATTTATATATATTTATTTGTATATTATCCTTCCTATAATATTATTATATATATATTATTAATAACAAAAACATTATTCAAAAGTGTTCATTCATATATAATTATTATTATAAAAATATTATAAAATATGTATTTATATTATGATCAAAAACATTTATATATATTTATTTGTATATTATCCTTCCTATAATATTATTATATATGTATTATTAATAACAAAAACATCATTAAAAAGTGTTCATTCATATATAATTATTTTTATATAAAAATTATAAAATATGTATTTATATTATTATAAAAAAAACCTGTCAATATTTAATTGCTTATTATCCTTACTATAATATTAATATATATGTATTATTATTATTAAAAACATTATTAAAAAGTGTTCATTCATATATAATTATAATTATAAAAATATTATAAAATATGTATTTATATTATGATCAAAAACATTTTTATATATTTATTTGTATATTATCCTTCCTATAATATTATTATATATGTATTATTAATAACAAAAACATTATTAAAAAGTGTTCATTCATATATAAATATAATTATAAAAAAACTTTAAACTATGTATTTATATTATGATCAAAAAAACCTGTCAATATTTATTTTCATATTATCCTTCCTATAATATTATTATATATGTATTATTAATTACAAAAACATCATAAAAAAGTGTTCATTCATATATAATTATTTTTATATAAAAATTTTAAAATATGTATTTATATTATGATAAAAAAAACCTGTCAATATTTAATTGCATATTATCCTTACTATAATATTAATATATATGTATTATTCATAACAAAAACATTATTAAAAAGTATTCATTCATATACAATTATTATTATACAAATATTATAAAATATGTATTTATATTATGATCAAAAACATTTATATATATTTATTTGTATATTATCCTTCCTATAATATTATTATATATGTATTATTAATAACAAAAACATTATTCAAAAGTATTCATTCATATAAAATTATTATTATACAAATATTATAAAATATGTATTTATATTATGATCAAAAACATTTATATATATTTATTCGTATATTATCCTTCCTATAATATTATTATATATGTATTATTAATAACAAAAACATCATTAAAAAGTGTTCATTCATATATAATTATTTTTATATAAAAATTTTAAAATATGTATTTATATTATGATAAAAAAAACCTGTCAATATTTAATTGCATATTATCCTTACTATAATATTAATATATATGTATTATTATTATTAAAAACATTATTTAAAAGTGTTCATTCATATATAATTATAATTATAAAAATATTATAAAATATGTATTTATATTATAATCAAAAACATTTATATATATTTATTTGTATATTATCCTTCCTATGATATTATTATATATGTATTATTAATAACAAAAACATTATTAAAAAGTGTTCATTCATATATAATTATTATTATAAAAATATTATAAAATATGTATTTATATTATGATCAAAAACATTTATATATATTTATTTGTATATTATCCTTCCTATAATATTATTATATATGTATTATTCATAACAAAAACATTATTAAAAAGTGTTCATTCATATATAATTATTATTATAAAAATATTATAAAATATGTATTTATATTATGATCAAAAACATTTATATATATTTATTTGTATATTATCCTTCCTATAATATTATTATATATGTATTATTAATAACAAAAACATTATTCAAAAGTATTCATTCATATAAAATTATTATTATACAAATATTATAAAATATGTATTTATATTATGATCAAAAACATTTATATATATTTATTCGTATATTATCCTTCCTATAATATTATTATATATGTATTATTAATAACAAAAACATCATTAAAAAGTGTTCATTCATATATAATTATTTTTATATAAAAATTTTAAAATATGTATTTATATTATGATAAAAAAAACCTGTCAATATTTAATTGCATATTATCCTTACTATAATATTAATATATATGTATTATTATTATTAAAAACATTATTTAAAAGTGTTCATTCATATATAATTATAATTATAAAAATATTATAAAATATGTATTTATATTATAATCAAAAACATTTATATATATTTATTTGTATATTATCCTTCTTATGATATTATTATATATGTATTATTAATAACAAAAACATTATTAAAAAGTGTTCATTCATATATAATTATTATTATAAAAATATTATAAAATATGTATTTATATTATGATCAAAAACATTTATATATATTTATTTGTATATTATCCTTCCTATAATATTATTATATATGTATTATTCATAACAAAAACATTATTAAAAAGTGTTCATTCATATATAATTATTATTATAAAAATATTATAAAATATGTATTTATATTATGATCAAAAACATTTATATATATTTATTTGTATATTATCCTTCCTATAATATTATTATATATGTATTATTCATAACAAAAACATTATTAAAAAGTGTTCATTCATATATAATTATAATTATAAAAAAACTTTAAACTATGTATTTATATTATGATAAAAAAAACCTGTCAATATTTATTTGCATATTATCGTTTCTATAATATTATTATATTTGTATTATTAATTACAAAAACATTACTAAAAAGTGTTCATTCATATATAATTATTATTATAAAAAAACTTTAAACTATGTATTTATATTATGATCAAAAAAACCTGTCAATATTTATTTCCATATTATCGTTTCTATAATATTATTATATTTGGATTATTAATTACAAAAACATTACTAAAAAGTGTTCATTCATATATTATTATTATTATAAAAAACTTTAAAATATGTATTTATATTATGATAAAAAAACCTGTGAATATTTATTTGCATATTATTCTTCCTATAATATTATTATATATGTATTATTAATAACAAAAACATTATTAAAAAGTGTTCATTCATATATAATTATTATTATAAAAATATTATAAAATATGTATTTATATTATGATCAAAAACATTTATATATATTTATTTGTATATTATCCTTCCTATAATATTATTATATATATATTATTAATAACAAAAACATTATTCAAAAGTGTTCATTCATATATAATTATTATTATAAAAATATTATAAAATATGTATTTATATTATGATCAAAAACATTTATATATATTTATTTGTATATTATCCTTCCTATAATATTATTATATATGTATTATTAATAACAAAAACATCATTAAAAAGTGTTCATTCATATATAATTATTTTTATATAAAAATTATAAAATATGTATTTATATTATTATAAAAAAAAACCTGTCAATATTTAATTGCTTATTATCCTTACTATAATATTAATATATATGTATTATTATTATTAAAAACATTATTAAAAAGTGTTGATTCATATATAATTATAATTATGAAAAAAATATAAAATATGTATTTATATTATGATCAAAAAATTATATATATTTACTTGTATATTATCCATCCTATAATATTATTATATATGTATAATAAATTACAAAAACATTATTAAAATGTATTCATTCATATATAATTAAAATTATAAAAAAACTTTAAACTATGTATTTATATTATGATCAAAAAACCTGTCAATATTTATTTGCATATTATCCTTCCTCTAATATTATTATATATGTATTATTAATTACAAAAACATTATTAAAAAGTGTTCATTCATATATAATTATAATTATAAAAATACTATAAAATATGTATTTATATTATGATTAAAAACATTTATATATATATTTATTTGTATATTATCCTTCCTATAATATTATTATATATGTATTATTAATAACAAAAACATTATTAAAAAGTGTTCATTCATATATAATTATAATTATAAAAAACTTTAAACTATGTATTTATATTATGATCAAAAACATTTATAGCTCAATCGTTGTGAAAGCAGACAAAAGCAACGCCATTGTAGTGCTCGGAAAAGAAGAATATATAAAGAAGACAGAAGATTTTATCAAAGAAAATAACTTCAAAGAGCTGAAAAAGGATCAAACGCAGAAGTACCAAAGAGAGCTGTCCGACGTCGTGAAGAGATGCACCAGAGTGATTCCCGAAGAATGTCGACAGAAGATGAACATCCTAAATTCTAAAGCGCCCGTGATGAAAGGGATCCCAAAAATACACAAGAAGAATGTACCCATCAGACCATTAGTTAACTTTAAATGTGCTCCTACCTACAATGTTTCAAAATTGTTAGCAAGTAAGCTCAGCAATGATTTAGAATTAGAACATGTATACAATGTAAAGAATAGGTATGAATTTGTTGAACGTGTCAAGAACATAGATATAGATTCGAATAGTAGGCTAGTCTCATTTGATATCGCAAATCTGTACACAAACATTCCTGTATCCGAAACTGTAGATCTTGTTAAATGTAGGCTTTTACAGAATAGTTGGTACTTACGTATTAAACGGAGGCCACATTTTGTCAGCGCGCTGCGGCGGTTATGTTAGGTTGGGTTATCATAATAGAAAGTATAACTCGTCTGGTATCGATTCATAACCAAGCGAGGAAAGTCCTACACACATAATATTTACGATAACCCAACCTAACATAACCGCCGCAGCGCGCTGACAAATTGTGGCCTCCGTTTAATACGTAAGTACCGAATAGTTTAGACGATGAATATGTCAATCAGATTGTAAAATTACTTGTGACTGTTTTGAACAAAATTATTTTTGATTCAACAATAGATTTTACGAACAAACAGATGGTTTAGCTATGGGAAGTCCACTTTCGGCAATTTTGTCAGAAATATTTTTACAGCATCAGGAAAAAGAAATGTTAACGAATTTAAGAAAAAATCATGATGTAAAACTGTATGTTAGATATGTAGACGACATTATTGTTATCTTCAGACAAGCCCAGGAGCAGGAGCACGAAACGATGATGCAGACACTAAACAACCACCACCCGAACCTAACCTTTACTAACGAGTTTGAAGAAAACAAAAAGATCAAATTCCTGGACCTCACATTAGAGAGAAAAGACAGTAAGATAGAGTTTGACATCTACAGGAAACCTACGCAAACGGACACTACAATCAACAACAAGTCTATCCATCCGACAATCCACAAGACCGCAGCCTTTAG
Organism: Macrosteles quadrilineatus; assembly: GCF_028750875.1. Classification (NCBI taxonomy): domain Eukaryota; kingdom Metazoa; phylum Arthropoda; class Insecta; order Hemiptera; family Cicadellidae; genus Macrosteles; species Macrosteles quadrilineatus. The sequence continues at coordinate 188,540 of NW_026542702.1, forward strand.
ATCTATGCTGTACCGAGCCTATAAGATCCCACTTAGCCAAACCTATAGGTTAAAAGAACTGGACACCATTTAGAAGATCGCTCAAGTGAATGGATTTCGGACCAAGACGATAGAGGACATCGCAAGGAAGACGAGGAGGAAAATCGATAGACAGAATACACTACACAGCAGAACAACATTAGAAGAGATAAAAGAGGAAAACACTAGATATATCACATTTAGCTACAAGGGGACTACAACACAAAGGACTGCTAACAGAATCAAGAAATACGGAGTTTCAATAGCCTACAGGACTCAGAACACCATGAGTAAAATACTGCATCCAAAAATAGAAGATTGTAACAAATTCGACACTTCAGGCATATATAAAATCAATTGTGACGATTGTGATAGCTTCTACATTGGACAGACTGTGAACTTCGTTAACCGCTTCAAAAACCACATATCTGCATGGAGGAACAACAAACCGGAAAGATCAAATGTCGCACAACACCTGTTACAAAATGGGCACTCACTAGGAAAAATGGAGGATAGTCTAGATATTTTAAAGAATTGTAAGAAAGGATATGTAATGAATGCTTGGGAAGAATTGTATATTTATAAGGAAAAATGTAAAGATAGAAATAAGTTGATTAATGAACAAATACATTTTGATTCCAGTTGCACTTATAAAAATGTATTGGCCGGTGCTTCCGGTAGCCAATAGGGTATAAGTAGGGACACCATTCAAGATTCTTGTCATTCGCCTATTGGGTCTGATGATGATTGGAGTGTCCAATCGAAATCGATCACTACTTACCACCTTTTTTGTATATTTACCGTCTTGTGAGTAACAGTATAAGCGTAAATATATGTTTTAAGTGTTTTAAGACGTTTCTTTTATTTACTTTAAGTAAATTTAATAACACGTACAATGCTGATCAAGAAGTTATTTAGTGAAGCTAGTCACGCAAAATTAGCAGCAAAATATATGGATACAAGAATCAAGATTTCCATGAAGATTGCAGATATTTACTTCAAACAAAGAATGCATCAAGAAGAGAATTACACCACAATACGCTAAAATCAAAGTCAACTGTAAACTACTGCCGCTAAAAGAACCAAGGAACAAGGAGAGGTATTATTCATCCAAAATATGATCAAACAACTTTACTGTGAAAAAGAAGAACTGAACCAGATTGCCTACGACATCCACCTACAATTTTTGAGATCATACGGACTAATAGCATGGAATTTACTACACGAAGTCGTCAGTGAAGAGGTTGAAGATGCCATGGACAGGAAATATTTACGGATAAACTACAAATTAGACAAACTCGTAGAGAAGAATACACCTAATAAAGACTTGGATAGGACCAGTACAGAACACAAATTCCAGAAGAGAGTCATCAACCTTACAGACATTCAATTCAGTGAAGAAGAAACGAAAATACTGAACTACGGAATGAAGTACAATTTCCCAATGAAGAAGAAGGGCGAAAACGAACTACTAGCTACTGAAGTTGAAGCAAATGTAAAATCACTCAGAGACGTAGACCATTATGCCGTTCGGAAGGAAGTAACAGCCAACGATTTCACCAGCCAAGGACACATAGATCCCAGCAGAAATTAAGAACTGAAGACGTGCAGCAAAATAAAGAAGAAACTGGAAGAGAATAGCTCAATCGTTGTGAAAGCAGACAAAAGCAACGCCATTGTAGTGCTCGGAAAAGAAGAATATATAAAGAAGACGGAAGATTTCATCAAAGAAAATAACTTCAAAGAGCTGAAAAAGGATCCAACGCAGAAGTACCAAAGAGAGCTGTCCGACGTCGTGAAGAGATGCACCAGAGTGATTCCCGAAGAATGTCGACAGAAGATGAACATCCTAAATTCTAAAGCGCCCGTGATGAAAGGGATCCCAAAAATACACAAGAAGAATGTACCCATCAGACCATTAGTTAACTTTAAATGTGCTCCTACCTACAATGTTTCAAAATTGTTAGCAAGTAAGCTCAGCAATGATTTAGAATTAGAACATGTATACAATGTAAAGAATAGGTATGAATTTGTTGAACGTGTCAAGAACATAGATATAGATTCGAATAGTAGGCTAGTCTCATTTGATATCGCAAATCTGTACACAAACATTGCTGTATCCGAAACTGTAGATCTTGTTAAATGTAGGCTTTTACAGAATAGTTGGTACTTACGTATTAAACGGAGGCCACATTTTGTCAGCGCGCTGCGGCGGTTATGTTAGGTTGGGTTATCATAATAGAAAGTATAACTCGTCTGGTATCGATTCATAACCAAGCGAGGAAAGTCCTACACACATAATATTTACGATAACCCAACCTAACATAACCGCCGCAGCGCGCTGACAAATTGTGGCCTCCGTTTAATACGTAAGTACCGAATAGTTTAGACGATGAATATGTCAATCAGATTGTAAAATTACTTGTGACTGTTTTGAAGCAAAATTATTTTTGATTCAACAATAGATTTTACGAACAAACAGATGGTTTAGCTATGGGAAGTCCACTTTCGGCAATTTTGTCAGAAATATTTTTACAGCATCAGGAAAAAGAAATGTTAACGAATTTAAGAAAAAATCATGATGTAAAACTGTATGTTAGATATGTAGACGACATTATTGTTATCTTCAGACAAGCCCAGGAGCAGGAGCACGAAACGATGATGCAGACACTAAACAACCACCACCCGAACCTCACCTTTACTAACGAGTTTGAAGAAAACAAAAAGATCAAATTCCTGGACCTCACATTAGAGAGAAAAGACAGCAAGATAGAGTTTGACATCTACAGGAAACCTACGCAAACGGACACTACAATCAACAACAAGTCTATCCATCCGACAATCCACAAGACCGCAGCCTTTAGATCTATGCTGTACCGAGCCTATAAGATCCCACTTAGCCAAACCAATAGGAAAAAAGAACTGGACACCATTAAGAAGATCGCTCAAGTGAATGGATTTCGGACCAAGACGATAGAGGACATCGCAAGGAAGACGAGGAGGAAAATCGATAGACAGAATACACTACACAGCAGAACAACATTAGAAGAGATAAAAGAGGAAAACACTAGATATATCACATTTAGCTACACGGGGACTACAACACAAAGGATTGCTAACAGATTCAAGAAATACGGAGTTTCAATAGCCTACAGGACTCAGAACACCATGAGTAAAATACTGCATCCAAAAATAGAAGATTGTAACAAATTCGACACTTCAGGCATATATAAAATCAATTGTGACGATTGTGATAGCTTCTACATTGGACAGACTGTGAACTTCGTTAACCGCTTCAAAAACCACATATCTGCATGGAGGAACAACAAACCGGAAAGATCAAATGTCGCACAACACCTGTTACAAAATGGGCACTCACTAGGAAAAATGGAGGATAGTCTAGATATTTTAAAGAATTGTAAGAAAGGATATGTAATGAATGCTTGGGAAGAATTGTATATTTATAAGGAAAAATGTAAAGATAGAAATAAGTTGATTAATAAACAAATACATTTTGATTCCAGTTGCACTTATAAAAATGTATTGGCCGGTGCTTCCGGTAGCCAATAGGGTATAAGTAGGGACACCATTCAAGATTCTTGTCATTCGCCTATTGGGTCTGATGATGATTGGAGTGTCCAATCGAAATCGATCACTACTTACCACCTTTTTTGTATATTTACCGTCTTGTGAGTAACAGTATAAGCGTAAATATATGTTTTAAGTGTTTTAAGACGTTTCTTTTATTTACTTTAAGTAAATTTAATAACACGTACAATGCTGATCAAGAAGTTATTTAGTGAAGCTAGTCACGCAAAATTAGCAGCAAAATATATGGATACAAGAATCAAGATTTCCATGAAGATTGCAGATATTTACTTCAAACAAAGAATGCATCAAGAAGAGAATTACACCACAATACGCTAAAATCAAAGTCAACTGTAAACTACTGCCGCTAAAAGAACCAAGGAACAAGGAGAGGTATTATTCATCCAAAATATGATCAAACAACTTTACTGTGAAAAAGAAGAACTGAACCAGATTGCCTACGACATCCACCTACAATTTTTGAGATCATACGGACTAATAGCATGGAATTTACTACACGAAGTCGTCAGTGAAGAGGTTGAAGATGCCATGGACAGGAAATATTTACGGATAAACTACAAATTAGACAAACTCGTAGAGAAGAATACACCTAATAAAGACTTGGATAGGACCAGTACAGAACACAAATTCCAGAAGAGAGTCATCAACCTTACAGACATTCAATTCAGTGAAGAAGAAACGAAAATACTGAACTACGGAATGAAGTACAATTTCCCAATGAAGAAGAAGGGCGAAAACGAACTACTAGCTACTGAAGTTGAAGCAAATGTAAAATCACTCAGAGACGTAGACCATTATGCCGTTCGGAAGGAAGTAACAGCCAACGATTTCACCAGCCAAGGACACATAGATCCCAGCAGAAATTAAGAACTGAAGACGTGCAGCAAAATAAAGAAGAAACTGGAAGAGAATAGCTCAATCGTTGTGAAAGCAGACAAAAGCAACGCCATTGTAGTGCTCGGAAAAGAAGAATATATAAAGAAGACGGAAGATTTCATCAAAGAAAATAACTTCAAAGAGCTGAAAAAGGATCCAACGCAGAAGTACCAAAGAGAGCTGTCCGACGTCGTGAAGAGATGCACCAGAGTGATTCCCGAAGAATGTCGACAGAAGATGAACATCCTAAATTCTAAAGCGCCCGTGATGAAAGGGATCCCAAAAATACACAAGAAGAATGTACCCATCAGACCATTAGTTAACTTTAAATGTGCTCCTACCTACAATGTTTCAAAATTGTTAGCAAGTAAGCTCAGCAATGATTTAGAATTAGAACATGTATACAATGTAAAGAATAGGTATGAATTTGTTGAACGTGTCAAGAACATAGATATAGATTCGAATAGTAGGCTAGTCTCATTTGATATCGCAAATCTGTACACAAACATTGCTGTATCCGAAACTGTAGATCTTGTTAAATGTAGGCTTTTACAGAATAGTTGGTACTTACGTATTAAACGGAGGCCACATTTTGTCAGCGCGCTGCGGCGGTTATGTTAGGTTGGGTTATCATAATAGAAAGTATAACTCGTCTGGTATCGATTCATAACCAAGCGAGGAAAGTCCTACACACATAATATTTACGATAACCCAACCTAACATAACCGCCGCAGCGCGCTGACAAATTGTGGCCTCCGTTTAATACGTAAGTACCGAATAGTTTAGACGATGAATATGTCAATCAGATTGTAAAATTACTTGTGACTGTTTTGAAGCAAAATTATTTTTGATTCAACAATAGATTTTACGAACAAACAGATGGTTTAGCTATGGGAAGTCCACTTTCGGCAATTTTGTCAGAAATATTTTTACAGCATCAGGAAAAAGAAATGTTAACGAATTTAAGAAAAAATCATGATGTAAAACTGTATGTTAGATATGTAGACGACATTATTGTTATCTTCAGACAAGCCCAGGAGCAGGAGCACGAAACGATGATGCAGACACTAAACAACCACCACCCGAACCTCACCTTTACTAACGAGTTTGAAGAAAACAAAAAGATCAAATTCCTGGACCTCACATTAGAGAGAAAAGACAGCAAGATAGAGTTTGACATCTACAGGAAACCTACGCAAACGGACACTACAATCAACAACAAGTCTATCCATCCGACAATCCACAAGACCGCAGCCTTTAGATCTATGCTGTACCGAGCCTATAAGATCCCACTTAGCCAAACCAATAGGAAAAAAGAACTGGACACCATTAAGAAGATCGCTCAAGTGAATGGATTTCGGACCAAGACGATAGAGGACATCGCAAGGAAGACGAGGAGGAAAATCGATAGACAGAATACACTACACAGCAGAACAACATTAGAAGAGATAAAAGAGGAAAACACTAGATATATCACATTTAGCTACACGGGGACTACAACACAAAGGATTGCTAACAGATTCAAGAAATACGGAGTTTCAATAGCCTACAGGACTCAGAACACCATGAGTAAAATACTGCATCCAAAAATAGAAGATTGTAACAAATTCGACACTTCAGGCATATATAAAATCAATTGTGACGATTGTGATAGCTTCTACATTGGACAGACTGTGAACTTCGTTAACCGCTTCAAAAACCACATATCTGCATGGAGGAACAACAAACCGGAAAGATCAAATGTCGCACAACACCTGTTACAAAATGGGCACTCACTAGGAAAAATGGAGGATAGTCTAGATATTTTAAAGAATTGTAAGAAAGGATATGTAATGAATGCTTGGGAAGAATTGTATATTTATAAGGAAAAATGTAAAGATAGAAATAAGTTGATTAATGAACAAATACATTTTGATTCCAGTTGCACTTATAAAAATGTATTGGCCGGTGCTTACGGTAGCCAATAGGGTATAAGTAGGGACACCATTCAAGATTCTTGTCATTCGCCTATTGGGTCTGATGATGATTGGAGTGTCCAATCGAAATCGATCACTACTTACCACCTTTTTTGTATATTTACCGTCTTGTGAGTAACAGTATAAGCGTAAATATATGTTTTAAGTGTTTTAAGACGTTTCTTTTATTTACTTTAAGTAAATTTAATAACACGTACAATGCTGATCAAGAAGTTATTTAGTGAAGCTAGTCACGCAAAATTAGCAGCAAAATATATGGATACAAGAATCAAGATTTCCATGAAGATTGCAGATATTTACTTCAAACAAAGAATGCATCAAGAAGAGAATTACACCACAATACGCTAAAATCAAAGTCAACTGTAAACTACTGCCGCTAAAAGAACCAAGGAACAAGGAGAGGTATTATTCATCCAAAATATGATCAAACAACTTTACTGTGAAAAAGAAGAACTGAACCAGATTGCCTACGACATCCACCTACAATTTTTGAGATCATACGGACTAATAGCATGGAATTTACTACACGAAGTCGTCAGTGAAGAGGTTGAAGATGCCATGGACAGGAAATATTTACGGATAAACTACAAATTAGACAAACTCGTAGAGAAGAATACACCTAATAAAGACTTGGATAGGACCAGTACAGAACACAAATTCCAGAAGAGAGTCATCAACCTTACAGACATTCAATTCAGTGAAGAAGAAACGAAAATACTGAACTACGGAATGAAGTACAATTTCCCAATGAAGAAGAAGGGCGAAAACGAACTACTAGCTACTGAAGTTGAAGCAAATGTAAAATCACTCAGAGACGTAGACCATTATGCCGTTCGGAAGGAAGTAACAGCCAACGATTTCACCAGCCAAGGACACATAGATCCCAGCAGAAATTAAGAACTGAAGACGTGCAGCAAAATAAAGAAGAAACTGGAAGAGAATAGCTCAATCGTTGTGAAAGCAGACAAAAGCAACGCCATTGTAGTGCTCGGAAAAGAAGAATATATAAAGAAGACGGAAGATTTCATCAAAGAAAATAACTTCAAAGAGCTGAAAAAGAGTAGATATAATAGGACAAAGATACCCCACTTTCGGCGTTTTAGAGGCATTTTTTATAGGGGAAAAATGAGAAAAATGAGTGGCTCATTTTTTTGGCCACTTTTTTAAAGACCCAGCTCTCGACCTATACACCCCTATATAAATTTTCTACTTTTTTAATACTGAAAAACACGTCTGGAATATGGCTCATTTTTTTGGCCACTTTTTTAAAGACCCGGATCTCGTCTAATACAAACCCATACAAATGTTCAAACTCCATTAAAATTTTAAATCCACATTCATTCACAAGTATATTCTCAAAATCATGTGAGGTTTGCGCGCGAACTTGGGCACGCTTATGGCTTATGACATGCTCCCTTGGACATCCTTAGTGGAAATCCATGAGTTCTGGCTACTTGGGAACCCAAGCCATTTGACATACAATGAATCACCCTTTTTCCTAATTATCTTCTCTACCAAATACATGTCCTTATACTTGGTCTTTAACAACTCCTCTGTATAGAAGCCTCCCCTGATTATATTGCCATTTTCATCTTTCAAGATATAAGTCACAGGCTTTGTATTCTTAACTTCTGCTATTGTAAATAGTTCCCCTGTCCAATTTGGAGTATAACCTTTACTAAAAACATGTTTATACTTGGAAATCCTTACGCTATCACCTACCTTATATCTTGGCTTTTTAACTTGCTCTACTTTAGAAGTCAACCTCTCATGCACATATTTACTATTCTTAACATTTACTTGGTTAGGCTTCATTCCTATAGATCTATGCACTTTATTATTATATTTTCGAATTAACTTTGGAAGTAAATCCAACCATTTATAACTCCCCTGAGCACTAAATTCCCTATATAACCAATTCTTTAAAGTTCTCTGAAACCTCTCCACAATTGCAGCCTTAGTTGTAGAAAATGTGTGATAGTGATTAATATTTAATTTTTTCATTAGTTTGCTAAAATATTGATTAAAAAATTCTTTTCCATTGTCAGATTGAATGTTTTTAACCCCCTTTGGTAGAATGGTTTTAATGGCTTCTGTAACCACTAACCCTGTCTTATTCTTTAGTGGAGCAGCATAAGCTTTTTTAGAAAATGTATCTATTAAAGTTAAAATATATTTATTGCCAGAATTTTCTCTAGCATAGTTTTGCATATCAATTAAATCTATTTGTATGGTTTCATTTATACCTAATACTTTGAAAGACCTTCTAATGAAATTCTTTCTTGCAGGTTTATGAAGTTCGTATGCAATTTCATTCATTTTTTATAACATCATCCTTTCCTGTAACTCTAAATACATCACCATTAGCCCCAATCAATAGATTATCTTCCATTCTTTTAAATACATAGTTTTCTGGTATATATGGTCTATTATCTATATACTTAAATCCACTCAAAGATGTGGGGTCAGCAACTAATAAATCAGGATTATATTCCATCAAATTAAATTTTTTTTCTCCATATACAAATTTTGATCCATCATAATGCATAGATTGTGACATTAGACAAATATCATCCGAATGTTCCCCCTCTGGTAGATTTCTTATGAATTGATTTTTGGCATCCCAACAATGTAGTTTTTTATTATAAGTTATAGTCTGTTCTTTTGTAACACAGTCAGTGTCATCAATGGCAGGTTTAACACGTACTAACCTTTTATTATTAAAATTCCAATAGCCTACTTCCATTTTTGGAACTTGTGAAACATTCACAGCATCTTTACTATCTGTACCTTCCATCAAATTGCTAAGTTTTTGTTTCTTAGCATTCCAAACACCATTCTCTGATTCTAAAAATTCATAATTATTATCGTCTTGTACAAATTTACCATCTTTTTTTCGTATTAAAGTCTGTTGTAAAGTGGGCACATCATCTAAACTTTCACCCTTTTCTACATTAGTAATTTTCCGTTTCTTAGCATTCCAAATACCATTCTCTGATTCTAAAAATTCATAATTATTATTGTCTTGTACAAATGTACCACCATCTGTTCGTATTAAAGTCTGTTGTAAAGTGGGCACATCATCTAAACTTTCACCCTTTCCCACATTAGTAATTTTCTGTTTTTTAGCATTCCAATTTTTATTCTTAGATTCTAAAAACTCATATTTAGTTTTACCTTGTAAGAAGACATCACCTTTTCTAGTTAATGTCTGTCCCAAAGTTGATACATCATCTACAAACTCCCCATCTTTAACATTACCAATTTTACGGTTTAAACCATTCCAACTATCGTCTTGTAAATTTAAAGTAGGTTCACTACTAGCCCTGGGTTCTGCAGGCTTATCATATGGATTATATAAACGATAAAATTTATCTATAAACATATTTTTATTTAATAAATAATACCACTTTCTCTCAATTCCTCAATAATGGAATCTATTTCATTATCCACTCCTGAGTTACCGGCTTGGCGACTTAGCCAAAGAAGTCTTAACCTATCTACAAGCTCATTAGGATCATCCCAATAAATATAGTCTATTTTATTACCAGTCACTTGTCTCAAACCTTCACCAACAGATTTAAAAAGAGGTTTAATTATATTAAGATATTTAGTATGTCTATTACTTGAAATTGGTGCACCATCTTTGTAACTCTTTAAATGTCCATTTGTAGCTTCCAAAATCTCTTTATAATTTTGCAAATCGGCCGGAGTATAATCCTCAGGTTCTTTTAAAGTTAACAATTGCCACAAACCTTTTGTCCCCTTGTAGGTTTTATTTGCAATTGTAACATCATCATTGGCAATATCAACTTCCTTATTTCCAATAAAAAATTTATTTGCTTCTCGTCTAATACCATATGTAGTGTCTGTCATACTACTTTTACTGAGGTAATTTCCTAAATAGTCTGATGCTAAAAGACCAAAATCTAATTTCTGTGGGGTGGATTGCTGTAATGGTTGCAATCTTGGTATTATTGGTATTCTAGATGGAGTCATTGGGAGAATCTCCATTCGAGGCCTCTCTGTTTTGGCGATTTTTTTTAATTCTTGTAATGGCTCTATTAAAGGTTGGAATGTTTGAAACCTCTCTTCAGCCTCTAGAAACTTGCCACGTTTTAAAGCTCTATATTTCTCTCGTATTTGATTTGCAGAGTCAACCAATTCTTGTTGAATGTTTTTCATCTTTTATTTACATTTTATTTATCTCATTTGACAAAGGATTGTACTCAAACACTTTATCATGTATTATCAAACAATATGCAGATGTATTTGCTGGCACATTTTCTGCAGTTTCAATCTCTAATTTAATATCAACAATTCCTTCCTTCACTGTTTCGTTCTGTCTAGAACAGTCTATTACAATTAGTGGATATTTCTTCATAAACTCAGCCCTACTAATCATAGGATCTGGGATAGTATTATAGTAAGTCTCTCTAAACCTCATAAACATCTCATAAGCTTTAGAGACATCTCCATTTTCAAAGTCGAGATTTAAATCACTATAAGGATAATATTCAGAGTTTAGAAATACTTTGAGATTTTTTAACTTACAGTGATCAAATTCATCAGTTCTTTTTCGTGCACTATTATCCCTAGCTGTTTGGAAACCAAATATAATATACCTAGGCTTCTCCAAACTTGAAGATGTCTTTACTGACCATGTATGTCTTGTAGTATTGGGATATGATGGAAGTTCATGTAACTCTAAGCTTCTAAATGCAATTTGCAAATTTTTATTTTGCAGTAACATCTTTTGTAATTGTAACTTCTCCCCATCTGATGGTATCACATGTGGCATCACCCATTGAATTGAGTTAAGTGTAATTTTGGGAATTGTATCAACAGCGCCACTGGCTGGAGCACTAGTGGTTGTTAATATACAATTCAAATCATTTTTGGATCTTTTCAACACCAATTCTTGTTTGACATTTACTAATACCTTATTAAAATCCTCGAACACACCCATTAACAGCTCTAATGGCAAACAAGTACTAAACTTGCCACCTTTATGGAACTCTTTTAAATTCGTGTCAGAATCAAATGCCACATTTGACAATTTAGTTGTTTTATTGTAAGAGCTCAATATTTTCATAAGACTAGAAATTCCTGGGTTTCTTACAATGTCTATTTCTTTACCTGCGACTTCATATCTAATTTCATCAAATAAGAATGCAAATGCATTGTTTATAAAATGACCTTTATCATGATTTTCAATTTCTCCCTTAATATACAGATAACTCCTACACGGGAGAGTTAGCAAATCTTGATTATTAATACATATTCGAATTTCATCAGAATTATTTATTGCTAAAGTGTTGTGGGGAACATAGGAGTGATTTGTAATTTTAACCACACTATCGTCGAATTGGGATTTCCCTGTAATGTCTAGAAAATCTTCCATTTTTATTAATAGAAAATTTTAACTTTAGTCCTATTGATCGTAGGAACCTAGCATTTTGCACACTTATAGATAAATTCTTATAAATTCTCATATCTTTTTTATATGACAAGTAATTGTAGTTTCTTCTCCGTTAAAGTCAATTGCCTTGTCGTGCTGATCGGCAAACGTAATACTGACAACATCCAAACTTCTCTTATTTACAGGAAAATATATAATATTTCTTGGAACTTCAATAATTTTGTAGCCAGGAGGAGCTTCTGGATAAAAGCTATGTATGGTGTGTGATTTGTTTCCATTTAAATAGGACCCGTTTGCAATATTACATTTTACTCTAATCACATTTACATTATTAATGTTTATTTTATTTGTAGATTCAAACTGAACACCAGGAGTAGAAACACCTTTAAATCCCAATAAAACAGACCCTAAACATGGTTTTGTAAAATCAAACACGTGGCTAGAAAGTAATGTTGCTTTCATAGTTTTATTATTAGCTGTAAGGAAAAAGTTTGGAATTTGCTTTTGAATTTCCTTTGCAAGCTCAACCACCTCATATGTTCCTTCAGAAATTTCTATTGTAACTGGAGCATTGTGGTTATAATAGAAAACATCATCACCTTCTCCAATGGTTAATTTGTTGCCTTTAAGTTGATTTAATTTTGGAATAAGCCCTTTAAATAAAAGTTTGGATTTAGTATTAATTAATGCTTCTCCATTTTTATCTATTATAACTTTAAGTTTACCATTTAATAATTGGTTTAAATCATCAACTAAGATCTCTCCCTTTGGTAATGTTATTTTCTCTACTTTGTAATATGTTAAAGTATTTAGTGGTTTTTTAACATTAAATATAGAATTATAACTTTGAAAATCTACCAATCCAATTACATAATCATCATTTAATTCTATGGGAGGAAAAAACACTGACTTAAGCTCTGGCTCTGTACCCGAAAATGTTATAGTAAATGAATCCATTTTTATAAACAAAAATTTCTTATGAATGATAAACATAAAATTCCACAAATGGAACTATTTAAATCTTGTATTTGATCAGTAGTATAGAAGATTTTATGTCCCTCAAAATATTTAATTACTTCTTTTGGAGGTTGGATTCCGAATGGGTCAAAATAAATTACAATATCTTTATTTTTGCGATATGCTGTCCAATGTGTGCCAGATGAACTGTCTAAATTAACTATTCCGCACTCTTTTACTTTTGGTGTTAGATTTTTTAGCTCGTTTTTTAGGTACACCCCCCGGAAGTGAGGCACGTCTTTTGCGGCCTCTAACAGCTGATAGTTGTCCATATTTTTTATTAAATTTTAATCCCATTCCCATCTTTGCTTTTGCCTTCATCAAATTTGTCACGGCATAAGCAGCTGCTCTTTCAGCAAGATTTGCATCCTTGGCCGTTACTCTAGTCCAAGCTAAGTCTGCTAATCTCATGTCTGCTTTGTTCCGAGCAGCGGTATCGGGATTATTCATGTAGAATATGTCATGCTCTTTACAATAAGAGTCTAGTTTATTTTTTGGAGGTACATTTTTAGCTAAATTCTCACGTATATTCGTTCCAGGTCCACAGTACCGATATGATGGTATGTGAAGTGGAAATGGAAGGTTATTTATAAGAGTATTCAATAACCCTCGACCCCTGTAAGGCTTTAGGAATAAACCTTTGCCCTTTTTACATGTTTTCTTATTATTTTTTACCATTTTTATTATATAAAAAATGTCTTTTATTCAACAAAAACACAAATTTAAAATAGTACATACTAAGGAAAATATACCAAAGAATTTGGGTCTTTTTCCTACCAATATTTGATGTGTTATTTGTGGTCCCAGTGGAAGTGGGAAAACGGTTGTAATTTATAATTTAATTGTAAGAAAGGAAGGATTAAAATTTACAAATTTATATTTAATATCAAAATCTTTAGAACAAGAAAAATATAAAAAAATAATTGAAATATTTAGTTTGTGTGACGAAGTAAAATTACACACGTTTACTGACTGTGAAATCACACCAAATGATGTCGAATCACAGTCAGTTGTCGTATTTGATGACATAAATAGTCCAAATATTACACAATTTTTCTCAATGGGTCGACATAAAAATATTAACTGTTTTTACTTGTGTCAATCTTATAGCAAAGTACACAAACATTTACGTGATAATGTAAATTTCCTAATATTATTTAAACAAGATGATTTAAATTTAAAACATGTATATCACAATCATGTCGGTAATGACTTTTCATTTGACCAATTTAAAAATCTCTGTCATCAATGTTGGGATAAAACTAAATATGGCTTTTTCGTAATAGACAAAGAAAGGTCAAAGAATAATGGCAAATATAGATTTATGTTTGACCAATTCTATCAAGTGGATGGTAAGGGTAAATAAATGAAAGACTGGAGTTTTTTAACATTTGTATTTATTATATATCTACACATACAATTTATTGAACATCAATTTTATAATGACCAAGTGCAAGAGTATTGATGCCATCTTCTAGAATAAACCTCTTGTCATCGTCAAATGATAGTACTTTCTTGTTCATGGTCAAGGTTTGAAGATGATGATTTGTAGATTTTATCCTTGTCACATTCTCATAGTAATCTTGCCCAGTTGCAAGACAGTTCAAATAATGTTGATGTCTGAGGAGATGTTTAACTGTAGCACCATCGGCTCCTTTAGCTTTCTTCACCTCTAAAGCTTGCTTGTCTTCTTCATATAACCATTTTAGAGGAATGTAAGAGTATAACTTTGGTCTTAAACCACAATATTCATACATAATATGACCATCTAATTCGTCTTTAAACTTGCCTGTGACTTTTTTATTTTTATCAGAGTATAAGAAATGGTCTTTACTATATCCAGAGGTATCAAAATAGTGCAAGTCACATTCTATTTCCTTGTAAAAGTCCTCTGTAACTATAGAATACATTAAAGAATCCGTATCTGTCATAAGAAATCTTTTGTTCTTAAATTTTGACATATAATTATAGTGGAAATCATACATTATTACTTTACTAATATCCAAAATGGTCATTCCTAAATATATAGGTTTATTAAACTTTACAACTAATTTATTTAAATGTATAGCATGTAAATTGTTATCGAACTTTTTGCTACAGTCAAACCTTGGATTAGTGACATATTTTGTTAATAGTGACTCATCCTTGAGATATATGTCACGAAACTTTCGTTGATTCATAATTGTTCGACCAAAGAGACTATTATTTAACAATTTGTAAAAGTCTTTTTCAAAATCATTTTTAGCCCATTTTCGTTTTTCAATATTAAAATTAATATAGGGCGCAAGCCATTTAGACTGTCTAAATTTTAAAATTCTGTGGTATTTTGTAGCAACCAAACCCAATTCCTCATATTTTTGTAATGCTTTATAATGTAAAATATATTTAGTTTTGTCATTTAAATTAGGTATTAATTTGCCATTCATTTTCTCTGGTGCTAATGGATAGTCATTATGTAAATCATGTAAGTTTTTATCATATTTTAAATCAACTTCTAAAATGTATCCAAACTCATCATTTTGATTGTATTTGTAGTCTATCTCATTCGTCCAACGAAATCCATCCACGGGTAGTATCTCACACATAGCTGTCGAGTATAGCGAGTTACAATCTAAATATATTAAATACACACTTTCTTGATTGGGATCATAATGTTCTCCCATATATCTATTATTGGCTTTAGCGTAACGTGTGGAAATCATACTGACTCCTCCTCTGATTGCACTTTCTATGAACAAATGCATGTCAATATCTTGAAATAATTGTAATTTTATACCAGTCATTCTAAGACAGGCCTCCCATGTTAATCCAGGAAGTGAATACATATGTACGGGGTCAAGTTTGTAATCTTTTAAACACAGGTCTCTAAATGTCTCAAACACATCAGCCAGTAGCAATACATCTGTTTTAAGATATAAATCATGATATTCTTGTAAATTATTTATATTGAAATGGGTCCAGACATTTTTAGCATGTTCATATTCGATGGGAGAGATATGTTCTTTAGTTAAAGTACTGTAAAATTTTTCAATTGGAGGTAGAGACTCTGCAAACTTATCTGGCCCTGTCATATATTCATAGGGAAATACGCCTTTGCGTTGTAGTAGTGGATTGTCTATGAATCTAAATGTATTTAAATTGGAAGCTAATTTGTATAATGGAAGGGACAGAAAGTTATAGGAATCTAAAAATACTAAATCATCAACAGAGAATGAAATGTACTTTTCCATATCTTTGGCTATACAATTTAATTTACGATTAAACTTTCCCAAGTGTTGCATAATTAAATGTCCATCGTAATTTTTCAAGTTATGGAAGAATACTGGTATTTTCTTTGTTACTTTATAGTTTAAATTACAATCATTGTGGGCAGCTCCACGGTATTGGCCATTTGAATGACAATGTTCTCGTACCCTATCAAAATATAGAGGCTTTTCGCAAATGTGACAATGTGTTGAGTTTTGGAAAGATGCCTCTTGCTCAGGAGTCATTACAAGGGGAATATATATCACCATTTGACTTTTAATGAAGTCATAAGTCTCAAATAATCTTTCGAAAAACACATCCATAACATTTTCGCCACTATATAACTCTTCAGAAATAATCTTAGAATCTTTTACTACGACAAATGCAAATCCAGATGGAGTATGGTTGTTAGAGTTTATAAAACATTCAAAATCTGCATAAATTACAAATGGGGCTTTAAGTTGATATTTATAATTTTTAAATTGTAATGTATTTTGTTTAGACATTTCCACTCTTTGTGCATCAAAGTTCTTACAATATGTTATATGACGTTCTAATTTATCTTTAGTGTAAAAATGTTGTAAACAAAACTTGCAAAAATGCTTCTTGTGGTCTTGTTTTGTAGACCGTAGCATTAACCTATCAAAATCACGAATTAAACAGTAATGTGATTTACGACCTTGTTGTAATAATAATAGATCTATATGAGTGTTACTATTCAGTTTGGTTCTTCTTAATGGATATATAAATTTTCGGTCTTCAACTCCAAATACATTAACACTTATATTATTTTGTCTTTCAAATTTATCTATATCAGATATTTTAACAGGATACTTTATGTTTGTCATATTTAACTGATTTTCATAGGGTGCATAGCTAGAGACTCTATTAGCATGTTTAGCATTCCTTGGATGTAAAGCTGCTAAAATTGACCAAAGGAAGCATTTATTATCTGAATTTTTTATATTTAAAACAGCATGTTTTGATTGAATACTTTTTGGTGTGGGGATATATGACTTTGGAGTTAGAGGCTTATACTTGTAAACGTGCAACTGCCAATATTTAGTATGGTCATAAATCCATCCGCTGCCTTCGGCTTGATATTTGTGCGTGGAAGCGTCAATCTTTAAAAGAGCATTTTCAATTTGAGGCTTTAAATCTCTCTTCTCAATGGTTAGGATAGTAAGGCTTCTGAAATCTGCAATACATTCTTTCTCATTAACTAATTTTCCATTTTGATCTATTGTATATTTTATAAATTTGATTCTCCTTACTAAAGTCCATTTTATCGGTAGAGGACAAGACTGAAGAGTACTTTTAAGTTCAGTTTTAATTGATTCACCAACAAATTTAATCATTGTATATGGACATTTGTTACAAGAATTTACGTGTCTTTTAAAATGGCCAACAACATTTCTTTTACAGAAATTACAAGTCTTGTGACTTTGTAATATATGAGATTTTAGAGCCACATTATTATCACAGATTAAATCACACAGTTTACATACCTTCATTTGATGTTTTAAATTGTAGTGGCGAATAAGGTTGCTTTTTTTGGAGAGCGATGCGAAACAATGTTGACATGTAGTCTTCATTTTTATATATGTAACTAAAAAACTAGGTTGGCATCTTCTATATAGTAGAAATTACATTTTGACAATTTCAATTAATGAGAAATAATAATTTGAATCAGAATTTTATATTTTAATATTCAAAACAATTTCATACAATAGGATTTGGCAATTGAAATTTTCTAAATCAAAACAAAATCCTAAATCTTAAATAAAAACTCTTTTTAGCAGAATGCTGAGTCTACATATATACAGAGTGAGTGTTACCTATGTTAAAAGGGACTTGACAAAATTATATAGTGAGTATAATTTGGCTAAGTTTTTAAATAATAACTTGTACACACTTTTGACTCAAAGTCCCCTGGTGCGTGAATTTGGCTAAGTTTTTAAATAATAACTTGTGCACACTTTTGACTCAAAGTCCCCCGGTGCATGGAATTTGGCTAAGTTTTTAAATAATAACTTGTGCACACTTTTGACTCAAAGTCCCCTGGTGCGTGAATTTGGCTAAGTTTTTAAATGATAACTTGTACACACTTTTAACTCAAAGTCCCCCGGTGCATGAAGTTTGGCTAAGTTTTTAAATAATAACTTGTGCACACTTTTGACTCAAAGTCCCCTGGTGCGTGAATTTGGCTAAGTTTTTAAATGATAACTTGTACACACTTTTAACTCAAAGTCCCCCGGTGCATGAAGTTTGGCTAAGTTTTTAAATAACAACTTGTACACACTTTTGACTCAAAGTCCCCTGGTGCGTGAATTTGGCTAAGTTTTTAAATGATTACTTGTGCACACTTTTGACTCAAAGTCCCCTGGTGCATGGAATTTGGCTAAGTTTTTAAATAATAACTTGTGCACACTTTTGACTCAAAGTCCCCCGGTGCATGGAATTTGGCTAAGTTTTTAAATAATAACTTGTGCACACTTTTGACTCAAAGTCCCCTGGTGCGTGAATTTGGCTAAGTTTTTAAATAATAACTTGTGCACACTTTTAACTCAAAGTCCCCCGGTGCATGAAGTTTGGCTAAGTTTTTAAATAATAACTTGTATATATTTTTGACTCACTTAAAAATAGTAATAACAAAATAAGTTACTTTTTTGGATAGAGAAGCAGCACACAGTTGACATGTAACTAAAAAACAAAGTTAGCATCTTCTATATGGTGGAAATTACATTTTAGACAATTTCAATTAATGGGAAATAATAATTTAAATCAGAATTTTAAATTTTAATATTTAAAACAATTTCATACAATAAAATTTGGCAATTGTAATTTTTTAAATCAAAACTAAATCCAAAATCTTAAATAAAAATACTTTTTAGCAATTCAGATTGCTGAGTCTACATATATACAGAGTGAGTGTTAGTTATAGAGAAGACTATGTTACCTATGTTAAAAGGAACTCGACAAAATTATATAGTGAGTATAATTCGGCTAAGTTTTTAAATAATAACTTGTGCACACTTTTGACTCAAAGTCCCCCAGTGCGTGAAGTTTGGCTAAGTTTTTAAATAATAACTTGTGCAAACTTTTGACTCAAAGTCCCCCTCATGAGTGAATTTGGCTAAGTTTTTTAAAATAGACTTATATACATTTTAAGTTCCTTAGTGACTGTTCAAAATACTCTAAGTGTTTAAAAATAGATTTATATACATTTTAAGTTCCTTGGTGACTGTTCAAAATACTCTAAGTATTTAAAAATAGACTTATATACATTTTTTACATGTTCCTTAGTGACTCAATTCGGCTAAGTTTTTAAAAATGGACTCGGGAAATTAGCTACACTCCTAAGTTAAAAGAAATACAGAGTATGACTACAAGCATCAATTACGTCACCAATTGATCCCATGACCCGACACGCGACAACATATTACAATAGTCTAGCTTAGATGTCAAAGACTTACCAAAACAAGAAGATCCAGGTGGAAGAGTTAGTGATGATTCCGTAGAATGCCCCCCTTATATACCACAAAATTGTCTAAATTAATTTAGAACTTAACAATGGAAATTGAACAAACTGAAATTGAACAATTGAATAATTGAGGTCAATCAATCAAACATATTTGGTAATTGTCTAAACCTGCCCCAGACAGTCTGGCGCCAGACAGGCAGAGAATGTTGACAATTGATTTTGATTGGGGTCATTAGGTTACACTCACAGTCATTCATTTGAGTCAGGCATAGTTTACGCATAGCCATAAGCGTGCCCGAGTTCGCGCGCAAACCTCACATGATTTTGAGAATATACTTGTGAATGAATGTGGATTTAAAATTTTAATGGAGTTTGAACATTTGTATGGGTTTGTATTAGACGAGATCCGGGTCTTTAAAAAAGTGGCCAAAAAAATGAGCCATATTCCAGACGTGTTTTTCAGTATTAAAAAAGTAGAAAATTTATATAGGGGTGTATAGGTCGAGAGCTGGGTCTTTAAAAAAGTGGCCAAAAAAATGAGCCACTCATTTTTCTCATTTTTCCCCTATAAAAAGTGCCTCTAAAACGCCGAAAGTGGGGTATCTTTGTCCTATTATATCTACTAAAAAGGATCCAACGCAGAAGTACCAAAGAGAGCTGTCCGACGTCGTGAAGAGATGCACCAGAGTGATTCCCGAAGAATGTCGACAGAAGATGAACATCCTAAATTCTAAAGCGCCCGTGATGAAAGGGATCCCAAAAATACACAAGAAGAATGTACCCATCAGACCATTAGTTAACTTTAAATGTGCTCCTACCTACAATGTTTCATAATTGTTAGCAAGTAAGCTCAGCAATGATTTAGAATTAGAACATGTATACAATGTAAAGAATAGGTATGAATTTGTTGAACGTGTCAAGAACATAGATATAGATTCGAATAGTAGGCTAGTCTCATTTGATATCGCAAATCTGTACACAAACATTGCTGTATCCGAAACTGTAGATCTTGTTAAATGTAGGCTTTTACAGAATAGTTGGTACTTACGTATTAAACGGAGGCCACATTTTGTCAGCGCGCTGCGGCGGTTATGTTAGGTTGGGTTATCATAATAGAAAGTATAACTCGTCTGGTATCGATTCATAACCAAGCGAGGAAAGTCCTACACACATAATATTTACGATAACCCAACCTAACATAACCGCCGCAGCGCGCTGACAAATTGTGGCCTCCGTTTAATACGTAAGTACCGAATAGTTTAGACGATGAATATGTCAATCAGATTGTAAAATTACTTGTGACTGTTTTGAAGCAAAATTATTTTTGATTCAACAATAGATTTTACGAACAAACAGATGGTTTAGCTATGGGAAGTCCACTTTCGGCAATTTTGTCAGAAATATTTTTACAGCATCAGGAAAAAGAAATGTTAACGAATTTAAGAAAAAATCATGATGTAAAACTGTATGTTAGATATGTAGACGACATTATTGTTATCTTCAGACAAGCCCAGGAGCAGGAGCACGAAACGATGATGCAGACACTAAACAACCACCACCCGAACCTCACCTTTACTAACGAGTTTGAAGAAAACAAAAAGATCAAATTCCTGGACCTCACATTAGAGAGAAAAGACAGCAAGATAGAGTTTGACATCTACAGGAAACCTACGCAAACGGACACTACAATCAACAACAAGTCTATCCATCCGACAATCCACAAGACCGCAGCCTTTAGATCTATGCTGTACCGAGCCTATAAGATCCCACTTAGCCAAACCAATAGGAAAAAAGAACTGGACACCATTAAGAAGATCGCTCAAGTGAATGGATTTCGGACCAAGACGATAGAGGACATCGCAAGGAAGACGAGGAGGAAAATCGATAGACAGAATACACTACACAGCAGAACAACATTAGAAGAGATAAAAGAGGAAAACACTAGATATATCACATTTAGCTACACGGGGACTACAACACAAAGGATTGCTAACAGATTCAAGAAATACGGAGTTTCAATAGCCTACAGGACTCAGAACACCATGAGTAAAATACTGCATCCAAAAATAGAAGATTGTAACAAATTCGACACTTCAGGCATATATAAAATCAATTGTGACGATTGTGATAGCTTCTACATTGGACAGACTGTGAACTTCGTTAACCGCTTCAAAAACCACATATCTGCATGGAGGAACAACAAACCGGAAAGATCAAATGTCGCACAACACCTGTTACAAAATGGGCACTCACTAGGAAAAATGGAGGATAGTCTAGATATTTTAAAGAATTGTAAGAAAGGATATGTAATGAATGCTTGGGAAGAATTGTATATTTATAAGGAAAAATGTAAAGATAGAAATAAGTTGATTAATGAACAAATACATTTTGATTCCAGTTGCACTTATAAAAATGTATTGGCCGGTGCTTACGGTAGCCAATAGGGTATAAGTAGGGACACCATTCAAGATTCTTGTCATTCGCCTATTGGGTCTGATGATGATTGGAGTGTCCAATCGAAATCGATCACTACTTACCACCTTTTTTGTATATTTACCGTCTTGTGAGTAACAGTATAAGCGTAAATATATGTTTTAAGTGTTTTAAGACGTTTCTTTTATTTACTTTAAGTAAATTTAATAACACGTACAATGCTGATCAAGAAGTTATTTAGTGAAGCTAGTCACGCAAAATTAGCAGCAAAATATATGGATACAAGAATCAAGATTTCCATGAAGATTGCAGATATTTACTTCAAACAAAGAATGCATCAAGAAGAGAATTACACCACAATACGCTAAAATCAAAGTCAACTGTAAACTACTGCCGCTAAAAGAACCAAGGAACAAGGAGAGGTATTATTCATCCAAAATATGATCAAACAACTTTACTGTGAAAAAGAAGAACTGAACCAGATTGCCTACGACATCCACCTACAATTTTTGAGATCATACGGACTAATAGCATGGAATTTACTACACGAAGTCGTCAGTGAAGAGGTTGAAGATGCCATGGACAGGAAATATTTACGGATAAACTACAAATTAGACAAACTCGTAGAGAAGAATACACCTAATAAAGACTTGGATAGGACCAGTACAGAACACAAATTCCAGAAGAGAGTCATCAACCTTACAGACATTCAATTCAGTGAAGAAGAAACGAAAATACTGAACTACGGAATGAAGTACAATTTCCCAATGAAGAAGAAGGGCGAAAACGAACTACTAGCTACTGAAGTTGAAGCAAATGTAAAATCACTCAGAGACGTAGACCATTATGCCGTTCGGAAGGAAGTAACAGCCAACGATTTCACCAGCCAAGGACACATAGATCCCAGCAGAAATTAAGAACTGAAGACGTGCAGCAAAATAAAGAAGAAACTGGAAGAGAATAGCTCAATCGTTGTGAAAGCAGACAAAAGCAACGCCATTGTAGTGCTCGGAAAAGAAGAATATATAAAGAAGACGGAAGATTTCATCAAAGAAAATAACTTCAAAGAGCTGAAAAAGGATCCAACGCAGAAGTACCAAAGAGAGCTGTCCGACGTCGTGAAGAGATGCACCAGAGTGATTCCCGAAGAATGTCGACAGAAGATGAACATCCTAAATTCTAAAGCGCCCGTGATGAAAGGGATCCCAAAAATACACAAGAAGAATGTACCCATCAGACCATTAGTTAACTTTAAATGTGCTCCTACCTACAATGTTTCATAATTGTTAGCAAGTAAGCTCAGCAATGATTTAGAATTAGAACATGTATACAATGTAAAGAATAGGTATGAATTTGTTGAACGTGTCAAGAACATAGATATAGATTCGAATAGTAGGCTAGTCTCATTTGATATCGCAAATCTGTACACAAACATTGCTGTATCCGAAACTGTAGATCTTGTTAAATGTAGGCTTTTACAGAATAGTTGGTACTTACGTATTAAACGGAGGCCACATTTTGTCAGCGCGCTGCGGCGGTTATGTTAGGTTGGGTTATCATAATAGAAAGTATAACTCGTCTGGTATCGATTCATAACCAAGCGAGGAAAGTCCTACACACATAATATTTACGATAACCCAACCTAACATAACCGCCGCAGCGCGCTGACAAATTGTGGCCTCCGTTTAATACGTAAGTACCGAATAGTTTAGACGATGAATATGTCAATCAGATTGTAAAATTACTTGTGACTGTTTTGAAGCAAAATTATTTTTGATTCAACAATAGATTTTACGAACAAACAGATGGTTTAGCTATGGGAAGTCCACTTTCGGCAATTTTGTCAGAAATATTTTTACAGCATCAGGAAAAAGAAATGTTAACGAATTTAAGAAAAAATCATGATGTAAAACTGTATGTTAGATATGTAGACGACATTATTGTTATCTTCAGACAAGCCCAGGAGCAGGAGCACGAAACGATGATGCAGACACTAAACAACCACCACCCGAACCTCACCTTTACTAACGAGTTTGAAGAAAACAAAAAGATCAAATTCCTGGACCTCACATTAGAGAGAAAAGACAGCAAGATAGAGTTTGACATCTACAGGAAACCTACGCAAACGGACACTACAATCAACAACAAGTCTATCCATCCGACAATCCACAAGACCGCAGCCTTTAGATCTATGCTGTACCGAGCCTATAAGATCCCACTTAGCCAAACCAATAGGAAAAAAGAACTGGACACCATTAAGAAGATCGCTCAAGTGAATGGATTTCGGACCAAGACGATAGAGGACATCGCAAGGAAGACGAGGAGGAAAATCGATAGACAGAATACACTACACAGCAGAACAACATTAGAAGAGATAAAAGAGGAAAACACTAGATATATCACATTTAGCTACACGGGGACTACAACACAAAGGATTGCTAACAGATTCAAGAAATACGGAGTTTCAATAGCCTACAGGACTCAGAACACCATGAGTAAAATACTGCATCCAAAAATAGAAGATTGTAACAAATTCGACACTTCAGGCATATATAAAATCAATTGTGACGATTGTGATAGCTTCTACATTGGACAGACTGTGAACTTCGTTAACCGCTTCAAAAACCACATATCTGCATGGAGGAACAACAAACCGGAAAGATCAAATGTCGCACAACACCTGTTACAAAATGGGCACTCACTAGGAAAAATGGAGGATAGTCTAGATATTTTAAAGAATTGTAAGAAAGGATATGTAATGAATGCTTGGGAAGAATTGTATATTTATAAGGAAAAATGTAAAGATAGAAATAAGTTGATTAATGAACAAATACATTTTGATTCCAGTTGCACTTATAAAAATGTATTGGCCGGTGCTTACGGTAGCCAATAGGGTATAAGTAGGGACACCATTCAAGATTCTTGTCATTCGCCTATTGGGTCTGATGATGATTGGAGTGTCCAATCGAAATCGATCACTACTTACCACCTTTTTTGTATATTTACCGTCTTGTGAGTAACAGTATAAGCGTAAATATATGTTTTAAGTGTTTTAAGACGTTTCTTTTATTTACTTTAAGTAAATTTAATAACACGTACAATGCTGATCAAGAAGTTATTTAGTGAAGCTAGTCACGCAAAATTAGCAGCAAAATATATGGATACAAGAATCAAGATTTCCATGAAGATTGCAGATATTTACTTCAAACAAAGAATGCATCAAGAAGAGAATTACACCACAATACGCTAAAATCAAAGTCAACTGTAAACTACTGCCGCTAAAAGAACCAAGGAACAAGGAGAGGTATTATTCATCCAAAATATGATCAAACAACTTTACTGTGAAAAAGAAGAACTGAACCAGATTGCCTACGACATCCACCTACAATTTTTGAGATCATACGGACTAATAGCATGGAATTTACTACACGAAGTCGTCAGTGAAGAGGTTGAAGATGCCATGGACAGGAAATATTTACGGATAAACTACAAATTAGACAAACTCGTAGAGAAGAATACACCTAATAAAGACTTGGATAGGACCAGTACAGAACACAAATTCCAGAAGAGAGTCATCAACCTTACAGACATTCAATTCAGTGAAGAAGAAACGAAAATACTGAACTACGGAATGAAGTACAATTTCCCAATGAAGAAGAAGGGCGAAAACGAACTACTAGCTACTGAAGTTGAAGCAAATGTAAAATCACTCAGAGACGTAGACCATTATGCCGTTCGGAAGGAAGTAACAGCCAACGATTTCACCAGCCAAGGACACATAGATCCCAGCAGAAATTAAGAACTGAAGACGTGCAGCAAAATAAAGAAGAAACTGGAAGAGAATAGCTCAATCGTTGTGAAAGCAGACAAAAGCAACGCCATTGTAGTGCTCGGAAAAGAAGAATATATAAAGAAGACGGAAGATTTCATCAAAGAAAATAACTTCAAAGAGCTGAAAAAGGATCCAACGCAGAAGTACCAAAGAGAGCTGTCCGACGTCGTGAAGAGATGCACCAGAGTGATTCCCGAAGAATGTCGACAGAAGATGAACATCCTAAATTCTAAAGCGCCCGTGATGAAAGGGATCCCAAAAATACACAAGAAGAATGTACCCATCAGACCATTAGTTAACTTTAAATGTGCTCCTACCTACAATGTTTCATAATTGTTAGCAAGTAAGCTCAGCAATGATTTAGAATTAGAACATGTATACAATGTAAAGAATAGGTATGAATTTGTTGAACGTGTCAAGAACATAGATATAGATTCGAATAGTAGGCTAGTCTCATTTGATATCGCAAATCTGTACACAAACATTGCTGTATCCGAAACTGTAGATCTTGTTAAATGTAGGCTTTTACAGAATAGTTGGTACTTACGTATTAAACGGAGGCCACATTTTGTCAGCGCGCTGCGGCGGTTATGTTAGGTTGGGTTATCATAATAGAAAGTATAACTCGTCTGGTATCGATTCATAACCAAGCGAGGAAAGTCCTACACACATAATATTTACGATAACCCAACCTAACATAACCGCCGCAGCGCGCTGACAAATTGTGGCCTCCGTTTAATACGTAAGTACCGAATAGTTTAGACGATGAATATGTCAATCAGATTGTAAAATTACTTGTGACTGTTTTGAAGCAAAATTATTTTTGATTCAACAATAGATTTTACGAACAAACAGATGGTTTAGCTATGGGAAGTCCACTTTCGGCAATTTTGTCAGAAATATTTTTACAGCATCAGGAAAAAGAAATGTTAACGAATTTAAGAAAAAATCATGATGTAAAACTGTATGTTAGATATGTAGACGACATTATTGTTATCTTCAGACAAGCCCAGGAGCAGGAGCACGAAACGATGATGCAGACACTAAACAACCACCACCCGAACCTCACCTTTACTAACGAGTTTGAAGAAAACAAAAAGATCAAATTCCTGGACCTCACATTAGAGAGAAAAGACAGCAAGATAGAGTTTGACATCTACAGGAAACCTACGCAAACGGACACTACAATCAACAACAAGTCTATCCATCCGACAATCCACAAGACCGCAGCCTTTAGATCTATGCTGTACCGAGCCTATAAGATCCCACTTAGCCAAACCAATAGGAAAAAAGAACTGGACACCATTAAGAAGATCGCTCAAGTGAATGGATTTCGGACCAAGACGATAGAGGACATCGCAAGGAAGACGAGGAGGAAAATCGATAGACAGAATACACTACACAGCAGAACAACATTAGAAGAGATAAAAGAGGAAAACACTAGATATATCACATTTAGCTACACGGGGACTACAACACAAAGGATTGCTAACAGATTCAAGAAATACGGAGTTTCAATAGCCTACAGGACTCAGAACACCATGAGTAAAATACTGCATCCAAAAATAGAAGATTGTAACAAATTCGACACTTCAGGCATATATAAAATCAATTGTGACGATTGTGATAGCTTCTACATTGGACAGACTGTGAACTTCGTTAACCGCTTCAAAAACCACATATCTGCATGGAGGAACAACAAACCGGAAAGATCAAATGTCGCACAACACCTGTTACAAAATGGGCACTCACTAGGAAAAATGGAGGATAGTCTAGATATTTTAAAGAATTGTAAGAAAGGATATGTAATGAATGCTTGGGAAGAATTGTATATTTATAAGGAAAAATGTAAAGATAGAAATAAGTTGATTAATGAACAAATACATTTTGATTCCAGTTGCACTTATAAAAATGTATTGGCCGGTGCTTCCGGTAGCCAATAGGGTATAAGTAGGGACACCATTCAAGATTCTTGTCATTCGCCTATTGGGTCTGATGATGATTGGAGTGTCCAATCGAAATCGATCACTACTTACCACCTTTTTTGTATATTTACCGTCTTGTGAGTAACAGTATAAGCGTAAATATATGTTTTAAGTGTTTTAAGACGTTTCTTTTATTTACTTTAAGTAAATTTAATAACACGTACAATGCTGATCAAGAAGTTATTTAGTGAAGCTAGTCACGCAAAATTAGCAGCAAAATATATGGATACAAGAATCAAGATTTCCATGAAGATTGCAGATATTTACTTCAAACAAAGAATGCATCAAGAAGAGAATTACACCACAATACGCTAAAATCAAAGTCAACTGTAAACTACTGCCGCTAAAAGAACCAAGGAACAAGGAGAGGTATTATTCATCCAAAATATGATCAAACAACTTTACTGTGAAAAAGAAGAACTGAACCAGATTGCCTACGACATCCACCTACAATTTTTGAGATCATACGGACTAATAGCATGGAATTTACTACACGAAGTCGTCAGTGAAGAGGTTGAAGATGCCATGGACAGGAAATATTTACGGATAAACTACAAATTAGACAAACTCGTAGAGAAGAATACACCTAATAAAGACTTGGATAGGACCAGTACAGAACACAAATTCCAGAAGAGAGTCATCAACCTTACAGACATTCAATTCAGTGAAGAAGAAACGAAAATACTGAACTACGGAATGAAGTACAATTTCCCAATGAAGAAGAAGGGCGAAAACGAACTACTAGCTACTGAAGTTGAAGCAAATGTAAAATCACTCAGAGACGTAGACCATTATGCCGTTCGGAAGGAAGTAACAGCCAACGATTTCACCAGCCAAGGACACATAGATCCCAGCAGAAATTAAGAACTGAAGACGTGCAGCAAAATAAAGAAGAAACTGGAAGAGAATAGCTCAATCGTTGTGAAAGCAGACAAAAGCAACGCCATTGTAGTGCTCGGAAAAGAAGAATATATAAAGAAGACGGAAGATTTCATCAAAGAAAATAACTTCAAAGAGCTGAAAAAGGATCCAACGCAGAAGTACCAAAGAGAGCTGTCCGACGTCGTGAAGAGATGCACCAGAGTGATTCCCGAAGAATGTCGACAGAAGATGAACATCCTAAATTCTAAAGCGCCCGTGATGAAAGGGATCCCAAAAATACACAAGAAGAATGTACCCATCAGACCATTAGTTAACTTTAAATGTGCTCCTACCTACAATGTTTCAAAATTGTTAGCAAGTAAGCTCAGCAATGATTTAGAATTAGAACATGTATACAATGTAAAGAATAGGTATGAATTTGTTGAACGTGTCAAGAACATAGATATAGATTCGAATAGTAGGCTAGTCTCATTTGATATCGCAAATCTGTACACAAACATTGCTGTATCCGAAACTGTAGATCTTGTTAAATGTAGGCTTTTACAGAATAGTTGGTACTTACGTATTAAACGGAGGCCACATTTTGTCAGCGCGCTGCGGCGGTTATGTTAGGTTGGGTTATCATAATAGAAAGTATAACTCGTCTGGTATCGATTCATAACCAAGCGAGGAAAGTCCTACACACATAATATTTACGATAACCCAACCTAACATAACCGCCGCAGCGCGCTGACAAATTGTGGCCTCCGTTTAATACGTAAGTACCGAATAGTTTAGACGATGAATATGTCAATCAGATTGTAAAATTACTTGTGACTGTTTTGAAGCAAAATTATTTTTGATTCAACAATAGATTTTACGAACAAACAGATGGTTTAGCTATGGGAAGTCCACTTTCGGCAATTTTGTCAGAAATATTTTTACAGCATCAGGAAAAAGAAATGTTAACGAATTTAAGAAAAAATCATGATGTAAAACTGTATGTTAGATATGTAGACGACATTATTGTTATCTTCAGACAAGCCCAGGAGCAGGAGCACGAAATGATGATGCAGACACTAAACAACCACCACCCGAACCTCACCTTTACTAACGAGTTTGAAGAAAACAAAAAGATCAAATTCCTGGACCTCACATTAGAGAGAAAAGACAGCAAGATAGAGTTTGACATCTACAGGAAACCTACGCAAACGGACACTACAATCAACAACAAGTCTATCCATCCGACAATCCACAAGACCGCAGCCTTTAGATCTATGCTGTACCGAGCCTATAAGATCCCACTTAGCCAAACCAATAGGAAAAAAGAACTGGACACCATTAAGAAGATCGCTCAAGTGAATGGATTTCGGACCAAGACGATAGAGGACATCGCAAGGAAGACGAGGAGGAAAATCGATAGACAGAATACACTACACAGCAGAACAACATTAGAAGAGATAAAAGAGGAAAACACTAGATATATCACATTTAGCTACACGGGGACTACAACACAAAGGATTGCTAACAGATTCAAGAAATACGGAGTTTCAATAGCCTACAGGACTCAGAACACCATGAGTAAAATACTGCATCCAAAAATAGAAGATTGTAAAAAATTCGACACTTCAGGCATATATAAAATCAATTGTGACGATTGTGATAGCTTCTACATTGGACAGACTGTGAACTTCGTTAACCGCTTCAAAAACCACATATCTGCATGGAGGAACAACAAACCGGAAAGATCAAATGTCGCACAACACCTGTTACAAAATGGGCACTCACTAGGAAAAATGGAGGATAGTCTAGATATTTTAAAGAATTGTAAGAAAGGATATGTAATGAATGCTTGGGAAGAATTGTATATTTATAAGGAAAAATGTAAAGATAGAAATAAGTTGATTAATGAACAAATACATTTTGATTCCAGTTGCACTTATAAAAATGTATTGGCCGGTGCTTCCGGTAGCCAATAGGGTATAAGTAGGGACACCATTCAAGATTCTTGTCATTCGCCTATTGGGTCTGATGATGATTGGAGTGTCCAATCGAAATCGATCACTACTTACCACCTTTTTTGTATATTTACCGTCTTGTGAGTAACAGTATAAGCGTAAATATATGTTTTAAGTGTTTTAAGACGTTTCTTTTATTTACTTTAAGTAAATTTAATAACACGTACAATGCTGATCAAGAAGTTATTTAGTGAAGCTAGTCACGCAAAATTAGCAGCAAAATATATGGATACAAGAATCAAGATTTCCATGAAGATTGCAGATATTTACTTCAAACAAAGAATGCATCAAGAAGAGAATTACACCACAATACGCTAAAATCAAAGTCAACTGTAAACTACTGCCGCTAAAAGAACCAAGGAACAAGGAGAGGTATTATTCATCCAAAATATGATCAAACAACTTTACTGTGAAAAAGAAGAACTGAACCAGATTGCCTACGACATCCACCTACAATTTTTGAGATCATACGGACTAATAGCATGGAATTTACTACACGAAGTCGTCAGTGAAGAGGTTGAAGATGCCATGGACAGGAAATATTTACGGATAAACTACAAATTAGACAAACTCGTAGAGAAGAATACACCTAATAAAGACTTGGATAGGACCAGTACAGAACACAAATTCCAGAAGAGAGTCATCAACCTTACAGACATTCAATTCAGTGAAGAAGAAACGAAAATACTGAACTACGGAATGAAGTACAATTTCCCAATGAAGAAGAAGGGCGAAAACGAACTACTAGCTACTGAAGTTGAAGCAAATGTAAAATCACTCAGAGACGTAGACCATTATGCCGTTCGGAAGGAAGTAACAGCCAACGATTTCACCAGCCAAGGACACATAGATCCCAGCAGAAATTAAGAACTGAAGACGTGCAGCAAAATAAAGAAGAAACTGGAAGAGAATAGCTCAATCGTTGTGAAAGCAGACAAAAGCAACGCCATTGTAGTGCTCGGAAAAGAAGAATATATAAAGAAGACGGAAGATTTCATCAAAGAAAATAACTTCAAAGAGCTGAAAAAGGATCCAACGCAGAAGTACCAAAGAGAGCTGTCCGACGTCGTGAAGAGATGCACCAGAGTGATTCCCGAAGAATGTCGACAGAAGATGAACATCCTAAATTCTAAAGCGCCCGTGATGAAAGGGATCCCAAAAATACACAAGAAGAATGTACCCATCAGACCATTAGTTAACTTTAAATGTGCTCCTACCTACAATGTTTCAAAATTGTTAGCAAGTAAGCTCAGCAATGATTTAGAATTAGAACATGTATACAATGTAAAGAATAGGTATGAATTTGTTGAACGTGTCAAGAACATAGATATAGATTCGAATAGTAGGCTAGTCTCATTTGATATCGCAAATCTGTACACAAACATTCCTGTATCCGAAACTGTAGATCTTGTTAAATGTAGGCTTTTACAGAATAGTTTAGACGATGAATATGTCAATCAGATTGTAAAATTACTTGTGACTGTTTTGAAGCAAAATTATTTTTGATTCAACAATAGATTTTACGAACAAACAGATGGTTTAGCTATGGGAAGTCCACTTTCGGCAATTTTGTCAGAAATATTTTTACAGCATCAGGAAAAAGAAATGTTAACGAATTTAAGAAAAAATCATGATGTAAAACTGTATGTTAGATATGTAGACGACATTATTGTTATCTTCAGACAAGCCCAGGAGCAGGAGCACGAAACGATGATGCAGACACTAAACAACCACCACCCGAACCTCACCTTTACTAACGAGTTTGAAGAAAACAAAAAGATCAAATTCCTGGACCTCACATTAGAGAGAAAAGACAGCAAGATAGAGTTTGACATCTACAGGAAACCTACGCAAACGGACACTACAATCAACAACAAGTCTATCCATCCGACAATCCACAAGACCGCAGCCTTTAGATCTATGCTGTACCGAGCCTATAAGATCCCACTTAGCCAAACCAATAGGAAAAAAGAACTGGACACCATTAAGAAGATCGCTCAAGTGAATGGATTTCGGACCAAGACGATAGAGGACATCGCAAGGAAGACGAGGAGGAAAATCGATAGACAGAATACACTACACAGCAGAACAACATTAGAAGAGATAAAAGAGGAAAACACTAGATATATCACATTTAGCTACACGGGGACTACAACACAAAGGACTGCTAACAGATTCAAGAAATACGGAGTTTCAATAGCCTACAGGACTCAGAACACCATGAGTAAAATACTGCATCCAAAAATAGAAGATTGTAACAAATTCGACACTTCAGGCATATATAAAATCAACTGTGACGATTGTGATAGCTTCTACATTGGACAGACTGTGAACTTCGTTAACCGCGTCAAAAACCACATATCTGCATGGAGGAACAACAAACCGGAAAGATCAAATGTCGCACAACACCTGTTACAAAATGGGCACTCACTAGGAAAAATGGAGGATAGTCTAGATATTTTAAAGAATTGTAAGAAAGGATATGTAATGAATGCTTGGGAAGAATTGTATATTTATAAGGAAAAATGTAAAGATAGAAATAGGTTGATTAATGAACAAATACATTTTGATTCCAGTTGCACTTATAAAAATGTATTGGCCGGTGCTTCCGGTAGCCAATAGGGTATAAGTAGGGACGCCATTCAAGATTCTTGTCATTCGCCTATTGGGTCTGATGATGATTGGAGTGTCCAATCGAAATCGATCACTACTTACCACCTTTTTTGTATATTTACCGTCTTGTGAGTAACAGTATAAGCGTAAATATATGTTTTAAGTGTTTTAAGACGTTTCTTTTATTTACTTTAAGTAAATTTAATAACACGTACAATGCTGATCATCAAGAAGTTATTTAGTGAAGCTAGTCAAGCAAAATTAGCAGCAAAATATAGGGATACAAGAATCAAGATTTCCATGAAGATTGCAGATATTTACTTCAAACAAAGAATGCATCAAGAAGAGAATTACACCACAATACGCTAAAATCAAAGTCAACTGTAACACTACTGCCGCTAAAAGAACCAAGGAACAAGGAGAGGTATTATTCATCCAAAATATGATCAAACAACTTTACTGTGAAAAAGAAGAACTGAACCAGATTGCCTACGACATCCACCTACAATTTTTGAGATCATACGGACTAATAGCATGGAATTTACTACACGAAGTCGTCAGTGAAGAGGTTGAAGATGCCATGGACAGGAAATATTTACGGATAAACTACAAATTAGACAAACTCGTAGAGAAGAATACACCTAATAAAGACTTGGATAGGACCAGTACAGAACACAAATTCCAGAAGAGAGTCATCAACCTTACAGACATTCAATTCAGTGAAGAAGAAACGAAAATACTGAACTACGGAATGAAGTACAATTTCCCAATGAAGAAGAAGGGCGAAAACGAACTACTAGCTACTGAAGTTGAAGCAAATGTAAAATCACTCAGAGACGTAGACCATTATGCCGTTCGGAAGGAAGTAACAGCCAACGATTTCACCAGCCAAGGACACATAGATCCCAGCAGAAATTAAGAACTGAAGACGTGCAGCAAAATAAAGAAGAAACTGGAAGAGAATAGCTCAATCGTTGTGAAAGCAGACAAAAGCAACGCCATTGTAGTGCTCGGAAAAGAAGAATATATAAAGAAGACGGAAGATTTCATCAAAGAAAATAACTTCAAAGAGCTGAAAAAGGATCCAACGCAGAATACCAAAGAGAGCTGTCCGACGTCGTGAAGAGATGCACCAGAGTGATTCCCGAAGAATGTCGACAGAAGATGAACATCCTAAATTCTAAAGCGCCCGTGATGAAAGGGATCCCAAAAATACACAAGAAGAATGTACCCATCAGACCATTAGTTAACTTTAAATGTGCTCCTACCTACAATGTTTCAAAATTGTTAGCAAGTAAGCTCAGCAATGATTTAGAATTAGAACATGTATACAATGTAAAGAATAGGTATGAATTTGTTGAACGTGTCAAGAACATAGATATAGATTCGAATAGTAGGCTAGTCTCATTTGATATCGCAAATCTGTACACAAACATTCCTGTATCCGAAACTGTAGATCTTGTTAAATGTAGGCTTTTACAGAATAGTTTAGACGATGAATATGTCAATCAGATTGTAAAATTACTTGTGACTGTTTTGAAGCAAAATTATTTTTGATTCAACAATAGATTTTACGAACAAACAGATGGTTTAGCTATGGGAAGTCCACTTTCGGCAATTTTGTCAGAAATATTTTTACAGCATCAGGAAAAAGAAATGTTAACGAATTTAAGAAAAAATCATGATGTAAAACTGTATGTTAGATATGTAGACGACATTATTGTTATCTTCAGACAAGCCCAGGAGCAGGAGCACGAAACGATGATGCAGACACTAAACAACCACCACCCGAACCTCACCTTTACTAACGAGTTTGAAGAAAACAAAAAGATCAAATTCCTGGACCTCACATTAGAGAGAAAAGACAGCAAGATAGAGTTTGACATCTACAGGAAACCTACGCAAACGGACACTACAATCAACAACAAGTCTATCCATCCGACAATCCACAAGACCGCAGCCTTTAGATCTATGCTGTACCGAGCCTATAAGATCCCACTTAGCCAAACCAATAGGAAAAAAGAACTGGACACCATTAAGAAGATCGCTCAAGTGAATGGATTTCGGACCAAGACGATAGAGGACATCGCAAGGAAGACGAGGAGGAAAATCGATAGACAGAATACACTACACAGCAGAACAACATTAGAAGAGATAAAAGAGGAAAACACTAGATATATCACATTTAGCTACACGGGGACTACAACACAAAGGACTGCTAACAGATTCAAGAAATACGGAGTTTCAATAGCCTACAGGACTCAGAACACCATGAGTAAAATACTGCATCCAAAAATAGAAGATTGTAACAAATTCGACACTTCAGGCATATATAAAATCAATTGTGACGATTGTGATAGCTTCTACATTGGACAGACTGTGAACTTCATTAACCGCTTCAAAAACCACATATCTGCATGGAGGAACAACAAACCGGAAAGATCAAATGTCGCACAACACCTGTTACAAAATGGGCACTCACTAGGAAAAATGGAGGATAGTCTAGATATTTTAAAGAATTGTAAGAAAGGATATGTAATGAATGCTTGGGAAGAATTGTATATTTATAAGGAAAAATGTAAAGATAGAAATAAGTTGATTAATGAACAAATACATTTTGATTCCAGTTGCACTTATAAAAATGTATTGGCCGGTGCTTCCGGTAGCCAATAGGGTATAAGTAGGGACGCCATTCAAGATTCTTGTCATTCGCCTATTGGGTCTGATGATGATTGGAGTGTCCAATCGAAATCGATCACTACTTACCACCTTTTTTGTATATTTACCGTCTTGTGAGTAACAGTATAAGCGTAAATATATGTTTTAAGTGTTATAAGACGTTTCTTTTATTTACTTTCCGTAAATTTAATAACACGTACAATGCTGATCAAGAAGTTATTTAGT
Source organism: Macrosteles quadrilineatus (assembly GCF_028750875.1). Taxonomy (NCBI): domain Eukaryota; kingdom Metazoa; phylum Arthropoda; class Insecta; order Hemiptera; family Cicadellidae; genus Macrosteles; species Macrosteles quadrilineatus. The sequence continues at coordinate 224,834 of NW_026542702.1, forward strand.
GAAGCTAGTCAAGCAAAATTAGCAGCACAATATAGGGATACAAGAATCAAGATTTCCATGAAGATTGCAGATATTTACTTCAAACAAAGAATGCATCAAGAAGAGAATTACACCACAATACGCTAAAATCAAAGTCAACTGTAACACTACTGCCGCTAAAAGTGTAACGAGTTATTTTTCCTAGGGGGGTAATTATTTGCTATTTGGCCGCGCACCGATTGATGAGGTGAGTGAGCGGCGGCAGCGAGGCTAGCGAGCGCCCTTTGACCCTGCTTATCAGTGCCGATAAGCCTGGGATATCCTAGATCTTCAGGATAGCCTAGGACAGAGACATTCGAGTCGTGGATCCCGTGCAGTGAAGAGCGAGCGTGTGTCTAGTGAGACGTCCAGTGGTGTACGTGACAGTGGTGTCGGAGTATGCTGGTGGTGTGATCGCGCCGAGTGTTGGTGTAAGTTGGGTACTGACCCACTTGTGGTGAGTGGACGACTTGATATTATTAGTTTGATAATATTAATATCTGGTTTTATTGCGAGAGTTAGAAGCCTGACGGTAGTTAGGATTTATATTAGTCAGGAATAATATTAAAGTGTATTCCTGACGGTTCTGGGCAGGTGCTAGAGATACAAGATACAAGATACAAGAATACTTTATTTACAATCTTTAAGATTGAAAGGGCGTCATTACAGAATTGTGCAATTGCTATATAAAAGTCAAAACAAATTGTTATTTTTTAAGAATAAAAAATAGCTTATCAGAGTTCTTGCAGTGATGATTTATTCAAGTTCTTGCCAAGACAAATACTCATTCAGACTATAAAATGGTCCATGTAACAGCCAGCACTTTAGTTCTTTCTTCAGTTTTCTGGGTTGAAGAGACTTCAAGTGGACGGGAAGGACGTTAAAAAACTTGGCACGCATGTATGAGGGTTTCTCTTCATAGAGCCTTGTGTTGTGAGCAGGAAGGTTGTAATCATTTCTTCGTCTTGTGTTGTATGAGTGCACCTCCTGATGACGACAGGTCCTGGAAGAGTCGACAATGGTAAGAGTCCGTAGTATGAAGAGGTTGACTACGGTCAGGATTTTTAACCTCCTAAACTGTGGTCTGCAACTATCTGTTGTCTCAATGCCAGTCAGGGTTCGAACAGCCCTCTTTTGCATGATGAGAACTCTGTTAAGGTTCTGTGCCGACGATCCACCCCACACCACAATGCCATAACAGAGAATACTCTCAAGAAGGGCATAGTATGCTGTTAGTGCCGCCTCTTCTGTGCTCACAGCCATTGTTCTTCTCAGTGCAAAAATTGCGGTGCTTAGCTTATGGCAGAGTGCTTCAATGTGTTCGTCCCTAGAGCGAAATAATATAATTTAATTGGCTGTAGTAGTTATTATTTTGCGTTGTACCTAGAGTTAGTTATATTACTAATAACTCTGAGGCCCGACAAACCTAGGCTGCACGATTTAGCGTGCGTAGTTGGAAGCACGAGGCCAGTAGGCTAGTAGCTAGTTTTATTAGCCTATTAACAGAAGCCCAGCTAAGTAACATAAAGTTGGCAGTAGCAGTAGTAGGGTTGTTATTGTTTATTCATTTGATTATTTTAATTTAACCTGAACAGCTTGTTTGGTAGTCCAACACGTTATCTCGGTAGCTTGGATAGCGGAGTACCGGCTATCAGATAATATATTTATCTAGTGTTTGGAACGTATTTAACAGTTATTTATCTGCTACTAAGTAGCTCAATATTTTAATAGTGCAATTGCCATTTAGTTTTGCCTGTCTGGCTTGGTATTTATTGAGACCAGCTATTCGTGGCGTAGTCACTCTACCTACAGTGTACTTGTATATTATTATGTGGTACGATTATTGAGTGAACTGATTGATTCTTAGCTTGGGCATTAGAGTTGTGTATTGGATTATAGTGGCCTAGTAGACCCCGCCTTTTGATAACTCGCGTTGTGGTTTTTATTGGCAAGTCGTCGTGTAACTCACTGTGTTTTAGGCACTCTGGGCTTAACTATTGGATAGTTAGGACGAAGCCCGAGTTGCGTAGTCAGCAACGACCCCCTAGGAGTGTGGAGAATCGGCGTAGGCCTGGTAGTGATTATTGCACGTTTGTTTTGTGACTTGTTTTTGACTTGTTCACAGTGCCCGTGTATGAGCCAGTCCTATACCGGTTAGACCCGGCTATTGGCCTAGTGGTTTCCCCGACCTTATCGCAGACCCTGGAACTTTACCCAGCCATTGTAGGCTGAGCTATCCCCGGCAAACGGTTGCGACTGCTGCACTTTTAATTAATATATTTTTTTCCAGTGCAGAAAATTTCGTCGCAAGATGGCGCCTGCGAACAGGGACTATGGTTGGCAGTGGTGCTGAGTTGCTGACGTATTAACGGCGCCCGAACAAAATAATTTTATTTGTGCAGATTTGCTGCGGACTTGTGCAGATTGGCTGCGGACCTGAACTGTTGAGCAGAGTTTTAGGCAGACCTGCTGTGATTTTATAGTCGGTTGGGTAGGCCTAACCTGTTTTCTGTTACAGCGTGGTGCGTTGTGAACCCTAATTTATTTAGTGGTTGTGTACATAGATATTAGTTAGTAATTTTAATTTTGCTAATTAATTGAGCCTTATCATTGAATATTATTTGAGTGAGAACCCTTATTGTGTATTTGTGGTAATATTATAGGAAGGATAATATACAAATAAATATATAAAAATGTTTTTGATCATAATATAAATACATATTTTATAATATTTTTATAATTATAATTATATATGAATGAACACTTTTTAATAATGTTTTTAATAATAATAATACATATATATTAATATTATAGTAAGGATAATATGCAATTAAATATTGACAGGTTTTTTTTATCATAATATAAATACATATTTTATAATTTTTATATAAAAATAATTATATATGAATGAACACTTTTTAATGATGTTTTTGTTATTAATAATACATATATAATAATATTATAGGAAGGATAATATACAAATAAATATATATAAATGTTTTTGATCATAATATAAATACATATTTTATAATATTTTTATAATAATAATTATATATGAATGAACACTTTTGAATAATGTTTTTGTTATTAATAATACATATATAATAATATTATAGGAAGGATAATATACAAATAAATATATATAAATGTTTTTGATCATAATATAAATACATATTTTATAATATTTTTATAATAATAATTATATATGAATGAACACTTTTGAATAATGTTTTTGTTATTAATAATACATATATAATAATATTATAGGAAGGATAATATACAAATAAATATATATAAATGTTTTTGATCATAATATAAATACATATTTTATAATATTTTTATAATAATAATTATATATGAATGAACACTTTTTAATAATGTTTTTGTTATTAATAATACATATATAATAATATTATAGGAAGGATAATATGCAAATAAATATTCACAGGTTTTTTTATCATAATATAAATACATATTTTAAAGTTTTTTATAATAATAATAATATATGAATGAACACTTTTTAGTAATGTTTTTGTAATTAATAATACAAATATAATAATATTATAGAAACGATAATATGCAAATAAATATTGACAGGTTTTTTTGATCATAATATAAATACATAGTTTAAAGTTTTTTTATAATAATAATTATATATGAATGAACACTTTTTAGTAATGTTTTTGTAATTAATAATACAAATATAATAATATTATAGAAACGATAATATGCAAATAAATATTGACAGGTTTTTTTGATCATAATATAAATACATAGTTTAAAGTTTTTTTATAATTATAATTATATATGAATGAACACTTTTTAATAATGTTTTTGTTATGAATAATACATATATAATAATATTATAGGAAGGATAATATACAAATAAATATATATAAATGTTTTTGATCATAATATAAATACATATTTAATAATATTTTTATAATTATAATTATATATGAATGAACACTTTTTAATAATGTTTTTAATACTAATAATACATATATATTAATATTATAGTAAGGATAATATGCAATTAAATATTGACAGGTTTTTTTTATCATAATATAAATACATATTTTAAAATTTTTATATAAAAATAATTTTATATGAATGAACACTTTTTAATGATGTTTTTGTAATTAATAATACATATATAATAATATTATAGGAAGGATAATATGCAAATAAATATTCACAGGTTTTTTTTATCATAATATAAATACATATTTAAAAGTTTTTTATAATAATAATTATATATGAATGAACACTTTTTAGTAATGTTTTTGTAATTAATAATACAAATATAATAATATTATAGAAACGATAATATGAAAATAAATATTGACAGGTTTTTTTGATCATAATATAAATACATAGTTTAAAGTTTTTTTATAATTATAATTATATATGAATGAACACTTTTTAATAATGTTTTTGTTATGAATAATACATATATAATAATATTATAGGAAGGATAATATACAAATAAATATATAAAAATGTTTTTGATCATAATATAAATACATATTTTATAATATTTTTATAATTATAATTATATATGAATGAACACTTTTTAATAATGTTTTTAATAATAATAATACATATATATTAATATTATAGTAAGGATAATATGCAATTAAATATTGACAGGTTTTTTTTTATCATAATATAAATACATATTTTATAATTTTTATATAAAAATAATTATATATGAATGAACACTTTTTAATGATGTTTTTGTTATTAATAATACATATATAATAATATTATAGGAAGGATAATATACAAATAAATACATATAAATGTTTTTGATCATAATATAAATACATATTTTATAATATTTTTATAATAATAATTATATATGAATGAACACTTTTTAATGATGTTTTTGTAATTAATAATACATATATAATAATATTATAGGAAGGATAATATGCAAATAAATATTCACAGTTTTTTTTATCATAATATAAATACATATTTAAAAGTTTTTTATAATAATAATTATATATGAATGAACACTTTTTAGTAATGTTTTTGTAATTAATAATACAAATATAATAATATTATAGAAACGATAATATGAAAATAAATATTGACAGGTTTTTTTGATCATAATATAAATACATAGTTTAAAGTTTTTTTATAATTATAATTATATATGAATGAACACTTTTTAATAATGTTTTTGTTATGAATAATACATATATAATAATATTATAGGAAGGATAATATACAAATAAATATATAAAAATGTTTTTGATCATAATATAAATACATATTTTATAATATTTTTATAATTATAATTATATATGAATGAACACTTTTTAATATTGTTTTTAATAATAATAATACATATATATTAATATTATAGTAAGGATAATATGCAATTAAATATTGACAGGTTTTTTTTATCATAATATAAATACATATTTTATAATTTTTATATAAAAATAATTATATATGAATGAACACTTTTTAATGATGTTTTTGTTATTAATAATACATATATAATAATATTATAGGAAGGATAATATACAAATAAATATATATAAATGTTTTTGATCATAATATAAATACATATTTTATAATATTTTTATAATAATAATTATATATGAATGAACACTTTTGAATAATGTTTTTGTTATTAATAATACATATATAATAATATTATAGGAAGGATAATATACAAATAAATATATATAAATGTTTTTGATCATAATATAAATACATATTTTATAATATTTTTATAATAATAATTATATATGAATGAACACTTTTTAATAATGTTTTTGTTATTAATAATACATTTATAAAAATATTATAGGAAGGATAATATGCAAATAAATATTCACAGGTTTTTTTATCATAATATAAATACATAGTTTAAAGTTTTTTTATAATAATAATTATATATGAATGAACACTTTTTAGTAATGTTTTTGTAATTAATAATACAAATATAATAATATTATAGAAACGATAATATGCAAATAAATATTGACAGGTTTTTTTGATCATAATATAAATACATAGTTTAAAGTTTTTTTATAATAATAATTATATATGAATGAACACTTTTTAGTAATGTTTTTGTAATTAATAATACAAATATAATAATATTATAGAAACGATAATATGCAAATAAATATTGACAGGTTTTTTTGATCATAATATAAATACATAGTTTAAAGTTTTTTTATAATTATAATTATATATGAATGAACACTTTTTAATAATGTTTTTGTTATGAATAATACATATATAATAATATTATAGGAAGGATAATATACAAATAAATATATATAAATGTTTTTGATCATAATATAAATACATATTTTATAATAATTTTATAATAATAATAATATATGAATGAACACTTTTTAATAATGTTTTTGTTATTAATAATACATATATAATAATATTATAGGAAGGATAATATACAAATAAATATATAAAAATGTTTTTGATCATAATATAAATACATATTTTATAATATTTTTATAATAATAATTATATATGAATGAACACTTTTTAATAATGTTTTTGTTATTAATAATACATATATAATAATATTATATTAAGGATAATATGCAAATAAATATTCACAGGTTTTTTTATCATAATATAAATACATATTTTAAAGTTTTTTATAATTATAATTATATATGAATGAACACTTTTTAATAATGTTTTTGTTATGAATAATACATATATAATAATATTATAGGAAGGATAATATACAAATAAATATATATAAATGTTTTTGATCATAATATAAATACATATTTTATAATAATTTTATAATAATAATAATATATGAATGAACACTTTTTAATAATGTTTTTGTTATTAATAATACATATATAATAATATTATAGGAAGGATAATATACAAATAAATATATAAAAATGTTTTTGATCATAATATAAATACATATTTTATAATATTTTTATAATAATAATTATATATGAATGAACACTTTTTAGTAATGTTTTTGTAATTAATAATACAAATATAATAATATTATAGAAACGATAATATGCAAATAAATATTGACAGGTTTTTTTGATCATAATATAAATACATAGTTTAAAGTTTTTTTATAATAATAATTATATATGAATGAACACTTTTTAGTAATGTTTTTGTAATTAATAATACAAATATAATAATATTATAGAAACGATAATATGAAAATAAATATTGACAGGTTTTTTTGATCATAATATAAATACATAGTTTAAAGTTTTTTTATAATTATAAATATATATGAATGAACACTTTTTAATAATGTTTTTGATATGAATAATACATATATAATAATATTATAGGAAGGATAATATACAAATAAATATATATAAATGTTTTTGATTATAATATAAATACATATTTTATAATATTTTTATAATAATAATTATATATGAATGAACACTTTTTAATAATGTTTTTGTTATTAATAATACATATATAATAATATTATAGGAAGGATAATATACAAATAAATATATATAAATGTTTTTGATCATAATATAAATACATATTTTATAATATTTTTATAATTATAATTATATATGATGAACACTTTTTAATAATGATTTTAATAATAATAATACATATATATTAATATTATAGTAAGGATAATATGCAATTAAATATTGACAGGTTTTTTTTATCATATTATAAATACATATTTTAAAATTTTTATATAAAAATAATTATATATGAATGAACAATTTTTAATGATGTTTTTGTAATTAATAATACATATATAATAATATTATAGGAAGGATAATATGCAAATAAATATTCACAGGTTTTTTTTATCATAATATAAATACATATTTTAAAGTTTTTTATAATAATAATTATATATGAATGAACACTTTTTAGTAATGTTTTTGTAATTAATAATACAAATATAATAATATTATAGAAACGACAATATGAAAATAAATATTGACAGGTTTTTTTGATCATAATATAAATACATAGTTTAAAGTTTTTTTATAATTATAATTATATGTGAATGAACACTTTTTAATAATGTTTTTGTTATGAATAATACATATATAATAATATTATAGGAAGGATAATATACAAATAAATATATAAAAATGTTTTTGATCATAATATAAATACATATTTTATAATATTTTTATAATTATAATTATATATGAATGAACACTTTTTAATAATGTTTTTAATAATAATAATACATATATATTAATATTATAGTAAGGATAATATGCAATTAAATATTGACAGGTTTTTTTTATCATAATATAAATACATAGTTTAAAGTTTTTTTATAATAATAATTATATATGAATGAACACTTTTTAGTAATGTTTTTGTAATTAATAATACAAATATAATAATATTATAGAAACGATAATATGCAAATAAATATTGACAGGTTTTTTTGATCATAATATAAATACATAGTTTAAAGTTTTTTTATAATTATAATTATATATGAATGAACACTTTTTAATAATGTTTTTGTTATGAATATTACATATATAATGATATTATAGGAAGGATAATATACAAATAAATATATATAAATGTTTTTGATCATAATATAAATACATATTTTATAATATTTTTATAATAATAATAATATATGAATGAACACTTTTGAATAATGTTTTTGTTATGAATAATACATATATAATAATATTATAGGAAGGATAATATACAAATAAATATATATAAATGTTTTTGATCATAATATAAATACATATTTTATAATATTTTTATAATAATAATTATATATGAATGAACACTTTTTAATAATGTTTTTGTTATTAATAATACATATATAAAAATATTATAGGAAGGATAATATGCAAATAAATATTCACAGGTTTTTTTATCATAATATAAATACATAGTTTAAAGTTTTTTTATAATAATAATTATATATGAATGAACACTTTTTGGTAATGTTTTTGTAATTAATAATACAAATATAATAATATTATAGAAACGATAATATGCAAATAAATATTGACAGGTTTTTTTGATCATAATATAAATACATAGTTTAAAGTTTTTTTATAATAATAATTATATATGAATGAACACTTTTTAGTAATGTTTTTGTAATTAATAATACAAATATAATAATATTATAGTAACGATAATATGCAAATAAATATTGACAGGTTTTTTTGATCATAATATAAATACATAGTTTAAAGTTTTTTTATAATTATAATTATATATGAATGAACACTTTTTAATAATGTTTTTGTTATGAATATTACATATATAATGATATTATAGGAAGGATAATATACAAATAAATATATATAAATGTTTTTGATCATAATATAAATACATATTTTATAATATTTTTATAATAATAATAATATATGAATGAACACTTTTGAATAATGTTTTTGTTATGAATAATACATATATAATAATATTATAGGAAGGATAATATACAAATAAATATATATAAATGTTTTTGATCATAATATAAATACATATTTTATAATATTTTTATAATAATAATTATATATGAATGAACACTTTTTAATAATGTTTTTGTTATTAATAATACATATATAAAAATATTATAGGAAGGATAATATGCAAATAAATATTCACAGGTTTTTTTATCATAATATAAATACATAGTTTAAAGTTTTTTTATAATAATAATTATATATGAATGAACACTTTTTAGTAATGTTTTTGTAATTAATAATACAAATATAATAATATTATAGAAACGATAATATGCAAATAAATATTGACAGGTTTTTTTGATCATAATATAAATACATAGTTTAAAGTTTTTTTATAATAATAATTATATATGAATGAACACTTTTTAGTAATGTTTTTGTAATTAATAATACAAATATAATAATATTATAGAAACGATAATATGCAAATAAATATTGACAGGTTTTTTTGATCATAATATAAATACATAGTTTAAAGTTTTTTATAATTATAATTATATATGAATGAACACTTTTTAATAATGTTTTTGTTATGAATAATACTTATATAATAATATTATAGGAAGGATAATATACAAATAAATATATATAAATGTTTTTGATCATAATATAAATACATATTTTATAATAATTTTATAATAATAATAATATATGAATGAACACTTTTTAATAATGTTTTTGTTATTAATAATACATATATAATAATATTATAGGAAGGATAATATACAAATAAATATATAAAAATGTTTTTGATCATAATATAAATACATATTTTATAATATTTTTATAATAATAATTATATATGAATGAACACTTTTTAATAATGTTTTTGTTATTAATAATACATATATAATAATATTATATTAAGGATAATATGCAAATAAATATTCACAGGTTTTTTTATCATAATATAAATACATATTTTAAAGTTTTTTATAATTATAATTATATATGAATGAACACTTTTTAATAATGTTTTTGTTATGAATAATACATATATAATAATATTATAGGAAGGATAATATACAAATAAATATATATAAATGTTTTTGATCATAATATAAATACATATTTTATAATAATTTTATAATAATAATAATATATGAATGAACACTTTTTAATAATGTTTTTGTTATTAATAATACATATATAATAATATTATAGGAAGGATAATATACAAATAAATATATAAAAATGTTTTTGATCATAATATAAATACATATTTTATAATATTTTTATAATAATAATTATATATGAATGAACACTTTTTAGTAATGTTTTTGTAATTAATAATACAAATATAATAATATTATAGAAACGATAATATGCAAATAAATATTGACAGGTTTTTTTGATCATAATATAAATACATAGTTTAAAGTTTTTTTATAATAATAATTATATATGAATGAACACTTTTTAGTAATGTTTTTGTAATTAATAATACAAATATAATAATATTATAGAAACGATAATATGCAAATAAATATTGACAGGTTTTTTTGATCATAATATAAATACATAGTTTAAAGTTTTTTTATAATAATAATTATATATGAATGAACACTTTTTAGTAATGTTTTTGTAATTAATAATACAAATATAATAATATTATAGAAACGATAATATGCAAATAAATATTGACAGGTTTTTTTGATCATAATATAAATACATAGTTTAAAGTTTTTTTATAATTATAATTATATATGAATGAACACTTTTTAATAATGTTTTTGTTATGAATATTACATATATAATGATATTATAGGAAGGATAATATACAAATAAATATATATAAATGTTTTTGATCATAATATAAATACATATTTTATAATATTTTTATAATAATAATAATATATGAATGAACACTTTTGAATAATGTTTTTGTTATGAATAATACATATATAATAATATTATAGGAAGGATAATATACAAATAAATATATATAAATGTTTTTGATCATAATATAAATACATATTTTATAATATTTTTATAATAATAATTATATATGAATGAACACTTTTTAATAATGTTTTTGTTATTAATAATACATATATAAAAATATTATAGGAAGGATAATATGCAAATAAATATTCACAGGTTTTTTTATCATAATATAAATACATAGTTTAAAGTTTTTTTATAATAATAATTATATATGAATGAACACTTTTTAGTAATGTTTTTGTAATTAATAATACAAATATAATAATATTATAGAAACGATAATATGCAAATAAATATTGACAGGTTTTTTTGATCATAATATAAATACATAGTTTAAAGTTTTTTTATAATAATAATTATATATGAATGAACACTTTTTAGTAATGTTTTTGTAATTAATAATACAAATATAATAATATTATAGAAACGATAATATGCAAATAAATATTGACAGGTTTTTTTGATCATAATATAAATACATAGTTTAAAGTTTTTTTATAATTATAATTATATATGAATGAACACTTTTTAATAATGTTTTTGTTATGAATATTACATATATAATGATATTATAGGAAGGATAATATACAAATAAATATATATAAATGTTTTTGATCATAATATAAATACATATTTTATAATATTTTTATAATAATAATAATATATGAATGAACACTTTTGAATAATGTTTTTGTTATGAATAATACATATATAATAATATTATAGGAAGGATAATATACAAATAAATATATATAAATGTTTTTGATCATAATATAAATACATATTTTATAATATTTTTATAATAATAATTATATATGAATGAACACTTTTTAATAATGTTTTTGTTATTAATAATACATATATAATAATATTATAGGAAGGATAATATACAAATAAATATATAAAAATGTTTTTGATCATAATATAAATACATATTTTATAATATTTTTATAATAATAATTATATATGAATGAACACTTTTTAGTAATGTTTTTGTAATTAATAATACAAATATAATAATATTATAGAAACGATAATATGCAAATAAATATTGACAGGTTTTTTTGATCATAATATAAATACATAGTTTAAAGTTTTTTTATAATAATAATTATATATGAATGAACACTTTTTAGTAATGTTTTTGTAATTAATAATACAAATATAATAATATTATAGAAACGATAATATGCAAATAAATATTGACAGGTTTTTTTGATCATAATATAAATACATAGTTTAAAGTTTTTTTATAATAATAATTATATATGAATGAACACTTTTTAGTAATGTTTTTGTAATTAATAATACAAATATAATAATATTATAGAAACGATAATATGCAAATAAATATTGACAGGTTTTTTTGATCATAATATAAATACATAGTTTAAAGTTTTTTTATAATTATAATTATATATGAATGAACACTTTTTAATAATGTTTTTGTTATGAATATTACATATATAATGATATTATAGGAAGGATAATATACAAATAAATATATATAAATGTTTTTGATCATAATATAAATACATATTTTATAATATTTTTATAATAATAATAATATATGAATGAACACTTTTGAATAATGTTTTTGTTATGAATAATACATATATAATAATATTATAGGAAGGATAATATACAAATAAATATATATAAATGTTTTTGATCATAATATAAATACATATTTTATAATATTTTTATAATAATAATTATATATGAATGAACACTTTTTAATAATGTTTTTGTTATTAATAATACATATATAAAAATATTATAGGAAGGATAATATGCAAATAAATATTCACAGGTTTTTTTATCATAATATAAATACATAGTTTAAAGTTTTTTTATAATAATAATTATATATGAATGAACACTTTTTAGTAATGTTTTTGTAATTAATAATACAAATATAATAATATTATAGAAACGATAATATGCAAATAAATATTGACAGGTTTTTTTGATCATAATATAAATACATAGTTTAAAGTTTTTTTATAATAATAATTATATATGAATGAACACTTTTTAGTAATGTTTTTGTAATTAATAATACAAATATAATAATATTATAGAAACGATAATATGCAAATAAATATTGACAGGTTTTTTTGATCATAATATAAATACATAGTTTAAAGTTTTTTTATAATTATAATTATATATGAATGAACACTTTTTAATAATGTTTTTGTTATGAATATTACATATATAATGATATTATAGGAAGGATAATATACAAATAAATATATATAAATGTTTTTGATCATAATATAAATACATATTTTATAATATTTTTATAATAATAATAATATATGAATGAACACTTTTGAATAATGTTTTTGTTATGAATAATACATATATAATAATATTATAGGAAGGATAATATACAAATAAATATATATAAATGTTTTTGATCATAATATAAATACATATTTTATAATATTTTTATAATAATAATTATATATGAATGAACACTTTTTAATAATGTTTTTGTTATTAATAATACATATATAAAAATATTATAGGAAGGATAATATGCAAATAAATATTCACAGGTTTTTTTATCATAATATAAATACATAGTTTAAAGTTTTTTTATAATAATAATTATATATGAATGAACACTTTTTAGTAATGTTTTTGTAATTAATAATACAAATATAATAATATTATAGAAACGATAATATGCAAATAAATATTGACAGGTTTTTTTGATCATAATATAAATACATAGTTTAAAGTTTTTTTATAATTATAATTATATATGAATGAACACTTTTTAATAATGTTTTTGTTATGAATAATACTTATATAATAATATTATAGGAAGGATAATATACAAATAAATATATATAAATGTTTTTGATCATAATATAAATACATATTTTATAATAATTTTATAATAATAATAATATATGAATGAACACTTTTTAATAATGTTTTTGTTATTAATAATACATATATAATAATATTATAGGAAGGATAATATACAAATAAATATATAAAAATGTTTTTGATCATAATATAAATACATATTTTATAATATTTTTATAATAATAATTATATATGAATGAACACTTTTTAATAATGTTTTTGTTATTAATAATACATATATAATTATATTATATTAAGGATAATATGCAAATAAATATTCACAGGTTTTTTTATCATAATATAAATACATATTTTAAAGTTTTTTATAATTATAATTATATATGAATGAACACTTTTTAATAATGTTTTTGTTATGAATAATACATATATAATAATATTATAGGAAGGATAATATACAAATAAATATATATAAATGTTTTTGATCATAATATAAATACATATTTTATAATAATTTTATAATAATAATAATATATGAATGAACACTTTTTAATAATGTTTTTGTTATTAATAATACATATATAATAATATTATAGGAAGGATAATATACAAATAAATATATAAAAATGTTTTTGATCATAATATAAATACATATTTTATAATATTTTTATAATAATAATTATATATGAATGAACACTTTTTAGTAATGTTTTTGTAATTAATAATACAAATATAATAATATTATAGAAACGATAATATGCAAATAAATATTGACAGGTTTTTTTGATCATAATATAAATACATAGTTTAAAGTGATTTTATAATAATAATTATATATGAATGAACACTTTTTAGTAATGTTTTTGTAATTAATAATACAAATATAATAATATTATAGAAACGATAATATGCAAATAAATATTGACAGGTTTTTTTGATCATAATATAAATACATAGTTTAAAGTTTTTTTATAATTATAATTATATATGAATGAACACTTTTTAATAATGTTTTTGTTATGAATATTACATATATAATGATATTATAGGAAGGATAATATACAAATAAATATATATAAATGTTTTTGATCATAATATAAATACATATTTTATAATATTTTTATAATAATAATAATATATGAATGAACACTTTTGAATAATGTTTTTGTTATGAATAATACATATATAATAATATTATAGGAAGGATAATATACAAATAAATATATATAAATGTTTTTGATCATAATATAAATACATATTTTATAATATTTTTATAATAATAATTATATATGAATGAACACTTTTTAATAATGTTTTTGTTATTAATAATACATATATAAAAATATTATAGGAAGGATAATATGCAAATAAATATTCACAGGTTTTTTTATCATAATATAAATACATAGTTTAAAGTTTTTTTATAATAATAATTATATATGAATGAACACTTTTTAGTAATGTTTTTGTAATTAATAATACAAATATAATAATATTATAGAAACGATAATATGCAAATAAATATTGACAGGTTTTTTTGATCATAATATAAATACATAGTTCAAAGTTTTTTTATAATAATAATTATATATGAATGAACACTTTTTAGTAATGTTTTTGTAATTAATAATACAAATATAATAATATTATAGAAACGATAATATGCAAATAAATATTGACAGGTTTTTTTGATCATAATATAAATACATAGTTTAAAGTTTTTTTATAATTATAATTATATATGAATGAACACTTTTTAATAATGTTTTTGTTATGAATATTACATATATAATGATATTATAGGAAGGATAATATACAAATAAATATATATAAATGTTTTTGATCATAATTTAATTTCATATTTTATAATATTTTTATAATAATAATAATATATGAATGAACACTTTTGAATAATGTTTTTGTTATGAATAATACATATATAATAATATTATAGGAAGGATAATATACAAATAAATATATATAAATGTTTTTGATCATAATATAAATACATATTTTATAATATTTTTATAATAATAATTATATATGAATGAACACTTTTTAATAATGTTTTTGTTATTAATAATACATATATAAAAATATTATAGGAAGGATAATATGCAAATAAATATTCACAGGTTTTTTTATCATAATATAAAAACATAGTTTAAAGTTTTTTTATAATAATAATTATATATGAATGAACACTTTTTAGTAATGTTTTTGTAATTAATAATACAAATATAATAATATTATAGAAACGATAATATGCAAATAAATATTGACAGGTTTTTTTGATCATAATATAAATACATAGTTTAAAGTTTTTTTATAATAATAATTATATATGAATGAACACTTTTTAGTAATGTTTTTGTAATTAATAATACAAATATAATAATATTATAGAAACGATAATATGCAAATAAATATTGACAGGTTTTTTTGATCATAATATAAATACATAGTTTAAAGTTTTTTTATAATTATAATTATATATGAATGAACACTTTTTAATAATGTTTTTGTTATGAATAATACTTATATAATAATATTATAGGAAGGATAATATACAAATAAATATATATAAATGTTTTTGATCATAATATAAATACATATTTTATAATAATTTTATAATAATAATAATATATGAATGAACACTTTTTAATAATGTTTTTGTTATTAATAATACATATATAATAATATTATAGGAAGGATAATATACAAATAAATATATAAAAATGTTTTTGATCATAATATAAATACATATTTTATAATATTTTTATAATAATAATTATATATGAATGAACACTTTTTAATAATGTTTTTGTTATTAATAATACATATATAATAATATTATATTAAGGATAATATGCAAATAAATATTCACAGGTTTTTTTATCATAATATAAATACATATTTTAAAGTTTTTTATAATTATAATTATATATGAATGAACACTTTTTAATAATGTTTTTGTTATGAATAATACATATATAATAATATTATAGGAAGGATAATATACAAATAAATATATATAAATGTTTTTGATCATAATATAAATACATATTTTATAATAATTTTATAATAATAATAATATATGAATGAACACTTTTTAATAATGTTTTTGTTATTAATAATACATATATAATAATATTATAGGAAGGATAATATACAAATAAATATATAAAAATGTTTTTGATCATAATATAAATACATATTTTATAATATTTTTATAATAATAATTATATATGAATGAACACTTTTTAGTAATGTTTTTGTAATTAATAATACAAATATAATAATATTATAGAAACGATAATATGCAAATAAATATTGACAGGTTTTTTTGATCATAATATAAATACATAGTTTAAAGTTTTTTTATAATAATAATTATATATGAATGAACACTTTTTAGTAATGTTTTTGTAATTAATAATACAAATATAATAATATTATAGAAACGATAATATGCAAATAAATATTGACAGGTTTTTTTGATCATAATATAAATACATAGTTTAAAGTTTTTTTATAATAATAATTATATATGAATGAACACTTTTTAGTAATGTTTTTGTAATTAATAATACAAATATAATAATATTATAGAAACGATAATATGCAAATAAATATTGACAGGTTTTTTTGATCATAATATAAATACATAGTTTAAAGTTTTTTTATAATTATAATTATATATGAATGAACACTTTTTAATAATGTTTTTGTTATGAATATTACATATATAATGATATTATAGGAAGGATAATATACAAATAAATATATATAAATGTTTTTGATCATAATATAAATACATATTTTATAATATTTTTATAATAATAATAATATATGAATGAACACTTTTGAATAATGTTTTTGTTATGAATAATACATATATAATAATATTATAGGAAGGATAATATACAAATAAATATATATAAATGTTTTTGATCATAATATAAATACATATTTTATAATATTTTTATAATAATAATTATATATGAATGAACACTTTTTAATAATGTTTTTGTTATTAATAATACATATATAAAAATATTATAGGAAGGATAATATGCAAATAAATATTCACAGGTTTTTTTATCATAATATAAATACATAGATTTAAAGTTTTTTTATAATAATAATTATATATGAATGAACACTTTTTAGTAATGTTTTTGTAATTAATAATACAAATATAATAATATTATAGAAACGATAATATGCAAATAAATATTGACAGGTTTTTTTGATCATAATATAAATACATAGTTTAAAGTTTTTTTATAATAATAATTATATATGAATGAACACTTTTTAGTAATGTTTTTGTAATTAATAATACAAATATAATAATATTATAGAAACGATAATATGCAAATAAATATTGACAGGTTTTTTTGATCATAATATAAATACATAGTTTAAAGTTTTTTTATAATTATAATTATATATGAATGAACACTTTTTAATAATGTTTTTGTTATGAATATTACATATATAATGATATTATAGGAAGGATAATATACAAATAAATATATATAAATGTTTTTGATCATAATATAAATACATATTTTATAATATTTTTATAATAATAATAATATATGAATGAACACTTTTGAATAATGTTTTTGTTATGAATAATACATATATAATAATATTATAGGAAGGATAATATACAAATAAATATATATAAATGTTTTTGATCATAATATAAATACATATTTTATAATATTTTTATAATAATAATTATATATGAATGAACACTTTTTAATAATGTTTTTGTTATTAATAATACATATATAAAAATATTATAGGAAGGATAATATGCAAATAAATATTCACAGGTTTTTTTATCATAATATAAATACATAGTTTAAAGTTTTTTTATAATAATAATTATATATGAATGAACACTTTTTAGTAATGTTTTTGTAATTAATAATACAAATATAATAATATTATAGAAACGATAATATGCAAATAAATATTGACAGGTTTTTTTGATCATAATATAAATACATAGTTTAAAGTTTTTTTATAATAATAATTATATATGAATGAACACTTTTTAGTAATGTTTTTGTAATTAATAATACAAATATAATAATATTATAGAAACGATAATATGCAAATAAATATTGACAGGTTTTTTTGATCATAATATAAATACATAGTTTAAAGTTTTTTTATAATTATAATTATATATGAATGAACACTTTTTAATAATGTTTTTGTTATGAATAATACTTATATAATAATATTATAGGAAGGATAATATACAAATAAATATATATAAATGTTTTTGATCATAATATAAATACATATTTTATAATAATTTTATAATAATAATAATATATGAATGAACACTTTTTAATAATGTTTTTGTTATTAATAATACATATATAATAATATTATAGGAAGGATAATATACAAATAAATATATAAAAATGTTTTTGATCATAATATAAATACATATTTTATAATATTTTTATAATAATAATTATATATGAATGAACACTTTTTAATAATGTTTTTGTTATTAATAATACATATATAATAATATTATATTAAGGATAATATGCAAATAAATATTCACAGGTTTTTTTATCATAATATAAATACATATTTTAAAGTTTTTTATAATTATAATTATATATGAATGAACACTTTTTAATAATGTTTTTGTTATGAATAATACATATATAATAATATTATAGGAAGGATAATATACAAATAAATATATATAAATGTTTTTGATCATAATATAAATACATATTTTATAATAATTTTATAATAATAATAATATATGAATGAACACTTTTTAATAATGTTTTTGTTATTAATAATACATATATAATAATATTATAGGAAGGATAATATACAAATAAATATATAAAAATGTTTTTGATCATAATATAAATACATATTTTATAATATTTTTATAATAATAATTATATATGAATGAACACTTTTTAGTAATGTTTTTGTAATTAATAATACAAATATAATAATATTATAGAAACGATAATATGCAAATAAATATTGACAGGTTTTTTTTATCATAATATAAATACATAGTTTAAAGTTTTTTTATAATAATAATTATATATGAATGAACACTTTTTAGTAATGTTTTTGTAATTAATAATACAAATATAATAATATTATAGAAACGATAATATGCAAATAAATATTGACAGGTTTTTTTGATCATAATATAAATACATAGTTTAAAGTTTTTTTATAATAATAATTATATATGAATGAACACTTTTTAGTAATGTTTTTGTAATTAATAATACAAATATAATAATATTATAGAAACGATAATATGCAAATAAATATTGACAGGTTTTTTTGATCATAATATAAATACATAGTTTAAAGTTTTTTTATAATTATAATTATATATGAATGAACACTTTTTAATAATGTTTTTGTTATGAATAATACTTATATAATAATATTATAGGAAGGATAATATACAAATAAATATATATAAATGTTTTTGATCATAATATAAATACATATTTTATAATAATTTTATAATAATAATAATATATGAATGAACACTTTTTAATAATGTTTTTGTTATTAATAATACATATATAATAATATTATAGGAAGGATAATATACAAATAAATATATAAAAATGTTTTTGATCATAATATAAATACATATTTTATAATATTTTTATAATAATAATTATATATGGATGAACACTTTTTAATAATGTTTTTGTTATTAATAATACATATATAATAATATTATATTAAGGATAATATGCAAATAAATATTCACAGGTTTTTTTATCATAATATAAATACATATTTTAAAGTTTTTTATAATTATATATATATATGAATGAACACTTTTTAATAATGTTTTTGTTATGAATAATACATATATAATAATATTATAGGAAGGATAATATACAAATAAATATATATAAATGTTTTTGATCATAATATAAATACATATTTTATAATAATTTTATAATAATAATAATATATGAATGAACACTTTTTAATAATGTTTTTGTTATTAATAATACATATATAATAATATTATAGGAAGGATAATATACAAATAAATATATAAAAATGTTTTTGATCATAATATAAATACATATTTTATAATACTTTTATAATAATAATTATATATGAATGAACACTTTTTAGTAATGTTTTTGTAATTAATAATACAAATATAATAATATTATAGAAACGATAATATGCAAATAAATATTGACAGGTTTTTTTGATCATAATATAATTACATAGTTTAAAGTTTTTTTATAATAATAATTATATATGAATGAACACTTTTTAGTAATGTTTTTGTAATTAATAATACAAATATAATAATATTATAGAAACGATAATATGAAAATAAATATTGACAGGTTTTTTTGATCATAATATAAATACATAGTTTAAAGTTTTTTTATAATTATAATTATATATGAATGAACACTCTTTAATAATGTTTTTGATATGAATAATACATATATAATAATATTATAGGAAGGATAATATACAAATAAATATATATAAATGTTTTTGATTATAATATAAATACATATTTTATAATATTTTTATAATAATAATTATATATGAATGAACACTTTTTAATAATGTTTTCGTTATTAATAATACATATATAATAATATTATAGGAAGGATAATATACAAATAAATATATATAAATGTTTTTGATCATAATATAAATACATATTTTATAATATTTTTATAATTATAATTATATATGATGAACACTTTTTAATAATGATTTTAATAATAATAATACATATATATTAATATTATAGTAAGGATAATATGCAATTAAATATTGACAGGTTTTTTTTATCATATTATAAATACATATTTTAAAATTTTTATATAAAAATAATTATATATGAATGAACAATTTTTAATGATGTTTTTGTAATTAATAATACATATATAATAATATTATAGGAAGGATAATATGCAAATAAATATTCACAGGTTTTTTTTATCATAATATAAATACATATTTTAAAGTTTTTTATAATAATACTTATATATGAATGAACACTTTTTAGTAATGTTTTTGTAATTAATAATACAAATATAATAATATTATAGAAACGATAATATGAAAATAAATATTGACAGGTTTTTTTGATCATAATATAAATACATAGTTTAAAGTTTTTTTATAATTATAATTATATATGAATGAACACTTTTTAATAATGTTTTTGTTATGAATAATACATATATAATAATATTATAGGAAGGATAATATACAAATAAATATATAAAAATGTTTTTGATCATAATATAAATACATATTTTATAATATTTTTATAATTATAATTATATATGAATGAACACTTTTTAATAATGTTTTTAATAATAATAATACATATATATTAATATTATAGTAAGGATAATATGCAATTAAATATTGACAGGTTTTTTTTATCATAATATAAATACATAGTTTAAAGTTTTTTTATAATAATAATTATATATGAATGAACACTTTTTAGTAATGTTTTTGTAATTAATAATACAAATATAATAATATTATAGAAACGATAATATGCAAATAAATATTGACAGGTTTTTTTGATCATAATATAAATACATAGTTTAAAGTTTTTTTATAATTATAATTATATATGAATGAACACTTTTTAATAATGTTTTTGTTATGAATATTACATATATAATGATATTATAGGAAGGATAATATACAAATAAATATATATAAATGTTTTTGATCATAATATAAATACATATTTTATAATATTTTTATAATAATAATAATATATGAATGAACACTTTTTAATAATGTTTTTGTTATGAATAATACATATATAATAATATTATAGGAAGGATAATATACAAATAAATATATATAAATGTTTTTGATCATAATATAAATACATATTTTATAATATTTTTATAATAATAATTATATATGAATGAACACTTTTTAATAATGTTTTTGTTATTAATAATACATATATAATAATATTATAGGAAGGATAATATACAAATAAATATATATAAATGTTTTTGATCATAATATAAATACATATTTTATAATATTTTTATAATTATAATTATATATGAATGAACACTTTTTAATAATGTTTTTAATAATAATAATACATATATATTAATATTATAGTAAGGATAATATGCAATTAAATATTGACAGGTTTTTTTTATCATAATATAAATACATATTTTAAAATTTTTATATAAAAATAATTATATATGAATGAACACTTTTTAATGATGTTTTTGTTATTAATAATACATATATAATAATATTATAGGAAGGATAATATACAAATAAATATATATAAATGTTTTTGATCATAATATAAATACATTTTTTATAATATTTTTATAATAATAATTTTATATGAATGAATACTTTTGAATAATGTTTTTGTTATTAATAATACATATATAATAATATTATAGGAAGGATAATATACAAATAAATATATATAAATGTTTTTGATCATAATATAAATACATATTTTATAATATTTTTATAATAATAATTATATATGAATGAACACTTTTTAATGATGTTTTTGTAATTAATAATACATATATAATAATATTATAGGAAGGATAATATGCAAATAAATATTCACAGTTTTTTTTTATCATAATATAAATACATATTTAAAAGTTTTTTATAATAATAATTATATATGAATGAACACTTTTTAGTAATGTTTTTGTAATTAATAATACAAATATAATAATATTATAGAAACGATAATATGAAAATAAATATTGACAGGTTTTTTTGATCATAATATAAATACTTAGTTTAAAGTTTTTTTATAATTATAATTATATATGAATGAACACTTTTTAATAATGTTTTTGTTATGAATAATACATATATAATAATATTATAGGATGGATAATATACAAATAAATATATATAAATGTTTTTGATCATAATATAAATACATATTTTAAAATTTTTATAAAAAATAATTATATATGAATGAACACTTTTTAATGATGTTTTTGTAATTAATAATACATATATAATAATATTATAGGAAGGATAATATGCAAATAAATATTCACAGGTTTTTTTTATCATAATATAAATACATATTTTAAAGTTTTTTATAATAATAATTATATATGAATGAACACTTTTTAGTAATGTTTTTGTAATTAATAATACAAATATAATAATATTATAGAAACGATAATATGAAAATAAATATTGACAGGTTTTTTTGATCATAATATAAATACATAGTTTAAAGTTTTTTTATAATTATAATTATATATGAATGAACACTTTTTAATAATGTTTTTGTTATGAATAATACTTATATAATAATATTATAGTAAGGATAATATGCAATTAAATATTGACAGGTTTTTTTATCATAATATAAATACATATTTTAAAGTTTTTTATAATAATAATAATATATGAACACTTTTTAGTAATGTTTTTGTAATTAATAATCCAAATATAATAATATTATAGAAACGATTATATGCAAATAAATATTGACAGGGTTTTTTGATCATAATATAAATACATAGTTTAAAGTTTTTTTATAATAATAATTATATATGAATGAACACTTTTTAGTAATGTTTTTGTAATTAATAATACTAATATAATAATATTATAGAAACGATAATATGCAAATAAATATTGACAGGTTTTTTTGATCATAATAAAAATACATAGTTTAAAGTTTTTTTATAATAATAATTATATATGAATGAACACTTTTTAGTAATGTTTTTGTAATTAATAATACAAATATAATAATATTATAGAAACGATAATATGCAAATAAATATTGACAGGTTTTTTTGATCATAATATAAATACATAGTTTAAAGTTTTTTTATAATTATAATTATATATGAATGAACACTTTTTAATAATGTTTTTGTTATGAATAATACATATATAATAATATTATAGGAAGGATAATATACAAATAAATATATATAAATGTTTTTGATCATAATATAAATACATATTTTATAATAATTTTATAATAATAATAATATATGAATGAACACTTTTTAATAATGTTTTTGTTATTAATAATACATATATAATAATATTATAGGAAGGATAATATACAAATAAATATATAAAAATGTTTTTGATCATAATATAAATACATATTTTATATAATTTTTATAATAATAATTATATATGAATGAACACTTTTTAATAATGTTTTTGTTATTAATAATACATATATAATAAAATTATAGGAAGGATAATATGCAAATAAATATTCACAGGTTTTTTTATCATAATATAAATACATATTTTAAAGTTTTTTATAATAATAATAATATATGAATGAACACTTTTTAGTAATGTTTTTGTAATTAATAATACAAATATAATAATATTATAGAAACGATAATATGCAAATAAATATTGACAGGTTTTTTTGATCATAATATAAATACATAGTTTAAAGTTTTTTTATAATAATAATTATATATGAATGAACACTTTTTAGTAATGTTTTTGTAATTAATAATACAAATATAATAATATAATAGAAACGATAATATGCAAATAAATATTGACAGGTTTTTTTGATCATAATATAAATACATAGTTTAAAGCTTTTTTATAATTATAATTATATATGAATGAACACTTTTTAATAATGTTTTTGTTATGAATAATACATATATAATATTATTATAGGAAGGATAATATACAAATAAATATATATAAATGTTTTTGATTATAATATAAATACATATTTTATAATATTTTTATAATAATAATTATATATGAATGAACACTTTTTAATAATGTTTTTGTTATTAATAATACATATATAATAATATTATAGGAAGGATAATATACAAATAAATATATATAAATGTTTTTGATCATAATATAAATACATATTTTATAATATTTTTATAATTATAATTATATATGATGAACACTTTTTAATAATGATTTTAATAATAATAATACATATATATTAATATTATAGTAAGGATAATATGCAATTAAATATTGACAGGTTTTTATTATCATATTATAAAAATACATATTTTAAAATTTTTATATAAAAATAATTATGTATGAATGAACAATTTTTAATGATGTTTTTGTAATTAATAATACATATATAATAATATTATAGGAAGGATAATATGCAAATAAATATTCACAGGTTTTTTTATCATAATATAAATACATATTTTAAAGTTTTTTATAATAATAATTATATATGAATGAACACTTTTTAGTAATGTTTTTGTAATTAATAATACAAATATAATAATATTATAGAAACGATAATATGAAAATAAATATTGACAGGTTTTTTTGATCATAATATAAATACATAGTTTAAAGTTTTTTTATAATTATAATTATATATGAATGAACACTTTTTAATAATGTTTTTGTTATGAATAATACATATATAATAATATTATAGGAAGGATAATATACTAATAAATATATATAAATGTTTTTGATCATAATATAAATACATATTTTATAATATTTTTATAATTATAATTATATATGAATGAACACTTTTTAATAATGTTTTTAATAATAATAATACATATATATTAATATTATAGTAAGGATAATATGCAAATAAATATTCACAGGTTTTTTTTATCATAATATAAATACATATTTTAAAGTTTTTTATAATAATTATTATATATGAATGAACACTTTTTAGTAATGTTTTTGTAATTAATAATACAAATATAATAATATTATAGAAACGATAATATGAAAATAAATATTGACAGGTTTTTTTGATCATAATATAAATACTTAGTTTAAAGTTTTTTTATAATTATAATTATATATGAATGAACACTTTTTAATAATGTTTTTGTTATGAATAATACATATATAATAATATTATAGGATGGATAATATACAAATAAATATATATAAATGTTTTTGATCATAATATAAATACATATTTTAAAATTTTTATAAAAAATAATTTTATATGAATGAACACTTTTTAATGATGTTTTTGTAATTAATAATACATATATAATAATATTATAGGAAGGATAATATGCAAATAAATATTCACAGGTTTTTTTGATCATAATATAAATACATATTTTAAAGTTTTTTATAATAATAATTATATATGAATGAACACTTTTTAATAATGTTTTTGTTATGAATAATACTTATATAATAATATTATAGTAAGGATAATATGCAATTAAATATTGACAGGTTTTTTTATCATAATATAAATACATATTTTAAAGTTTTTTATAATAATAATAATATATGAACACTTTTTAGTAATGTTTTTGTAATTAATAATCCAAATATAATAATATTATAGAAACGATAATATGCAAATAAATATTGACAGGTTTTTTTGATCATAATATAAATACATAGTTTAAAGTTTTTTTATAATAATAATTATATATGAATGAACACTTTTTAGTAATGTTTTTGTAATTAATAATACAAATATAATAATATTATAGAAACGATAATATGCAAATAAATATTGACAGGTTTTTTTGATCATAATATAAATACATAGTTTAAAGTTTTTTTATAATTATAATTATATATGAATGAACACTTTTTAATAATGTTTTTGTTATGAATAATACATATATAATAATATTATAGGAAGGATAATATACAAATAAATATATATAAATGTTTTTGATCATAATATAAATACATATTTTATAATAATTTTATAATAATAATAATATATGAATGAACACTTTTTAATAATGTTTTTGTTATTAATAATACATATATAATAATATTATAGGAAGGATAATATACAAATAAATATATATAAATGTTTTTGATCATAATATAAATACATATTTTATAATAATTTTATAATAATAATAATATATGAATGAACACTTTTTAATAATGTTTTTGTTATTAATAATACATATATAATAATATTATAGGAAGGATAATATACAAATAAATATATAAAAATGTTTTTGATCATAATATAAATACATATTTTATAATACTTTTATAATAATAATTATATATGAATGAACACTTTTTAGTAATGTTTTTGTAATTAATAATACAAATATAATAATATTATAGAAACGATAATATGCAAATAAATATTGACAGGTTTTTTTGATCATAATATAAATACATAGTTTAAAGTTTTTTTATAATAATAATTATATATGAATGAACACTTTTTAGTAATGTTTTTGTAATTAATAATACAAATATAATAATATTATAGAAACGATAATATGAAAATAAATATTGACAGGTTTTTTTGATCATAATATAAATACATAGTTTAAAGTTTTTTTATAATTATAATTATATATGAATGAACACTCTTTAATAATGTTTTTGATATGAATAATACATATATAATAATATTATAGGAAGGATAATATACAAATAAATATATATAAATGTTTTTGATTATAATATAAATACATATTTTATAATATTTTTATAATAATAATTATATATGAATGAACACTTTTTAATAATGTTTTCGTTATTAATAATACATATATAATAATATTATAGGAAGGATAATATACAAATAAATATATATAAATGTTTTTGATCATAATATAAATACATATTTTATAATATTTTTATAATTATAATTATATATGATGAACACTTTTTAATAATGATTTTAATAATAATAATACATATATATTAATATTATAGTAAGGATAATATGCAATTAAATATTGACAGGTTTTTTTTATCATATTATAAATACATATTTTAAAATTTTTATATAAAAATAATTATATATGAATGAACAATTTTTAATGATGTTTTTGTAATTAATAATACATATATAATAATATTATAGGAAGGATAATATGCAAATAAATATTCACAGGTTTTTTTTATCATAATATAAATACATATTTTAAAGTTTTTTATAATAATAATTATATATGAATGAACACTTTTTAGTAATGTTTTTGTAATTAATAATACAAATATAATAATATTATAGAAACGATAATATGAAAATAAATATTGACAGGTTTTTTTGATCATAATATAAATACATAGTTTAAAGTTTTTTTATAATTATAATTATATATGAATGAACACTTTTTAATAATGTTTTTGTTATGAATAATACATATATAATAATATTATAGGAAGGATAATATACAAATAAATATATATAAATGTTTTTGATCATAATATAAATACATATTTTATAATATTTTTATAATTATAATTATATATGAATGAACACTTTTTAATAATGTTTTTAATAATAATAATACATATATATTAATATTATAGTAAGGATAATATGCAAATAAATATTCACAGGTTTTTTTTATCATAATATAAATACATATTTTAAAGTTTTTTATAATAATAATTATATATGAATGAACACTTTTTAGTAATGTTTTTGTAATTAATAATACAAATATAATAATATTATAGAAACGATAATATGAAAATAAATATTGACAGGTTTTTTTGATCATAATATAAATACATAGTTTAATGTTTTTTTATAATTATAATTATATATGAATGAACACTTTTTAATAATGTTTTTGTTATGAATAATACTTATATAATAATATTATAGTAAGGATAATATGCAATTAAATATTGACAGGTTTTTTTATCATAATATAAATACATATTTTATAATTTTTATATAAAAATAATTATATATGAATGAACACTTTTTAATGATGTTTTTGTTATTAATAATACATATTTAATAATATTATAGGAAGGATAATATACAAATAAATATA
Source organism: Macrosteles quadrilineatus (assembly GCF_028750875.1). Classification (NCBI taxonomy): domain Eukaryota; kingdom Metazoa; phylum Arthropoda; class Insecta; order Hemiptera; family Cicadellidae; genus Macrosteles; species Macrosteles quadrilineatus. Next base: position 254,967 of record NW_026542702.1, read on the forward strand.
TATAAATGTTTTTGATCATAATATAAATACATGTTTTATAATATTTTTATAATAATAATTATATATGAATGAACACTTTTTAGTAATGTTTTTGTAATTAATAATACAAATATAATAATATTATAGAAACGATAATATGCAAATAAATATTGACAGGTTTTTTTGATCATAATATAAATACATAGTTTAAAGTTTTTTTATAATTATAATTATATATGAATAAACACTTTTTAATAATGTTTTTGTTATGAATAATACATATATAATAATATTATAGGAAGGATAATATACAAATAAATATATATAAATGTTTTTGATCATAATATAAATACATATTTTATAATATTTTTATAATAATAATTATATATGAATGAACACTTTTTAATAATGTTTTTGTTATTAATAATACATATATAATAATATTATAGGAAGGATAATATACAAATAAATATATATAAATGTTTTTGATCATAATATAAATACATATTTTATAATATTTTTATAATAATAATTATATATGAATGAACACTTTTTAATGATGTTTTTGTAATTAATAATACATATATAATAATATTATAGGAAGGATAATATGCAAATAAATATTCACAGTTTTTTTTATCATAATATAAATACATATTTAAAAGTTTTTTATATTAATAATTATATATGAATGAACACTTTTTAGTAATGTTTTTGTAATTAATAATACAAATATAATAATATTATAGAAACGATAATATGAAAATAAATATTGTCAGGTTTTTTTTATCATAATATAAATACATAGTTTAAAGTTTTTTTATAATTATAATTATATATGAATGAGAACTTTTTAATAATGTTTTTGTTATGAATAATACATATATAATAATATTATAGGAAGGATAATATACAAATAAATATATAAAAATATTTTTGATCATAATATAAATACATATTTTATAATATTTTTATAATTATAATTATATATGAATGAACACTTTTTAATAATGTTTTTAATAATAATAATACATATATAATAATATTATAGGAAGGATAATATACAAATAAATATATATAAATGTTTTTAATCATAATATAAATACATATTTTATAATATTTTTATAATAATAATTATATATGAATGAACACTTTTTAATGATGTTTTTGTAATTAATAATACATATATAATAATATTATAGGAAGGATAATATGCAAATAAATATTCACAGTTTTTTTTTATCATAATATAAATACATATTTAAAAGTTTTTTATAATAATAATTATATATGAATGAACACTTTTTAGTAATGTTTTTGTAATTAATAATACAAATATAATAATATTATAGAAACGATAATATGAAAATAAATATTGACAGGTTTTTTTGATCATAATATAAATACATAGTTTAAAGTTTTTTTATAATTATAATTATATATGAATGAGAACTTTTTAATAATGTTTTTGTTATGAATAATACATATATAATAATATTATAGGAAGGATAATATACAAATAAATATATAAAAATGTTTTTGATCATAATATAAATACATATTTTATAATATTTTTTTAATTATAATTATATATGAATGAACACTTTTTAATAATGTTTTTAATAATAATAATACATATATATTAATATTATAGTAAGGATAATATGCAATTAAATATTGACAGGTTTTTTTTATCATAATATAAATACATATTTTATAATTTTTATATAACAATAATTATATATGAATGAACACTTTTTAATGATGTTTTTGTTATTTATAATACATATATAATAATATTATAGGAAGGATAATATACAAATAAATATATATAAATGTTTTTGATCATAATATAAATACATATTTTATAATATTTTTATAATAATAATTATATATGAATGAACACTTTTGAATAATATTTTTGTTATTAATAATACATATATAATAATATTATAGGAAGGATAATATACAAATAAATATATATAAATGTTTTTGATCATAATATAAATACATATTTTATAATATTTCTATAATAATAATTATATATGAATGAACACTTTTTAATAATGTTTTTGTTATTAATAATACATATATAATAATATAATAGAAAGGATAATATGCAAATAAATATTCACAGGTTTTTTTATCATAATATAAATACATATTTTAAAGTTTTTTATAATAATAATAATATATGAACACTTTTTAGTAATGTTTTTGTAATTAATAATCCAAATATAATAATATTATAGAAACGATAATATGCAAATAAATATTGGCAGGTTTTTTTGATCATAATATAAATACATAGTTTAAAGTTTTTTTATAATAATAATTATATATGAATGAACACTTTTTAGTAATGTTTTTGTAATTAATAATACAAATATAATAATATTATAGAAACGATAATATGCAAATAAATATTGACAGGTTTTTTTGATCATAATATAAATACATAGTTTAAAGTTTTTTTATAATAATAATTATATATGAATGAACACTTTTTAGTAATGTTTTTGTAATTAATAATACAAATATAATAATATTATAGAAACGATAATATGAAAATAAATATTGACAGGTTTTTTTGATCATAATATAAATACATAGTTTAAAGTTTTTTTATAATTATAATTATATATGAATGAACACTTTTTACTAATGTTTTTGATATGAATAATACATATATAATAATATTATAGGAAGGATAATATACAAATAAATATATATAAATGTTTTTGATTATAATATAAATACATATTTTATAATATTTTTATAATAATAATTATATATGAATGAACACTTTTTAATAATGTTTTTGTTATTAATAATACATATATAATAATATTATAGGAAGGATAATATACAAATAAATATATATAAATGTTTTTGATCATAATATAAATACATATTTTATAATATTTTTATAATTATAATTATATATGATGAACACTTTTTAATAATGATTTTAATAATAATAATACATATATATTAATATTATAGTAAGGATAATATGCAATTAAATATTGACAGGTTTTTTTTTATCATATTATAAATACATATTTTAAAATTTTTATATAAAAATAATTATATATGAATGAACAATTTTTAATGATGTTTTTGTAATTAATAATACATATATAATAATATTATTGGAAGGATAATATGCAAATAAATATTCACAGGTTTTTTTTATCATAATATAAATACATATTTTAAAGTTTTTTATAATAATAATTATATATGAATGAACACTTTTTAGTAATGTTTTTGTAATTAATAATACAAATATAATAATATTATAGAAACGATAATATGAAAATAAATATTGACAGGTTTTTTTGATCATAATATAAATACATAGTTTAAAGTTTTTTTATAATTATAATTATATATGTATGAACACTTTTTAATAATGTTTTTGTTATGAATAATACATATATAATAATATTATAGGAAGGATAATATACAAATAAATATATAAAAATGTTTTTGATCATAATATAAATACATATTTTATAATATTTTTATAATTATAATTATATATGAATGAACACTTTTTAATAATGTTTTTAATAATAATAATACATATATATTAATATTATAGTAAGGATAATATGCAATTAAATATTGACAGGTTTTTTTTATCATAATATAAATACATAGTTTAAAGTTTTTTTATAATAATAATTATATATGAATGAACACTTTTTAGTAATGTTTTTGTAATTAATAATACAAATATAATAATATTATAGAAACGATAATATGCAAATAAATATTGACAGGTTTTTTTGATCATAATATAAATACATAGTTTAAAGTTTTTTTATAATTATAATTATATATGAATGAACACTTTTTAATAATGTTTTTGTTATGAATATTACATATATAATGATATTATAGGAAGGATAATATACAAATAAATATATATAAATGTTTTTGATCATAATATAAATACATATTTTATAATATTTTTATAATAATAATAATATATGAATGAACACTTTTTAATAATGTTTTTGTTATGAATAATACATATATAATAATATTATAGGAAGGATAATATACAAATAAATATATATAAATGTTTTTGATCATAATATAAATACATATTTTATAATATTTTTATAATAATAATTATATATGAATGAACACTTTTTAATAATGTTTTTGTTATTAATAATACATATATAATAATATTATAGGAAGGATAATATACAAATAAATATATATAAATGTTTTTGATCATAATATAAATACATATTTTATAATATTTTTATAATTATAATTATATATGAATGAACACTTTTTAATAATGTTTTTAATAATAATAATACATATATATTAATATTATAGTAAGGATAATATGCAATTAAATATTGACAGGTTTTTTTTATCATAATATAAATACATATTTTAAAATTTTTATATAAAAATAATTATATATGAATGAACACTTTTTAATGATGTTTTTGTTATTAATAATACATATATAATAATATTATAGGAAGGATAATATACAAATAAATATATATAAATGTTTTTTATCATAATATAAATACATTTTTTATAATATTTTTATAATAATAATTTTATATGAATGAATACTTTTGAATAATGTTTTTGTTATTAATAATACATATATAATAATATTATAGAAACGATAATATGCAAATAAATATTGACAGGTTTTTTTGATCATAATATAAATACATAGTTTAAAGTTTTTTTATAATAATAATTATATATGAATGAACACTTTTTAGTAATGTTTTTGTAATTAATAATACAAATATAATAATATTATAGAAACGATAATATGCAAATAAATATTGACAGGTTTTTTTGATCATAATATAAATACATAGTTTAAAGTTTTTTTATAATTATAATTATATATGAATGAACACTTTTTAATAATGTTTTTGTTATGAATAATACATATATAATAATATTATAGGAAGGATAATATACAAATAAATATATATAAATGTTTTTTAATATAATATAAATACATATTTTATAATATTTTTATAATAATAATTATATATGAATGAACACTTTTTAATAATGTTTTTGTTATTAATAATACATATATAATAATATTATAGGAAGGATAATATACAAATAAATATATATAAATGTTTTTGATCATAATATAAATACATATTTTATAATATTTTTATAATTATAATTATATATAATGAACACTTTTTAATAATGATTTTAATAATAATAATACATATATATTAATATTATAGTAAGGATAATATGCAATTAAATATTGACAGGTTTTTTTTATCATATTATAAATACATATTTTAAAATTTTTATATAAAAATAATTATATATGAATGAACAATTTTTAATGATGTTTTTGTAATTAATAATACATATATAATAATATTATAGGAAGGATAATATGCAAATAAATATTCACAGGTTTTTTTTATCATAATATAAATACATATTTTAAAGTTTTTTATAATAATAATTATATATGAATGAACACTTTTTAGTAATGTTTTTGTAATTAATAATACAAATATAATAATATTATAGAAACGATAATATGAAAATAAATATTGACAGGTTTTTTTGATCATAATATAAATACATAGTTTAAAGTTTTTTTATAATTATAATTATATATGAATGAACACTTTTTAATAATGTTTTTGTTATGAATAATACATATATAATAATATTATAGGAAGGATAATATACAAATAAATATATATAAATGTTTTTGATCATAATATAAATACATATTTTATAATATTTTTATAATTATAATTATATATGAATGAACACTTTTTAATAATGTTTTTAATAATAATAATACATATATATTAATATTATAGTAAGGATAATATGCAAATAAATATTCACAGGTTTTTTTTATCATAATATAAATACATATTTTAAAGTTTTTTATAATAATAATTATATATGAATGAACACTTTTTAGTAATGTTTTTGTAATTAATAATACAAATATAATAATATTATAGAAACGATAATATGAAAATAAATATTGACAGGTTTTTTTGATCATAATATAAATACATAGTTTAATGTTTTTTTATAATTATAATTATATATGAATGAACACTTTTTAATAATGTTTTTGTTATGAATAATACTTATATAATAATATTATAGTAAGGATAATATGCAATTAAATATTGACAGGTTTTTTTATCATAATATAAATACATATTTTATAATTTTTATATAAAAATAATTATATATGAATGAACACTTTTTAATGTTGTTTTTGTTATTAATAATACATATATAATAATATTATAGGAAGGATAATATACAAATAAATATATATAAATGTTTTTGATCATAATATAAATACATGTTTTATAATATTTTTATAATAATAATTATATATGAATGAACACTTTTTAGTAATGTTTTTGTAATTAATAATACAAATATAATAATATTATAGAAACGATAATATGCAAATAAATATTGACAGGTTTTTTTGATCATAATATAAATACATAGTTTAAAGTTTTTTTATAATTATAATTATATATGAATAAACACTTTTTAATAATGTTTTTGTTATGAATAATACATATATAATAATATTATAGGAAGGATAATATACAAATAAATATATATAAATGTTTTTGATCATAATATAAATACATATTTTATAATATTTTTATAATAATAATTATATATGAATGAACACTTTTTAATAATGTTTTTGTTATTAATAATACATATATAATAATATTATAGGAAGGATAATATACAAATAAATATATATAAATGTTTTTGATCATAATATAAATACATATTTTATAATATTTTTATAATAATAATTATATATGAATGAACACTTTTTAATGATGTTTTTGTAATTAATAATACATATATAATAATATTATAGGAAGGATAATATGCAAATAAATATTCACAGTTTTTTTTATCATAATATAAATACATATTTAAAAGTTTTTTATATTAATAATTATATATGAATGAACACTTTTTAGTAATGTTTTTGTAATTAATAATACAAATATAATAATATTATAGAAACGATAATATGAAAATAAATATTGTCAGGTTTTTTTTATCATAATATAAATACATAGTTTAAAGTTTTTTTATAATTATAATTATATATGAATGAGAACTTTTTAATAATGTTTTTGTTATGAATAATACATATATAATAATATTATAGGAAGGATAATATACAAATAAATATATAAAAATATTTTTGATCATAATATAAATACATATTTTATAATATTTTTATAATTATAATTATATATGAATGAACACTTTTTAATAATGTTTTTAATAATAATAATACATATATAATAATATTATAGGAAGGATAATATACAAATAAATATATATAAATGTTTTTAATCATAATATAAATACATATTTTATAATATTTTTATAATAATAATTATATATGAATGAACACTTTTTAATGATGTTTTTGTAATTAATAATACATATATAATAATATTATAGGAAGGATAATATGCAAATAAATATTCACAGTTTTTTTTTATCATAATATAAATACATATTTAAAAGTTTTTTATAATAATAATTATATATGAATGAACACTTTTTAGTAATGTTTTTGTAATTAATAATACAAATATAATAATATTATAGAAACGATAATATGAAAATAAATATTGACAGGTTTTTTTGATCATAATATAAATACATAGTTTAAAGTTTTTTTATAATTATAATTATATATGAATGAGAACTTTTTAATAATGTTTTTGTTATGAATAATACATATATAATAATATTATAGGAAGGATAATATACAAATAAATATATAAAAATGTTTTTGATCATAATATAAATACATATTTTATAATATTTTTTTAATTATAATTATATATGAATGAACACTTTTTAATAATGTTTTTAATAATAATAATACATATATATTAATATTATAGTAAGGATAATATGCAATTAAATATTGACAGGTTTTTTTTATCATAATATAAATACATATTTTATAATTTTTATATAACAATAATTATATATGAATGAACACTTTTTAATGATGTTTTTGTTATTAATAATACATATATAATAATATTATAGGAAGGATAATATACAAATAAATATATATAAATGTTTTTGATCATAATATAAATACATATTTTATAATATTTTTATAATAATAATTATATATGAATGAACACTTTTGAATAATATTTTTGTTATTAATAATACATATATAATAATATTATAGGAAGGATAATATACAAATAAATATATATAAATGTTTTTGATCATAATATAAATACATATTTTATAATATTTCTATAATAATAATTATATATGAATGAACACTTTTTAATAATGTTTTTGTTATTAATAATACATATATAATAATATAATAGAAAGGATAATATGCAAATAAATATTCACAGGTTTTTTTATCATAATATAAATACATATTTTAAAGTTTTTTATAATAATAATAATATATGAACACTTTTTAGTAATGTTTTTGTAATTAATAATCCAAATATAATAATATTATAGAAACGATAATATGCAAATAAATATTGGCAGGTTTTTTTGATCATAATATAAATACATAGTTTAAAGTTTTTTTATAATAATAATTATATATGAATGAACACTTTTTAGTAATGTTTTTGTAATTAATAATACAAATATAATAATATTATAGAAACGATAATATGCAAATAAATATTGACAGGTTTTTTTGATCATAATATAAATACATAGTTTAAAGTTTTTTTATAATAATAATTATATATGAATGAACACTTTTTAGTAATGTTTTTGTAATTAATAATACAAATATAATAATATTATAGAAACGATAATATGAAAATAAATATTGACAGGTTTTTTTGATCATAATATAAATACATAGTTTAAAGTTTTTTTATAATTATAATTATATATGAATGAACACTTTTTAATAATGTTTTTGATATGAATAATACATATATAATAATATTATAGGAAGGATAATATACAAATAAATATATATAAATGTTTTTGATTATAATATAAATACATATTTTATAATATTTTTATAATAATAATTATATATGAATGAACACTTTTTAATAATGTTTTTGTTATTAATAATACATATATAATAATATTATAGGAAGGATAATATACAAATAAATATATATAAATGTTTTTGATCATAATATAAATACATATTTTATAATATTTTTATAATTATAATTATATATGATGAACACTTTTTAATAATGATTTTAATAATAATAATACATATATATTAATATTATAGTAAGGATAATATGCAATTAAATATTGACAGGTTTTTTTTTATCATATTATAAATACATATTTTAAAATTTTTATATAAAAATAATTATATATGAATGAACAATTTTTAATGATGTTTTTGTAATTAATAATACATATATAATAATATTATAGGAAGGATAATATGCAAATAAATATTCACAGGTTTTTTTTATCATAATATAAATACATATTTTAAAGTTTTTTATAATAATAATTATATATGAATGAACACTTTTTAGTAATGTTTTTGTAATTAATAATACAAATATAATAATATTATAGAAACGATAATATGAAAATAAATATTGACAGGTTTTTTTGATCATAATATAAATACATAGTTTAAAGTTTTTTTATAATTATAATTATATATGAATGAACACTTTTTAATAATGTTTTTGTTATGAATAATACATATATAATAATATTATAGGAAGGATAATATACAAATAAATATATAAAAATGTTTTTGATCATAATATAAATACATATTTTATAATATTTTTATAATTATAATTATATATGAATGAACACTTTTTAATAATGTTTTTAATAATAATAATACATATATATTAATATTATAGTAAGGATAATATGCAATTAAATATTGACAGGTTTTTTTTATCATAATATAAATACATAGTTTAAAGTTTTTTTATAATAATAATTATATATGAATGAACACTTTTTAGTAATGTTTTTGTAATTAATAATACAAATATAATAATATTATAGAAACGATAATATGCAAATAAATATTGACAGGTTTTTTTGATCATAATATAAATACATAGTTTAAAGTTTTTTTATAATTATAATTATATATGAATGAACACTTTTTAATAATGTTTTTGTTATGAATATTACATATATAATGATATTATAGGAAGGATAATATACAAATAAATATATATAAATGTTTTTGATCATAATATAAATACATATTTTATAATATTTTTATAATAATAATAATATATGAATGAACACTTTTTAATAATGTTTTTGTTATGAATAATACATATATAATAATATTATAGGAAGGATAATATACAAATAAATATATATAAATGTTTTTGATCATAATATAAATACATATTTTATAATATTTTTATAATAATAATTATATATGAATGAACACTTTTTAATAATGTTTTTGTTATTAATAATACATATATAATAATATTATAGGAAGGATAATATACAAATAAATATATATAAATGTTTTTGATCATAATATAAATACATATTTTATAATATTTTTATAATTATAATTATATATGAATTAACACTTTTTAATAATGTTTTTAATAATAATAATACATATATATTAATATTATAGTAAGGATAATATGCAATTAAATATTGACAGGTTTTTTTTATCATAATATAAATACATATTTTAAAATTTTTATATAAAAATAATTATATATGAATGAACACTTTTTAATGATGTTTTTGTTATTAATAATACATATATAATAATATTATAGGAAGGATAATATACAAATAAATATATATAAATGTTTTTTATCATAATATAAATACATTTTTTATAATATTTTTATAATAATAATTTTATATGAATGAATACTTTTGAATAATGTTTTTGTTATTAATAATACATATATAATAATATTATAGGAAGGATAATATACAAATAAATATATATAAATGTTTTTGATCATAATATAAATACATATTTTATAATATTTTTATAATAATAATTATATATGAATGAACACTTTTTAATGATGTTTTTGTAATTAATAATACATATATAATAATATTATAGGAAGGATAATATGCAAATAAATATTCACAGGTTTTTTTTATCATAATATAAATACATATTTTAAAGTTTTTTATAATAATAATTATATATGAATGAACACTTTTTAGTAATGTTTTTGTAATTAATAATACAAATATAATAATATTATAGAAACGATAATATGAAAATAAATATTGACAGGTTTTTTTGATCATAATATAAATACATAGTTTAAAGTTTTTTTATAATTATAATTATATATGAATGAACACTTTTTAATAATGTTTTTGTTATGAATAATACTTATATAATAATATTATAGTAAGGATAATATGCAATTAAATATTGACAGGTTTTTTTATCATAATATAAATACATATTTTAAAGTTTTTTATAATAATAATAATATATGAACACTTTTTAGTAATGTTTTTGTAATTAATAATCCAAATATAATAATATTATAGAAACGATAATATGCAAATAAATATTGACAGGTTTTTTTGATCATAATATAAATACATAGTTTAAAGTTTTTTTATAATAATAATTATATATGAATGAACACTTTTTAGTAATGTTTTTGTAATTAATAATACAAATATAATAATATTATAGAAACGATAATATGCAAATAAATATTGACAGGTTTTTTTGATCATAATATAAATACATAGTTTAAAGTTTTTTTATAATAATAATTATATATGAATGAACACTTTTTAGTAATGTTTTTGTAATTAATAATACAAATATAATAATATTATAGAAACGATAATATGCAAATAAATATTGACAGGTTTTTTTGATCATAATATAAATACATAGTTTAAAGTTTTTTTATAATTATAATTATATATGAATGAACACTTTTTAATAATGTTTTTGTTATGAATAATACATATATAATAATATTATAGGAAGGATAATATACAAATAAATATATATAAATGTTTTTGATCATAATATAAATACATATTTTATAATAATTTTATAATAATAATAATATATGAATGAACACTTTTTAATAATGTTTTTGTTATTAATAATACATATATAATAATATTATAGGAAGGATAATATACAAATAAATATATAAAAATGTTTTTGATCATAATATAAATACATATTTTATATAATTTTTATAATAATAATTATATATGAATGAACACTTTTTAATAATGTTTTTGTTATTAATAATACATATATAATAAAATTATAGGAAGGATAATATGCAAATAAATATTCACAGGTTTTTTTATCATAATATAAATACATGTTTTAAAGTTTTTTATAATAATAATAATATATGAATGAACACTTTTTAGTAATGTTTTTGTAATTAATAATACAAATATAATAATATTATAGAAACGATAATATGCAAATAAATATTGACAGGTTTTTTTGATCATAATATAAATACATAGTTTAAAGTTTTTTTATAATAATAATTATATATGAATGAACACTTTTTAGTAATGTTTTTGTAATTAATAATACAAATATAATAATATTATAGAAACGATAATATGCAAATAAATATTGACAGGTTTTTTTGATCATAATATAAATACATAGTTTAAAGCTTTTTTATAATTATAATTATATATGAATGAACACTTTTTAATAATGTTTTTGTTATGAATAATACATATATAATAATATTATAGGAAGGATAATATACATATAAATATATATAAATGTTTTTGATTATAATATAAATACATATTTTATAATATTTTTATAATAATAATTATATATGAATGAACACTTTTTAATAATGTTTTTGTTATTAATAATACATATATAATAATATTATAGGAAGGATAATATACAAATAAATATATATAAATGTTTTTGATCATAATATAAATACATATTTTATAATATTTTTATAATTATAATTATATATGATGAACACTTTTTAATAATGATTTTAATAATAATAATACATATATATTAATATTATAGTAAGGATAATATGCAATTAAATATTGACAGGTTTTTTTTATCATATTATAAATACATATTTTAAAATTTTTATATAAAAATTATTATATATGAATGAACAATTTTTAATGATGTTTTTGTAATTAATAATACATATATAATAATATTATAGGAAGGATAATATGCAAATAAATATTCACAGGTTTTTTTTATCATAATATAAATACATATTTTAAAGTTTTTTATAATAATAATTATATATGAATGAACACTTTTTAGTAATGTTTTTGTAATTAATAATACAAATATAATAATATTATAGAAACGATAATATGAAAATAAATATTGACAGGTTTTTTTGATCATAATATAAATACATAGTTTAAAGTTTTTTTATAATTATAATTATATATGAATGAACACTTTTTAATAATGTTTTTGTTATGAATAATACTTATATAATAATATTATAGTAAGGATAATATGCAATTAAATATTGACAGGTTTTTTTATCATAATATAAATACATATTATAAAGTTTTTTATAATAATAATAATATATGAACACTTTTTAGTAATGTTTTTGTAATTAATAATCCAAATATAATAATATTATAGAAACGATAATATGCAAATAAATATTGACAGGTTTTTTTGATCATAATATAAATACATAGTTTAAAGTTTTTTTATAATAATAATTATATATGAATGAACACTTTTTAATAATGTTTTTGTTATGAATAATACATATATAATAATATTATAGGAAGGATAATATACAAATAAATATATATAAATGTTTTTGATCATAATTTAAATACATATTTTATAATAATTTTATAATAATAATAATATATGAATGAACACTTTTTAATAATGTTTTTGTTATTAATAATACATATATAATAATATTATAGGAAGGATAATATACAAATAAATATATAAAAATGTTTTTGATCATAATATAAATACATATTTTATAATATTTTTATAATAATAATTATATATGAATGAACACTTTTTAATAATGTTTTTGTTATTAATAATACATATATAATAAAATTATAGGAAGGATAATATGCAAATAAATATTCACAGGTTTTTTTGATCATAATATAAATACATAGTTTAAAGTTTTTTTATAATAATAATTATATATGAATGAACACTTTTTAGTAATGTTTTTGTAATTAATAATACAAATATAATAATATTATAGAAACGATAATATGCAAATAAATATTGACAGGTTTTTTTGATCATAATATAAATACATAGTTTAAAGTTTTTTTATAATAATAATTATATATGAATGAACACTTTTTAGTAATGTTTTTGTAATTAATAATACAAATATAATAATATTATAGAAACGATAATATGCAAATAAATATTGACAGGTTTTTTTGATCATAATATAAATACATAGTTTAAAGTTTTTTTATAATTATAATTATATATGAATGAACACTTTTTAATAATGTTTTTGTTATGAATAATACATATATAATAATATTATAGGAAGGATAATATACAAATAAATATATATAAATGTTTTTGATCATAATATAAATACATATTTTATAATAATTTTATAATAATAATAATATATGAATGAACACTTTTTAATAATGTTTTTGTTATTAATAATACATATATAATAATATTATAGGAAGGATAATATACAAATAAATATATAAAAATGTTTTTGATCATAATATAAATACATATTTTATATAATTTTTATAATAATAATTATATATGAATGAACACTTTTTAATAATGTTTTTGTTATTAATAATACATATATAATAAAATTATAGGAAGGATAATATGCAAATAAATATTCACAGGTTTTTTTATCATAATATAAATACATGTTTTAAAGTTTTTTATAATAATAATAATATATGAATGAACACTTTTTAGTAATGTTTTTGTAATTAATAATACAAATATAATAATATTATAGAAACGATAATATGCAAATAAATATTGACAGGTTTTTTTGATCATAATATAAATACATAGTTTAAAGTTTTTTTATAATAATAATTATATATGAATGAACACTTTTTAGTAATGTTTTTGTAATTAATAATACAAATATAATAATATTATAGAAACGATAATATGCAAATAAATATTGACAGGTTTTTTTGATCATAATATAAATACATAGTTTAAAGCTTTTTTATAATTATAATTATATATGAATGAACACTTTTTAATAATGTTTTTGTTATGAATAATACATATATAATAATATTATAGGAAGGATAATATACATATAAATATATATAAATGTTTTTGATTATAATATAAATACATATTTTATAATATTTTTATAATAATAATTATATATGAATGAACACTTTTTAATAATGTTTTTGTTATTAATAATACATATATAATAATATTATAGGAAGGATAATATACAAATAAATATATATAAATGTTTTTGATCATAATATAAATACATATTTTATAATATTTTTATAATTATAATTATATATGATGAACACTTTTTAATAATGATTTTAATAATAATAATACATATATATTAATATTATAGTAAGGATAATATGCAATTAAATATTGACAGGTTTTTTTTATCATATTATAAATACATATTTTAAAATTTTTATATAAAAATTATTATATATGAATGAACAATTTTTAATGATGTTTTTGTAATTAATAATACATATATAATAATATTATAGGAAGGATAATATGCAAATAAATATTCACAGGTTTTTTTTATCATAATATAAATACATATTTTAAAGTTTTTTATAATAATAATTATATATGAATGAACACTTTTTAGTAATGTTTTTGTAATTAATAATACAAATATAATAATATTATAGAAACGATAATATGAAAATAAATATTGACAGGTTTTTTTGATCATAATATAAATACATAGTTTAAAGTTTTTTTATAATTATAATTATATATGAATGAACACTTTTTAATAATGTTTTTGTTATGAATAATACTTATATAATAATATTATAGTAAGGATAATATGCAATTAAATATTGACAGGTTTTTTTATCATAATATAAATACATATTATAAAGTTTTTTATAATAATAATAATATATGAACACTTTTTAGTAATGTTTTTGTAATTAATAATCCAAATATAATAATATTATAGAAACGATAATATGCAAATAAATATTGACAGGTTTTTTTGATCATAATATAAATACATAGTTTAAAGTTTTTTTATAATAATAATTATATATGAATGAACACTTTTTAATAATGTTTTTGTTATGAATAATACATATATAATAATATTATAGGAAGGATAATATACAAATAAATATATATAAATGTTTTTGATCATAATTTAAATACATATTTTATAATAATTTTATAATAATAATAATATATGAATGAACACTTTTTAATAATGTTTTTGTTATTAATAATACATATATAATAATATTATAGGAAGGATAATATACAAATAAATATATAAAAATGTTTTTGATCATAATATAAATACATATTTTATAATATTTTTATAATAATAATTATATATGAATGAACACTTTTTAATAATGTTTTTGTTATTAATAATACATATATAATAAAATTATAGGAAGGATAATATGCAAATAAATATTCACAGGTTTTTTTATCATAATATAAATACATATTTTAAAGTTTTTTATAATAATAATAATATATGAATGAACACTTTTTAGTAATGTTTTTGTAATTAATAATACAAATATAATAATATTATAGAAACGATAATATGCAAATAAATATTGACAGGTTTTTTTGATCATAATATAAATACATAGTTTAAAGTTTTTTTATAATAATAATTATATATGAATGAACACTTTTTAGTAATGTTTTTGTAATTAATAATACAAATATAATAATATTATAGAAACGATAATATGCAAATAAATATTGACAGGTTTTTTTGATCATAATATAAATACATAGTTTAAAGTTTTTTTATAATTATAATTATATATGAATGAACACTTTTTAATAATGTTTTTGTTATGAATAATACATATATAATAATATTATAGGAAGGATAATATACAAATAAATATATATAAATGTTTTTGATTATAATATAAATACATATTTTATAATATTTTTATAATAATAATTATATATGAATGAACACTTTTTAATAATGTTTTTGTTATTAATAATACATATATAATAATATTATAGGAAGGATAATATACAAATAAATATATATAAATGTTTTTGATCATAATATAAATACATATTTTATAATATTTTTATAATTATAATTATATATAATGAACACTTTTTAATAATGATTTTAATAATAATAATACATATATATTAATATTATAGTAAGGATAATATGCAATTAAATATTGACAGGTTTTTTTTATCATATTATAAATACATATTTTAAAATTTTTATATAAAAATAATTATATATGAATGAACAATTTTTAATGATGTTTTTGTAATTAATAATACATATATAATAATATTATAGGAAGGATAATATGCAAATAAATATTCACAGGTTTTTTTTATCATAATATAAATACATATTTTAAAGTTTTTTATAATAATAATTATATATGAATGAACACTTTTTAGTAATGTTTTTGTAATTAATAATACAAATATAATAATATTATAGAAACGATAATATGAAAATAAATATTGACAGGTTTTTTTGATCATAATATAAATACATAGTTTAAAGTTTTTTTATAATTATAATTATATATGAATGAACACTTTTTAATAATGTTTTTGTTATGAATAATACATATATAATAATATTATAGGAAGGATAATATACAAATAAATATATATAAATGTTTTTGATCATAATATAAATACATATTTTATAATATTTTTATAATTATAATTATATATGAATGAACACTTTTTAATAATGTTTTTAATAATAATAATACATATATATTAATATTATAGTAAGGATAATATGCAAATAAATATTCACAGGTTTTTTTTATCATAATATAAATACATATTTTAAAGTTTTTTATAATAATAATTATATATGAATGAACACTTTTTAGTAATGTTTTTGTAATTAATAATACAAATATAATAATATTATAGAAACGATAATATGAAAATAAATATTGACAGGTTTTTTTGATCATAATATAAATACATAGTTTAATGTTTTTTTATAATTATAATTATATATGAATGAACACTTTTTAATAATGTTTTTGTTATGAATAATACTTATATAATAATATTATAGTAAGGATAATATGCAATTAAATATTGACAGGTTTTTTTATCATAATATAAATACATATTTTATAATTTTTATATAAAAATAATTATATATGAATGAACACTTTTTAATGATGTTTTTGTTATTAATAATACATATATAATAATATTATAGGAAGGATAATATACAAATAAATATATATAAATGTTTTTGATCATAATATAAATACATATTTTATAATATTTTTATAATAATAATTATATATGAATGAACACTTTTGAATAATGTTTTTGTTATTAATAATACATATATAATAATATTATAGGAAGGATAATATACAAATAAATATATATAAATGTTTTTGATCATAATATAAATACATATTTTATAATATTTTTATAATAATAATTATATATGAATGAACACTTTTTAATAATGTTTTTGTTATTAATAATACATATATAATAATATTATAGGAAGGATAATATGCAAATAAATATTCACAGGTTTTTTTATCATAATATAAATACATATTTTAAAGTTTTTTATAATAATAATAATATATGAATGAACACTTTTTAGTAATGTTTTTGTAATTAGTAATACAAATATAATAATATTATAGAAACGATAATATGCAAAAAAATATTGACAGGTTTTTTTGATCATAATATGAATACATTTTTTAAAGTTTTTTTATAATAATAATTATATATGAATGAACACTTTTTAGTAATGTTTTTGTAATTAATAATACAAATATAATAATATTATAGAAACGATAATATGCAAATAAATATTGACAGGTTTTTTTGATCATAATATAAATACATAGTTTAAAGTTTTTTTATAATTATAATTATATATGAATAAACACTTTTTAATAATGTTTTTGTTATGAATAATACATATATAATAATATTATAGGAAGGATAATATACAAATAAATATATATAAATGTTTTTGATCATAATATAAATACATATTTTATAATATTTTTATAATAATAATTATATATGAATGAACAATTTTTAATAATGTTTTTGTTATTAATAATACATATATAATAATATTATAGGAAGGATAATATACAAATAAATATATATAAATGTTTTTGATCATAATATAAATACATATTTTATAATATTTTTATAATTATAATTATATATGAATGAACACTTTTTAATGATGTTTTTGTAATTAATAATACATATATAATAATATTATAGGAAGGATAATATGCAAATAAATATTCACAGTTTTTTTTTATCATAATATAAATACATATTTAAAAGTTTTTTATATTAATAATTATATATGAATGAACACTTTTTAGTAATGTTTTTGTAATTAATAATACAAATATAATAATATTATAGAAACGATAATATGAAAATAAATATTGTCAGGTTTTTTTTATCATAATATAAATACATAGTTTAAAGTTTTTTTATAATTATAATTATATATGAATGAGAACTTTTTAATAATGTTTTTGTTATAAATAATACATATATAATAATATTATAGGAAGGATAATATACAAATAAATATATAAAAATGTTTTTGATCATAATATAAATACATATTTTATAATATTTTTATAATTATAATTATATATGAATGAACACTTTTTAATAATGTTTTTAATAATAATAATACATATATATTAATATTATAGTAAGGATAATATGCAATTAAATATTGACAGGTTTTTTTTTATCATAATATAAATACATATTTTATAATTTTTATATAAAAATAATTATATATGAATGAACACTTTTTAATGATGTTTTTGTTATTAATAATACATATATAATAATATTATAGGAAGGATAATATACAAATAAATATATATAAATGTTTTTAATCATAATATAAATACATATTTTATAATATTTTTATAATAATAATTATATATGAATGAACACTTTTTAATGATGTTTTTGTAATTAATAATACATATATAATAATATTATAGGAAGGATAATATGCAAATAAATATTCACAGTTTTTTTTTATCATAATATAAATACATATTTAAAAGTTTTTTATAATAATAATTATATATGAATGAACACTTTTTAGTAATGTTTTTGTAATTAATAATACAAATATAATAATATTATAGAAACGATAATATGAAAATAAATATTGACAGGTTTTTTTGATCATAATATAAATACATAGTTTAAAGTTTTTTTATAATTATAATTATATATGAATGAGAACTTTTTAATAATGTTTTTGTTATGAATAATACATATATAATAATATTATAGGAAGGATAATATACAAATAAATATATAAAAATGTTTTTGATCATAATATAAATACATATTTTATAATATTTTTTTAATTATAATTATATATGAATGAACACTTTTTAATAATGTTTTTAATAATAATAATACATATATATTAATATTATAGTAAGGATAATATGCAATTAAATATTGACAGGTTTTTTTTATCATAATATAAATACATATTTTATAATTTTTATATAACAATAATTATATATGAATGAACACTTTTTAATGATGTTTTTGTTATTAATAATACATATATAATAATATTATAGGAAGGATAATATACAAATAAATATATATAAATGTTTTTGATCATAATATAAATACATATTTTATAATATTTTTATAATAATAATTATATATGAATGAACACTTTTGAATAATATTTTTGTTATTAATAATACATATATAATAATATTATAGGAAGGATAATATACAAATAAATATATATAAATGTTTTTGATCATAATATAAATACATATTTTATAATATTTTTATAATAATAATTATATATGAATGAACACTTTTTAATAATGTTTTTGTTATTAATAATACATATATAATAATATAATAGGAAGGATAATATGCAAATAAATATTCACAGGTTTTTTTATCATAATATAAATACATATTTTAAAGTTTTTTATAATAATAATAATATATGAACACTTTTTAGTAATGTTTTTGTAATTAATAATCCAAATATAATAATATTATAGAAACGATAATATGCAAATAAATATTGGCAGGTTTTTTTGATCATAATATAAATACATAGTTTAAAGTTTTTTTATAATAATAATTATATATGAATGAACACTTTTTAGTAATGTTTTTGTAATTAATAATACAAATATAATAATATTATAGAAACGATAATATGCAAATAAATATTGACAGGTTTTTTTGATCATAATATAAATACATAGTTTAAAGTTTTTTTATAATAATAATTATATATGAATGAACACTTTTTAGTAATGTTTTTGTAATTAATAATACAAATATAATAATATTATAGAAACGATAATATGCAAATAAATATTGACAGGTTTTTTTGATCATAATATAAATACATAGTTTAAAGTTTTTTTTATAATTATAATTTTATATGAATGAACACTTTTTAATAATGTTTTTGTTATGAATAATACATATATAATAATATTATAGGAAGGATAATATACAAATAAATATATATAAATGTTTTTGATCATAATATAAATACATATTTTATAATAATTTTATAATAATAATAATATATGAATGAACACTTTTTAATAATGTTTTTGTTATTAATAATACATATATAATAATATTATAGGAAGGATAATATACAAATAAATATATAAAAATGTTTTTGATCATAATATAAATACATATTTTATAATATTTTTATAATAATAATTATATATGAATGAACACTTTTTAATAATGTTTTTGTTATTAATAATACATATATAATAATATTATAGGAAGGATAATATGCAAATAAATATTCACAGGTTTTTTTATCATAATATAAATACATATTTTAAAGTTTTTTATAATAATAATAATGTATGAATGAACACTTTTTAGTAATGTTTTTGTAATTAATAATACAAATATAATAATATTATAGAAACGATAATATGCAAATAAATATTGACAGGTTTTTTTGATCATAATATAAATACATAGTTTAAAGTTTTTTTATAATAATAATTATATATGAATGAACACTTTTTAGTAATGTTTTTGTAATTAATAATACAAATATAATAATATTATAGAAACGATAATATGCAAATAAATATTGACAGGTTTTTTTGATCATAATATAAATACATAGTTTAAAGTTTTTTTATAATTATAATTATATATGAATGAACACTTTTTAATAATGTTTTTGTTATTAATAATACATATATAATAATATTATAGGAAGGATAATATACAAATAAATATATATAAATGTTTTTGATCATAATATAAATACATATTTTATAATATTTTTATAATTATAATTATATATGATGAACACTTTTTAATAATGATTTTAATAATAATAATACATATATATTAATATTATAGTAAGGATAATATGCAATTAAATATTGACAGGTTTTTTTATCATATTATAAATACATATTTTAAAATTTTTATATAAAAATAATTATATATGAATGAACAATTTTTAATGATGTTTTTGTAATTAATAATACATATATAATAATATTATAGGAAGGATAATATGCAAATAAATATTCACAGGGTTTTTTATCATAATATAAATACATATTTTAAAGTTTTTTATAATAATAATTATATATGAATGAACACTTTTTAGTAATGTTTTTGTAATTAATAATACAAATATAATAATATTATAGAAACGATAATATGAAAATAAATATTGACAGGTTTTTTTGATCATAATATAAATACATAGTTTAAAGTTTTTTTATAATTATAATTATATATGAATGAACACTTTTTAATAATATTTTTGTTATGAATAATACATATATAATAATATTATAGGAAAGATAATATACAAATAAATATATAAAAATGTTTTTGATCATAATATAAATACATATTTTATAATATTTTTATAATTATAATTATATATGAATGAACACTTTTTAATAATGTTTTTAATAATAATAATACATATATATTAATATTATAGTAAGGATAATATGCAATTAAATATTAAAAGGTTTTTTTTATCATAATATAAATACATATTTTATAATTTTTATATAAAAATAATTATATATGAATGAACACTTTTAATGATGTTTTTGTTATTAATAATACATATATAATAATATTATAGGAAGGATAATATACAAATAAATATATATAAATGTTTTTGATCATAATATAAATACATATTTTATAATATTTTTATAATAATAATTATATATGAATAAACACTTTTGAATAATGTTTTTGTTATTAATAATACATATATAATAATATTATAGGAAGGATAATATACAAATAAATATATATAAATGTTTTTGATCATAATATAAATACATATTTTATAATATTTTTATAATAATAATTATATATGAATGAACACTTTGTAATAATGTTTTTGTTATTAATAATACATATATAATAATATTATAGGAAGGATAATATGCAAATAAATATTCACAGGTTTTTTTGATCATAATATAAATACATAGTTTAAAGTTTTTTTATAATAATAATTATATATGAATGAACACTTTTTAGTAATTTTTTTGTAATTAATAATACAAATATAATAATATTATAGAAACGATAATATGCAAATAAATATTGACAGGTTTTTTTGATCATAATATAAATACATAGTTTAAAATTTTTATATAAAAATAATTATATATAAATGAACACTTTTTAATGATGTTTTTGTTATTAATAATACATATATAATAATATTATAGGAAGGATAATATACAAATAAATATATATAAATGTTTTTGATCATAATATAAATACATATTTTTAATATTTTTATAATAATAATTTTATATGAATGAATACTTTTGAATAATGTTTTTGTTATTAATAATACATATATAATAATATTATAGGAAGGATAATATACAAATAAATATATATAAATGTTTTTGATCATAATATAAATACATATTTTATAATATTTTTATAATAATAATTATATATGAATGAACACTTTTTAATGATGTTTTTGTAATTAATAATACATATATAATAATATTATAGGAAGGATAATATGCAAATAAATATTCACAGTTTTTTTTTTATCATAATATAAATACATATTTTATAATATTTTTATAATAATAATTATATATGAATGAACACTTTTTAGTAATGTTTTTGTAATTAATAATACAAATATAATAATATTATAGAAACGATAATATGAAAATAAATATTGACAGGTTTTTTTGATCATAATATAAATACATAGTTTAAAGTTTTTTTTATAATTATAATTATATATGAATGAACACTTTTTAATAATGTTTTTGTTATGAATAATACATATATAATAATATTATAGGAAGGATAATATACAAATAAATATATATAAATGTTTTTGATCATAATATAAAAACATATTTTATAATATTTTTATAATTATAATTATATATGAATGAACACTTTTTAATAATGTTTTTAATAATAATAATACATATATATTAATATTATAGTAAGGATAATATGCAATTAAATATTGACAGGTTTTTTTTATCATAATATAAATACATATTTTAAAATTTTTATATAAAAATAATTATATATGAATGAACACTTTTTAATGATGTTTTTGTAATTAATAATACATATATAATAATATTATAGGAAGGATAATATGCAAATAAATATTCACAGGTTTTTTTTATCATAGTATAAATACATATTTTAAATTTTTTTTAATAATATTTATATATGAATGAACACTTTTTAGTAATGTTTTTGTAATTAATAATACAAATATAATAATATTATAGAAACGATAATATGAAAATAAATATTGACAGGTTTTTTTGATCATAATATAAATACATAGTTTAAAGTTTTTTTATAATTATATTTATATATGAATGAACACTTTTTAATAATGTTTTTGTTATGAATAATACATATATAATAATATTATAGGAAGGATAATATACAAATAAATATATAAAAATGTTTTTGATCATAATATAAATACATATTTTATAATATTTTTATAATTATAATTATATATGAATGAACACTTTTTAATAATGTTTTTAATAATAATAATACATATATATTAATATTATAGTAAGGATAATAAGCAATTAAATATTGACAGGTTTTTTTTATAATAATATAAATACATATTTTATAATTTTTATATAAAAATAATTATATATGAATGAACACTTTTTAATAATGTTTTTGTTATGAATAATAAATATATAATAATATTATAGGAAGGATAATATGCAAATAAATATTCACAGGTTTTTTTATCATAATATAAATACATATTTTAAAGTTTTTTATAATAATAATAATATATGAATGAACACTTTTTAGTAATGTTTTTGTAATTAATAATCCAAATATAATAATATTATAGAAACGATAATATGGAAATAAATATTGACAGGTTTTTTTGATCATAATATAAATACATAGTTTAAAGTTTTTTTATAATAATAATTATATATGAATGAACACTTTTTAGTAATGTTTTTGTAATTAATAATACAAATATAATAATATTATAGAAACGATAATATGCAAATAAATATTGACAGGTTTTTTTGATCATAATATAAATACATAGTTTAAAGTTTTTTTATAATTATAATTATATATGAATGAACACTTTTTAATAATGTTTTTGTTATGAATAATACATATATAATAATATTATAGGAAGGATAATATACAAATAAATATATATAAATGTTTTTGATCATAATATAAATACATATTTTATAATATTTTTATAATAATAATTATATATGAATGAACACTTTTTAATAATGTTTTTGTTATGAATAATAAATATATAATAATATTATAGGAAGGATAATATACAAATAAATATATATAAATGTTTTTGATCATAATATAAATACATATTTTATAATATTTTTATAATAATAATTATATATGAATGAACACTTTTTAATAATGTTTTTGTTATTAATAATACATATATAATGATATTATAGGAAGGATAATATACAAATAAATATATATAAATGTTTTTGATCATAATATAAATACATATTTTATAATATTTTTATAATTATAATTATATATGAATGAACACTTTTTAATAATGTTTTTAATAATAATAATACATATATATTAATATTATAGTAAGGATAATATGCAATTAAATATTGACAGGTTTTTTTTATCATAATATAAATACATATTTTAAAATTTTTATATAAAAATAATTATATATGAATGAACACTTTTTAATGATGTTTTTGTTATTAATAATACATATATAATAATATTATAGGAAGGATAATATACAAATAAATATATATAAATGTTTTTGATCATAATATAAATACATATTTTATAATATTTTTATAATAATAATTTTATATGAATGAACACTTTTGAATAATGTTTTTGTTATTAATAATACATATATAATAATATTATAGGAAGGATAATATACAAATAAATATATATAAATGTTTTTGATCATAATATAAATACATATTTTATAATATTTTTATAATAATAATTATAGATGAATGAACACTTTTTAGTAATGTTTTTGTAATTAATAATACAAATATAATAATATTATAGAAACGATAATATGCAAATAGATATTGACAGGTTTTTTTGAACATAATATAAATACATAGTTTAAAGTTTTTTTTATAATAATAATTATATATGAATGAACACTTTTTAGTAATGTTTTTGTAATTAATAATACAAATATAATAATATTATAGAAACGATAATATGCAAATAAATATTGACAGGTATTTTGATCATAATATAAATACATAGTTTAAAGTTTTTTTATAATTATAATTATATATGAATGAACACTTTTTAATAATGTTTTTGTTATTAATAATACATATATAATAATATTATAGGAAGGATAATATACAAATAAATATATATAAATGTTTTTGATCATAATATAAAAACATATTTTATAATATTTTTATAATAATAATTATACATGAATGAACACTTTTTAATAATGTTTTTTTTATTAATAATACATATATAATAATATTATAGGAAGGATAATATACAAATAAATATATATAAATGTTTTTGATCATAATATAAATACATATTTTATAATATTTTTATAATTATAATTATATATGAATGAACACTTTTTAATAATGTTTTTGTTATTAATAATACATATATAATAATATTATAGGAAGGATAATATACAAATAAATATATATAAATGTTTTTGATCATAATATAAATACATATTTTATAATATTTTTATAATAATAATTACATATGAATGAACACTTTTTAATAATGTTTTTGTTATTAATAATACATATATAATAATATTATAGGAAGGATAATATACAAATAAATATATATAAATGTTTTTGATCATAATATAAATACATATTTTATAATATTTTTTATAATTATAATTATATATGAATGAACACTTTTTAATAATGTTTTTATAATAATAATACATATATATTAATATTATAGGAAGGATAATATGCAATTAAATATTGACAGGTTTTTTTTATCATAATATAAATACATATTTTAAATCTTTTTATAATAATAATTATATATGAATGAACACTTTTGAATAATGTTTTTGTTATTAATAATACATATATAATAATATTTTAGGAAGGATAATATACAAATAAATATATATAAATGTTTTTGATCATAATATAAATACATATTTTATAATATTTTTATAATAATAATTATATATGAATGAACACTGTTTAATAATGTTTTTGTTATTAATAATACATATATAATAATATTATAGGAAGGATAATATGCAAATAAATATTCACAGGTTTTTTTATCATAATATAAATACATATTTTAAAGTTTTTTATAATAATAATAATATATGAATGAACACTTTTTAGTAATGTTTTTGTAATTAATAATACAAATATAATAATATTATAGAAACGATAATATGCAAATAAATATTGACAGGTTTTTTTGATCATAATATAAATACATAGTTTAAAGTTTTTTTATAATAATAATTATATATGAATGAACACTTTTTAGTAATGATTTTGTAATTAATAATACAAATATAATAATATTATAGAAACGATAATATGCAAATAAATATTGACAGGTTTTTTTGATCATAATATAAATACATAGTTTAAAGTTTTTTTATAATTATAATTATATATGAATGAACACTTTTTAATAATGTTTTTGTTATGAATAATACATGTATAATAATATTATAGGAAGGATAATATACAAATAAATATATATAAATGTTTTTGATCATAATATAAATACATATTTTATAATATTTTTATAATTATAATTATATATGAATGAACACTTTTTAATAATGTTTTTAATAATAATAATACATATATATTAATATTATAGTAAGGATAATATGCAATTAAATATTGACAGGTTTTTTTTTATCATAATATAAATACATATTTTAAAATTTTTATATAAAAATAATTATATATGAATGAACACTTTTTAATGATGTTTTTGTTATTAATAATACATATATAATAATATTATAGGAAGGATAATATACAAATAAATATATATAAATGTTTTTGATCATAATATAAATACATATTTTATAATATTTTTATAATAATAATTATATATGAATGAACACTTTTGAATAATGTTTTTGTTATTAATAATACATATATAATAATATTATAGGAAGGATAATATACAAATAAATATATATAAATGTTTTTGATCATAATATAAATACATATTTTATAATATTTTTATAATAATAATTTTATATGAATGAACACTTTTGAATAATGTTTTTGTTATTAATAATACATATATAATAATATTATAGGAAGGATAATATACAAATAAATATATATAAATGTTTTTGATCATAATATAAATACATATTTTATAATATTTTTATAATAATAATTATAGATGAATGAACACTTTTTAGTAATGTTTTTGTAATTAATAATACAAATATAATAATATTATAGAAACGATAATATGCAAATAGATATTGACAGGTTTTTTTGAACATAATATAAATACATAGTTTAAAGTTTTTTTTATAATAATAATTATATATGAATGAACACTTTTTAGTAATGTTTTTGTAATTAATAATACAAATATAATAATATTATAGAAACGATAATATGCAAATAAATATTGACAGGTTTTTTGATCATAATATAAATACATAGTTTAAAGTTTTTTTATAATTATAATTATATATGAATGAACACTTTTTAATAATGTTTTTGTTATGAATAATACATATATAATAATATTATAGAAAGGATAATATACAAATAAATATATATAAATGTTTTTGATCATAATATAAATACATATTTTATAATATTTTTATAATAATAATAATATATGAATGAACACTTTTTAATAATGTTTTTGTTATTAATAATACATATATAATAATATTATAGGAAGGATAATATACAAATAAATATATATAAATGTTTTTGATCATAATATAAAAACATATTTTATAATATTTTTATAATAATAATTATACATGAATGAACACTTTTTAATAATGTTTTTGTTATTAATAATACATATATAATAATATTATAGGAAGGATAATATACAAATAAATATATATAAATGTTTTTGATCATAATATAAATACATATTTTATAATATTTTTATAATTATAATTATATATGAATGAACACTTTTTAATAATGTTTTTGTTATTAATAATACATATATAATAATATTATAGGAAGGATAATATACAAATAAATATATATAAATGTTTTTGATCATAATATAAATACATATTTTATAATATTTTTATAATAATAATTACATATGAATGAACACTTTTTAATAATGTTTTTGTTATTAATAATACATATATAATAATATTATAGGAAGGATAATATACAAATAAATATATATAAATGTTTTTGATCATAATATAAATACATATTTTATAATATTTTTTATAATTATAATTATATATGAATGAACACTTTTTAATAATGTTTTTATAATAATAATACATATATATTAATATTATAGGAAGGATAATATGCAATTAAATATTGACAGGTTTTTTTTATCATAATATAAATACATATTTTAAATCTTTTTATAATAATAATTATATATGAATGAACACTTTTGAATAATGTTTTTGTTATTAATAATACATATATAATAATATTTTAGGAAGGATAATATACAAATAAATATATATAAATGTTTTTGATCATAATATAAATACATATTTTATAATATTTTTATAATAATAATTATATATGAATGAACACTGTTTAATAATGTTTTTGTTATTAATAATACATATTTAATAATATTATAGGAAGGATAATATGCAAATAAATATTCACAGGTTTTTTTATCATAATATAAATACATATTTTAAAGTTTTTTATAATAATAATAATATATGAATGAACACTTTTTAGTAATGTTTTTGTAATTAATAATACAAATATAATAATATTATAGAAACGATAATATGCAAATAAATATTGACAGGTTTTTTTGATCATAATATAAATACATAGTTTAAAGTTTTTTTATAATAATAATTATATATGAATGAACACTTTTTAGTAATGATTTTGTAATTAATAATACAAATATAATAATATTATAGAAACGATAATATGCAAATAAATATTGACAGGTTTTTTTGATCATAATATAAATACATAGTTTAAAGTTTTTTTATAATTATAATTATATATGAATGAACACTTTTTAATAATGTTTTTGTTATGAATAATACATGTATAATAATATTATAGGAAGGATAATATACAAATAAATATATATAAATGTTTTTGATCATAATATAAATACATATTTTATAATATTTTTATAATTATAATTATATATGAATGAACACTTTTTAATAATGTTTTTAATAATAATAATACATATATATTAATATTATAGTAAGGATAATATGCAATTAAATATTGACAGGTTTTTTTTTATCATAATATAAATACATATTTTAAAATTTTTATATAAAAATAATTATATATGAATGAACACTTTTTAATGATGTTTTTGTTATTAATAATACATATATAATAATATTATAGGAAGGATAATATACAAATAAATATATATAAATGTTTTTGATCATAATATAAATACATATTTTATAATATTTTTATAATAATAATTATATATGAATGAACACTTTTGAATAATGTTTTTGTTATTAATAATACATATATAATAATATTATAGGAAGGATAATATACAAATAAATATATATAAATGTTTTTGATCATAATATAAATACATATTTTATAATATTTTTATAATTATTATTATACATGAATGAACACTTTTTAATAATGTTTTTAATAATAATAATACATATATATTAATATTATTGTAAGGATAATATGCAATTAAATATTGACAGGTTTTTTTATCATAATATAAATACATATTTTAAAATTTTTATATAAAAATAATTATATATGAATGAACACTTTTTAATGATGTTTTTGTTATTAATAATACATATATAATAATATTATAGGAAGGATAATATACAAATAAATATATATAAATGTTTTTGATCATAATATAAATACATATTTTATAATATTTTTATAATAATAATTATATATGAATGAACACTTTTGAATAATGTTTTTGTTATTAATAATACATATATAATAATATTATAGAAAGGATAATATACAAATAAATATATATAAATGTTTTTGATCATAATATAAATACATATTTTATAATATTTTTATAATTATAATTATATATGAATGAACACTTTTTAATAATGTTTTTAATAATAATAATACATATATATTAATATTATAGTAAGGATAATATGCAATTAAATATTGACAGGTTTTTTTTATCATAATATAAATACATATTTTATAATCTTTATATAAAAATATTTATATATGAATGAACACTTTTTAATGATGTTTTTGTTATTAATAATACATATATAATAATATTATAGGAAGGATAATATACAAATAAATATATATAAATGTTTTTGATCATAATATAAATACATATTTTATAATATTTTTATAATAATAATTATATATGAATGAACACTTTTGAATAATGTTTTTGTAATTAATAATACAAATATAATAATATTATAGAAACAATAATATGCAAATAAATATTGACAAGTTTTTTTGATCATAATATAAATACATAGTTTAAAGTTTTTTTATAATTATAATTATATATGAATGAACACTTTTTAATAACGTTTTTGTTATGAATAATACATATATAATAATATTATAGGAAGGATAATATACAAATAAATATATAAAAATGTTTTTGATCATAATATAAATACATATTTTATAATATTTTTATAATTATAATTATATATGAATGAACACTTTTTAATAATGTTTTTAATAATAATAATACATATATATTAATATTATAGTAAGGATAATATGCAATTAAATATTGACAGGTTTTTTTTATCATAATATAAATACATATTTTATAATCTTTATATAAAAATAATTATATATGAATGAACACTTTTTAATGATGTTTTTGTTATGAATAATACATATATAATAATATTATAGGAAGGATAATATACAAATAAATATATATAAATGTTTTTGATCATAATATAAATACATATTTTATAATATTTTTATAATAATAATTATATATGAATGAACACTTTTGAATAATGTTTTTGTTATTAATAATACATATATAATAATATTTTAGGAAGGATAATATACAAATAAATATATATAAATGTTTTTGATCATAATATAAATACATATTTAATAATATTTTTATAATAATAATTATATATGAATGAACACTTTTTAATAATGTTTTTGTTATTAATAATACATATATAATAATATTATAGGAAGGATAATATGCAAATAAATATTCACAGGTTTTTTTATCATAATATAAATACATATTTTAAAGTTTTTTATAATAATAATAATATATGAATGAACACTTTTTAGTAATGTTTTTGTAATTAATAATACAAATATAATAATATTATAGAAACGATAATATGCAAATAAATATTGACAGGTTTTTTTGATCATAATATAAATACATAGTTTAACGTTTTTTTATAATAATAATTATATATGAATGAACACTTTTTAGTAATGATTTTGTAATTAATAATACAAATATAATAATATTATAGAAACGATAATATGCAAATAAATATTGACAGGTTTTTTTGATCATAATATAAATACATAGTTTAAAGTTTTTTTATAATTATAATTATATATGAATGAACACTTTTTAATAATGTTTTTGTTATGAATAATACATGTATAATAATATTATAGGAAGGATAATATACAAATAAATATATATAAATGTTTTTGATCATAATATAAATACATATTTTATAATATTTTTATAATTATAATTATATATGAATGAACACTTTTTAATAATGTTTTTAATAATAATAATACATATATATTAATATTATAGTAAGGATAATATGCAATTAAATATTGACAGGTTTTTTTTATCATAATATAAATACATATTTTAAAATTTTTATATAAAAATAATTATATATGAATGAACACTTTTTAATGATGTTTTTGTTATTAATAATACATATATAATAATATTATAGGAAGGATAATATACAAATAAATATATATAAATGTTTTTGATCATAATATAAATACATATTTTATAATATTTTTATAATAATAATTATATATGAATGAACACTTTTGAATAATGTTTTTGTTATTAATAATACATATATAATAATATTATAGGAAGGATAATATACAAATAAATATATATAAATGTTTTTGATCATAATATAAATACATATTTTATAATATTTTTATAATTATTATTATACATGAATGAACACTTTTTAATAATGTTTTTAATAATAATAATACATATATATTAATATTATTGTAAGGATAATATGCAATTAAATATTGACAGGTTTTTTTTATCATAATATAAATACATATTTTAAAATTTTTATATAAAAATAATTATATATTATGAATGAACACTTTTTAATGATGTTTTTGTTATTAATAATACATATATAATAATATTATAGGAAGGATAATATACAAATAAATATATATAAATGTTTTTGATCATAATATAAATACATATTTTATAATATTTTTATAATAATAATTATATATGAATGAACACTTTTGAATAATGTTTTTGTTATTAATAATACATATATAATAATATTATAGGAAGGATAATATACAAATAAATATATATAAATGTTTTTGATCATAATATAAATACATATTTTGTAATATTTTTATAATAATAATTATATATGAATGAACACTTTTGAATAATGTTTTTGTTATTAATAATACATATATAATAATATTATAGGAAGGATAATATACAAATAAATATATATAAATGTTTTTGATCATAATATAAATACATATTTTATAATATTTTTATAATTATTATTATACATGAATGAACACTTTTTAATAATGTTTTTAATAATAATAATACATATATATTAATATTATTGTAAGGATAATATGCAATTAAATATTGACAGGTTTTTTTTATCATAATATAAATACATATTTTAAAATTTTTATATAAAAATAATTATATATGAATGAACACTTTTTAATGATGTTTTTGTTATTAATAATACATATATAATAATATTATAGGAAGGATAATATACAAATAAATATATATAAATGTTTTTGATCATAATATAAATACATATTTTATAATATTTTTATAATAATAATTATATATGAATAAACACTTTTGAATAATGTTTTTGTTATTAATAATACATATATAATAATATTATAGGAAGGATAATATACAAATAAATATATATAAATGTTTTTGATCATAATATAAATACATATTTTATAATATTTTTATAATTATAATTATATATGAATGAACACTTTTTAATAATGTTTTTAATAATAATAATACATATATATTAATATTATAGTAAGGATAATATGCAATTAAATATTGACAGGTTTTTTTTATCATAATATAAATACATATTTTATAATATTTATATAAAAATAATTATATATGAATGAACACTTTTTAATGATGTTTTTGTTATTAATAATACATATATAATAATATTATAGGAAGGATAATATACAAATAAATATATATAAATGTTTTTGATCATAATATAAATACATATTTTATAATATTTTTATAATAATAATTATATATGAATGAACACTTTTGAATAATGTTTTTGTAATTAATAATACAAATATAATAATATTATAGAAACAATAATATGCAAATAAATATTGACAAGTTTTTTTGATCATAATATAAATACATAGTTTAAAGTTTTTTTATAATTATAATTATATATGAATGAACACTTTTTAATAACGTTTTTGTTATGAATAATACATATATAATAATATTATAGGAAGGATAATATACAAATAAATATATAAAAATGTTTTTGATCATAATATAAATACATATTTTATAATATTTTTATAATTATAATTATATATGAATGAACACTTTTTAATAATGTTTTTAATAATAATAATACATATATATTAATATTATAGTAAGGATAATATGCAATTAAATATTGACAGGTTTTTTTTATCATAATATAAATACATATTTTATAATCTTTATATAAAAATAATTATATATGAATGAACACTTTTTAATGATGTTTTTGTTATGAATAATACATATATAATAATATTATAGGAAGGATAATATACAAATAAATATATATAAATGTTTTTGATCATAATATAAATACATATTTTATAATATTTTTATAATAATAATTATATATGAATGAACACTTTTGAATAATGTTTTTGTTATTAATAATACATATATAATAATATTTTAGGAAGGATAATATACAAATAAATATATATAAATGTTTTTGATCATAATATAAATACATATTTTATAATATTTTTATAATAATAATTATATATGAATGAACACTTTTTAATAATGTTTTTGTTATTAATAATACATATATAATAATATTATAGGAAGGATAATATGCAAATAAATATTCACAGGTTTTTTTATCATAATATAAATACATATTTTAAAGTTTTTTATAATAATAATAATATATGAATGAACACTTTTTAGTAATGTTTTTGTAATTAATAATACAAATATAATAATATTATAGAAACGATAATATGCAAATAAATATTGACAGGTTTTTTTGATCATAATATAAATACATAGTTTAAAGTTTTTTTATAATAATAATTATATATGAATGAACACTTTTTAGTAATGATTTTGTAATTAATTATACAAATATAATAATATTATAGAAACGATAATATGCAAATAAATATTGACAGGTTTTTTTGATCATAATATAAATACATAGTTTAAAGTTTTTTTATAATTATAATTATATATGAATGAACACTTTTTAATAATGTTTTTGTTATGAATAATACATGTATAATAATATTATAGGAAGGATAATATACAAATAAATATATATAAATGTTTTTGATCATAATATAAATACATATTTTATAATATTTTTATAATTATAATTATATATGAATGAACACTTTTTAATAATGTTTTTAATAATAATAATACATACATATTAATATTATAGTAAGGATAATATGCAATTAAATATTGACAGGTTTTTTTTATCATAATATAAATACATATTTTAAAATTTTTATATAAAAATAATTATATATGAATGAACACTTTTTAATGATGTTTTTGTTATTAATAATACATATATAATAATATTATAAAAAGGATAATATACAAATAAATATATATAAATGTTTTTGATCATAATATAAATACATATTTTATAATATTTTTATAATAATAATTATATATGAATGAACACTTTTGAATAATGTTTTTGTTATTAATAATACATATATAATAATATTATAGGAAGGATAATATACAAATAAATATATATAAATGTTTTTGATCATAATATAAATACATATTTTATAATATTTTTATAATTATTATTATACATGAATGAACACTTTTTAATAATGTTTTTAATAATAATAATACATATATATTAATATTATTGTAAGGATAATATGCAATTAAATATTGACAGGTTTTTTTTTATCATAATATAAATACATATTTTAAAATTTTTATATAAAAATAATTATATATGAATGAACACTTTTTAATGATGTTTTTGTTATTAATAATACATATATAATAATATTATAGGAAGGATAATATACAAATAAATATATATAAATGTTTTTGATCATAATATAAATACATATTTTATAATATTTTTATAATAATAATTATATATGAATGAACACTTTTGAATAATGTTTTTGTTATTAATAATACATATATAATAATATTATAGGAAGGATAATATACAAATAAATATATATAAATGTTTTTGATCATAATATAAATACATATTTTATAATATTTTTATAATTATAATTATATATGAATGAACACTTTTTAATAATGTTTTTAATAATAATAATACATATATATTAATATTATAGTAAGGATAATATGCAATTAAATATTGACAGGTTTTTTTTATCATAATATAAATACATATTTTATAATCTTTATATAAAAATAATTATATATGAATGAACACTTTTTAATGATGTTTTTGTTATTAATAATACATATATAATAATATTATAGGAAGGATAATATACAAATAAATATATATAAATGTTTTTGATCATAATATAAATACATATTTTATAATATTTTTATAATAATAATTATATATGAATGAACACTTTTGAATAATGTTTTTGTAATTAATAATACAAATATAATAATATTATAGAAACAATAATATGCAAATAAATATTGACAAGTTTTTTTGATCATAATATAAATACATAGTTTAAAGTTTTTTTATATTAATAAATATATATGAATGAACACTTTTTAGTAATGTTTTTGTAATTAATAATACAAATATAATAATATTATAGAAACGATAATATGCAAATAAATATTGACAGGTTTTTTTGATCATAATATAAATACATAGTTTAAAGTTTTTTTATAATTATAATTATATATGAATGAACACTTTTTAATAATGTTTTTGTTATTAATAATACATATATTATGATAATATAGGAAGGATAATATACAAATAAATATATATAAATGTTTTTGATCATAATATAAATACATATTTTATAATATTTTTATAATTATAATTATATATGAATGAACACTTTTTAATAATGTTTTTAATAATAATAATACATATATATTAATATTATAGTAAGGATAATATGCAATTAAATATTGACAGGTTTTTTTTATCATAATATAAATACATATTTTAAAATTTTTATATAAAAATAATTATATATGAATGAACACTTTTTAATGATGTTTTTGTTATTAATAATACATATATAATAATATTATAGGAAGGATAATATACAAATAAATATATATAAATGTTTTTGATCATAATATAAATACATATTTTATAATATTTTTATAATAATAATTTTATATGAATGAACACTTTTGAATAATGTTTTTGTTATTAATAATACATATATAATAATATTATAGGAAGGATAATATACAAATAAATATATATAAATGTTTTTGATCATAATATAAATACATATTTTATAATATTTTTATAATAATAATTATATATGAATGAACACTTTTTAGTAATGTTTTTGTAATTAATAATACAAATATAATAATATTATAGAAACGATAATATGCAAATAGATATTGACAGGTTTTTTTGAACATAATATAAATACATAGTTTAAAGTTTTTTTATAATAATAATTATATATGAATGAACACTTTTTAGTAATGTTTTTGTAATTAATAATACAAATATAATAATATTATAGAAACGATAATATGCAAATAAATATTGACAGGTTTTTTGATCATAATATAAATACATAGTTTAAAGTTTTTTTATAATTATAATTATATATGAATGAACACTTTTTAATAATGTTTTTGTTATGAATAATACATATATAATAATATTATAGAAAGGATAATATACAAATAAATATATATAAATGTTTTTGATCATAATATAAATACATATTTTATAATATTTTTATAATAATAATAATATATGAATGAACACTTTTTAATAATGTTTTTGTTATTAATAATACATATATAATAATATTATAGGAAGGATAATATACAAATAAATATATATAAATGTTTTTGATCATAATATAAAAACATATTTTATAATATTTTTATAATAATAATTATACATGAATGAACACTTTTTAATAATGTTTTTGTTATTAATAATACATATATAATAATATTATAGGAAGGATAATATACAAATAAATATATATAAATGTTTTTGATCATAATATAAATACATATTTTATAATATTTTTATAATTATAATTATATATGAATGAACACTTTTTAATAATGTTTTTGTTATTAATAATACATATATAATAATATTATAGGAAGGATAATATACAAATAAATATATATAAATGTTTTTGATCATAATATAAATACATATTTTATAATATTTTTATAATAATAATTACATATGAATGAACACTTTTTAATAATGTTTTTGTTATTAATAATACATATATAATAATATTATAGGAAGGATAATATACAAATAAATATATATAAATGTTTTTGATCATAATATAAATACATATTTTATAATATTTTTTATAATTATAATTATATATGAATGAACACTTTTTAATAATGTTTTTATAATAATAATACATATATATTAATATTATAGGAAGGATAATATGCAATTAAATATTGACAGGTTTTTTTTATCATAATATAAATACATATTTTAAATCTTTTTATAATAATAATTATATATGAATGAACACTTTGTAATAATGTTTTTGTTATTAATAATACATATATAATAATATTTTAGGAAGGATAATATACAAATAAATATATATAAATGTTTTTGATCATAATATAAATACATATTTTATAATATTTTTATAATAATAATTATATATGAATGAACACTTTTTAATAATGTTTTTGTTATTAATAATACATATATAATAATATTATAGGAAGGATAATATGCAAATAAATATTCACAGGTTTTTTTATCATAATATAAATACATATTTTAAAGTTTTTTATAATAATAATAATATATGAATGAACACTTTTTAGTAATGTTTTTGTAATTAATAATACAAATATAATAATATTATAGAAACGATAATATGCAAATAAATATTGACAGGTTTTTTTGATCATAATATAAATACATAGTTTAAAGTTTTTTTATAATTATAATTATATATGAATGAACACTTTTTAATAATGTTTTTGTTATGAATAATACATGTATAATAATATTATAGGAAGGATAATATACAAATAAATATATATAAATGTTTTTGATCATAATATAAATACATATTTTATAATATTTTTATAATTATAATTATATATGAATGAACACTTTTTAATAATGTTTTTAATAATAATAATACATATATATTAATATTATAGTAAGGATAATATGCAATTAAATATTGACAGGTTTTTTTTATCATAATATAAATACATATTTTAAAATTTTTATATAAAAATAATTATATATGAATGAACACTTTTTAATGATGTTTTCGTTATTAATAATACATATATAATAATATTATAGGAAGGATAATATACAAATAAATATATATAAATGTTTTTGATCATAATATAAATACATATTTTATAATATTTTTATAATAATAATTATATATGAATGAACACTTTTGAATAATGTTTTTGTTATTAATAATACATATATAATAATATTATAGGAAGGATAATATACAAATAAATATATATAAATGTTTTTGATCATAATATAAATACATATTTTATAATATTTTTATAATTATTATTATACATGAATGAACACTTTTTAATAATGTTTTTAATAATAATAATACATATATATTAATATTATTGTAAGGATAATATGCAATTAAATATTGACAGGTTTTTTTTATCATAATATAAATACATTTTTTAAAATTTTTATATAAAAATAATTATATATGAATGAACACTTTTTAATGATGTTTTTGTTATTAATAATACATATATAATAATATTATAGGAAGGATAATATACAAATAAATATATATAAATGTTTTTGATCATAATATAAATACATATTTTATAATATTTTTATAATAATAATTATATATGAATGAACACTTTTGAATAATGTTTTTGTTATTAATAATTCATATATAATAATATTATAGGAAGGATAATATACAAATAAATATATATAAATGTTTTTGATCATAATATAAATACATATTTTATAATATTTTTATAATTATAATTATATATGAATGAACACTTTTTAATAATGTTTTTAATAATAATAATACATATATATTAATATTATAGTAAGGATAATATGCAATTAAATATTGACAGGTTTTTTTTATCATAATATAAATACATATTTTATAATCTTTATATAAAAATAATTATATATGAATGAACACTTTTTAATGATGTTTTTGTTATTAATAATACATATATAATAATATTATAGGAAGGATAATATACAAATAAATATATATAAATGTTTTTGATCATAATATAAATACATATTTTATAATATTTTTATAATAATAATTATATATGAATGAACACTTTTGAATAATGTTTTTGTAATTAATAATACAAATATAATAATATTATAGAAACAATAATATGCAAATAAATATTGACAAGTTTTTTTGATCATAATATAAATACATAGTTTAAAGTTTTTTTATAATTATAATTATATATGAATGAACACTTTTTAATAACGTTTTTGTTATGAATAATACATATATAATAATATTATAGGAAGGATAATATACAAATAAATATATAAAAATGTTTTTGATCATAATATAAATACATATTTTATAATATTTTTATAATTATAATTATATATGAATGAACACTTTTTAATAATGTTTTTAATAATAATAATACATATATATTAATATTATAGTAAGGATAATATGCAATTAAATATTGACAGGTTTTTTTATCATAATATAAATACATATTTTATAATCTTTATATAAAAATAATTATATATGAATGAACACTTTTTAATGATGTTTTTGTTATGAATAATACATATATAATAATATTATAGGAAGGATAATATACAAATAAATATATATAAATGTTTTTGATCATAATATAAATACATATTTTATAATATTTTTATAATAATAATTATATATGAATGAACACTTTTGAATAATGTTTTTGTTATTAATAATACATATATAATAATATTTTAGGAAGGATAATATACAAATAAATATATATAAATGTTTTTGATCATAATATAAATACATATTTTATAATATTTTTATAATAATAATTATATATGAATGAACACTTTTGAATAATGTTTTTGTTATTAATAATACATATATAATAATATTATAGGAAGGATAATATACAAATAAATATATATAAATGTTTTTGATCATAATATAAATACATATTTTATAATATTTTTATAATTATTATTATACATGAATGAACACTTTTTAATAATGTTTTTAATAATAATAATACATATATATTAATATTATTGTAAGGATAATATGCAATTAAATATTGACAGGTTTTTTTATCATAATATAAATACATATTTTAAAATTTTTATATAAAAATAATTATATATGAATGAACACTTTTTAATGATGTTTTTGTTATTAATAATACATATATAATAATATTATAGGAAGGATAATATACAAATAAATATATATAAATGTTTTTGATCATAATATAAATACATATTTTATAATATTTTTATAATAATAATTATATATGAATGAACACTTTTGAATAATGTTTTTGTTATTAATAATACATATATAATAATATTATAGGAAGGATAATATACAAATAAATATATATAAATGTTTTTGATCATAATATAAATACATATTTTATAATATTTTTATAATTATAATTATATATGAATGAACACTTTTTAATAATGTTTTTAATAATAATAATACATATATATTAATATTATAGTAAGGATAATATGCAATTAAATATTGACAGGTTTTTTTTATCATAATATAAATACATATTTTATTATCTTTATATAAAAATAATTATATATGAATGAACACTTTTTAATGATGTTTTTGTTATTAATAATACATATATAATAATATTATAGGAAGGATAATATACAAATAAATATATATAAATGTTTTTGATCATAATATAAATACATATTTTATAATATTTTTATAATAATAATTATATATGAATGAACACTTTTGAATAATGTTTTTGTAATTAATAATACAAATATAATAATATTATAGAAACAATAATATGCAAATAAATATTGACAAGTTTTTTTGATCATAATATAAATACATAGTTTAAAGTTTTTTTATATTAATAAATATATATGAATGAACACTTTTTAGTAATGTTTTTGTAATTAATAATACAAATATAATAATATTATAGAAACGATAATATGCAAATAAATATTGACAGGTTTTTTTGATCATAATATAAATACATATTTTAAAGTTTTTTTATAATTATATATGAATGAACACTTTTTAATAATGTTTTTGTTATGAATAATACATATATAATAATATTATAGGAAGGATAATATACAAATAAATATATATAAATGTTTTTGATCATAATATAAATACATATTTTATAATATTTTTATAATTATAATAATATATGAATGAACACTTTTTAATAATGTTTTTGTTATGAATAATACATATATAATAATATTATAGGAAGGATAATATACAAATAAATATATATAAATGTTTTTGATCATAATATAAAAACATATTTTATAATATTTTTATAATAATAATTATATATGAATGAACACTTTTTAATAATGTTTTTGTTATTAATAATACATATATAATAATATTATAGGAAGGATAATATGCAAATAAATATTCACAGGTTTTTTTTATCATAATATAAATACATATTTTAAAGTTTTTTATAATAATAATTATATATGAATGAACACTTTTTAGTAATGTTTTTGTAATTAATAATACAAATATAATAATATTATAGAAACGATAATATGAAAATAAATATTGACAGGTTTTTTTGATCATAATATAAATACATAGTTTAAAGTTTTTTTATAATTATAATTATATATGAATGAACA
Organism: Macrosteles quadrilineatus; assembly: GCF_028750875.1. Lineage (NCBI taxonomy): Eukaryota > Metazoa > Arthropoda > Insecta > Hemiptera > Cicadellidae > Macrosteles > Macrosteles quadrilineatus. Next base: position 299,645 of record NW_026542702.1, read on the forward strand.
ATTTTTAATAATGTTTTTGTTATTAATAATACATATATAATAATATTATAGGAAGGATAATATACTAATAAATATATATAAATGTTTTTGATCATAATATAAATACATATTTTATAATATTTTTATAATAATAATTATATATGAATGAACACTTTTTAGTAATGTTTTTGTAATTAATAATACAAATATAGTAATATTATAGAAACGATAATATGCAAATAGATATTGACAGGTTTTTTTGAACATAATATAAATACATAGTTTAAAGTTTTTTTATAATAATAATTATATATGAATGAACACTTTTTAATAATGTTTTTGTTATGAATAATACATGTATAATAATATTATATGAAGGATAATATACAAATAAATATATATAAATGTTTTTGATCATAATATAAATACATATTTTATAATATTTTTATAATTATAATTATATATGAATGAACACTTTTTAATAATGTTTTTAATAATAATAATACATATATATTAATATTATAGTAAGGATAATATGCAATTAAATATTGACAGGTTTTTTTTATCATAATATAAATACATATTTTAAAATTTTTATATAAAAATAATTATATATGAATGAACACTTTTTAATGATGTTTTTGTTATTAATAATACATATATAATAATATTATAAAAAGGATAATATACAAATAAATATATATAAATGTTTTTGATCATAATATAAATACATATTTTATAATATTTTTATAATAATAATTATATATGAATGAACACTTTTGAATAATGTTTTTGTTATTAATAATACATATATAATAATATTATAGGAAGGATAATATACAAATAAATATATATAAATGTTTTTGATCATAATATAAATACATATTTTATAATATTTTTATAATTATTATTATACATGAATGAACACTTTTTAATAATGTTTTTAATAATAATAATACATATATATTAATATTATTGTAAGGATAATATGCAATTAAATATTGACAGGTTTTTTTTTATCATAATATAAATACATATTTTAAAATTTTTATATAAAAATAATTATATATGAATGAACACTTTTTAATGATGTTTTTGTTATTAATAATACATATATAATAATATTATAGGAAGGATAATATACAAATAAATATATATAAATGTTTTTGATCATAATATAAATACATATTTTATAATATTTTTATAATAATAATTATATATGAATGAACACTTTTGAATAATGTTTTTGTTATTAATAATACATATATAATAATATTATAGGAAGGATAATATACAAATAAATATATATAAATGTTTTTGATCATAATATAAATACATATTTTATAATATTTTTATAATTATAATTATATATGAATGAACACTTTTTAATAATGTTTTTAATAATAATAATACATATATATTAATATTATAGTAAGGATAATATGCAATTAAATATTGACAGGTTTTTTTTATCATAATATAAATACATATTTTATAATCTTTATATAAAAATAATTATATATGAATGAACACTTTTTAATGATGTTTTTGTTATTAATAATACATATATAATAATATTATAGGAAGGATAATATACAAATAAATATATATAAATGTTTTTGATCATAATATAAATACATATTTTATAATATTTTTATAATAATAATTATATATGAATGAACACTTTTGAATAATGTTTTTGTAATTAATAATACAAATATAATAATATTATAGAAACAATAATATGCAAATAAATATTGACAAGTTTTTTTGATCATAATATAAATACATAGTTTAAAGTTTTTTTATATTAATAAATATATATGAATGAACACTTTTTAGTAATGTTTTTGTAATTAATAATACAAATATAATAATATTATAGAAACGATAATATGCAAATAAATATTGACAGGTTTTTTTGATCATAATATAAATACATAGTTTAAAGTTTTTTTATAATTATAATTATATATGAATGAACACTTTTTAATAATGTTTTTGTTATTAATAATACATATATTATGATAATATAGGAAGGATAATATACAAATAAATATATATAAATGTTTTTGATCATAATATAAATACATATTTTATAATATTTTTATAATTATAATTATATATGAATGAACACTTTTTAATAATGTTTTTAATAATAATAATACATATATATTAATATTATAGTAAGGATAATATGCAATTAAATATTGACAGGTTTTTTTTATCATAATATAAATACATATTTTAAAATTTTTATATAAAAATAATTATATATGAATGAACACTTTTTAATGATGTTTTTGTTATTAATAATACATATATAATAATATTATAGGAAGGATAATATACAAATAAATATATATAAATGTTTTTGATCATAATAAAAATACATATTTTATAATATTTTTATAATAATAATTTTATATGAATGAACACTTTTGAATAATGTTTTTGTTATTAATAATACATATATAATAATATTATAGGAAGGATAATATACAAATAAATATATATAAATGTTTTTGATCATAATATAAATACATATTTTATAATATTTTTATAATAATAATTATATATGAATGAACACTTTTTAGTAATGTTTTTGTAATTAATAATACAAATATAATAATATTATAGAAACGATAATATGCAAATAGATATTGACAGGTTTTTTTGAACATAATATAAATACATAGTTTAAAGTTTTTTTATAATAATAATTATATATGAATGAACACTTTTTAGTAATGTTTTTGTAATTAATAATACAAATATAATAATATTATAGAAACGATAATATGCAAATAAATATTGACAGGTTTTTTGATCATAATATAAATACATAGTTTAAAGTTTTTTTATAATTATAATTATATATGAATGAACACTTTTTAATAATGTTTTTGTTATGAATAATACATATATAATAATATTATAGAAAGGATAATATACAAATAAATATATATAAATGTTTTTGATCATAATATAAATACATATTTTATAATATTTTTATAATAATAATAATATATGAATGAACACTTTTTAATAATGTTTTTGTTATTAATAATACATATATAATAATATTATAGGAAGGATAATATACAAATAAATATATATAAATGTTTTTGATCATAATATAAAAACATATTTTATAATATTTTTATAATAATAATTATACATGAATGAACACTTTTTAATAATGTTTTTGTTATTAATAATACATATATAATAATATTATAGGAAGGATAATATACAAATAAATATATATAAATGTTTTTGATCATAATATAAATACATATTTTATAATATTTTTATAATTATAATTATATATGAATGAACACTTTTTAATAATGTTTTTGTTATTAATAATACATATATAATAATATTATAGGAAGGATAATATACAAATAAATATATATAAATGTTTTTGATCATAATATAAATACATATTTTATAATATTTTTATAATAATAATTACATATGAATGAACACTTTTTAATAATGTTTTTGTTATTAATAATACATATATAATAATATTATAGGAAGGATAATATACAAATAAATATATATAAATGTTTTTGATCATAATATAAATACATATTTTATAATATTTTTTATAATTATAATTATATATGAATGAACACTTTTTAATAATGTTTTTATAATAATAATACATATATATTAATATTATAGGAAGGATAATATGCAATTAAATATTGACAGGTTTTTTTTATCATAATATAAATACATATTTTAAATCTTTTTATAATAATAATTATATATGAATGAACACTTTTGAATAATGTTTTTGTTATTAATAATACATATATAATAATATTTTAGGAAGGATAATATACAAATAAATATATATAAATGTTTTTGATCATAATATAAATACATATTTTATAATATTTTTATAATAATAATTATATATGAATGAACACTTTTTAATAATGTTTTTGTTATTAATAATACATATATAATAATATTATAGGAAGGATAATATGCAAATAAATATTCACAGGTTTTTTTATCATAATATAAATACATATTTTAAAGTTTTTTATAATAATAATAATATATGAATGAACACTTTTTAGTAATGTTTTTGTAATTAATAATACAAATATAATAATATTATAGAAACGATAATATGCAAATAAATATTGACAGGTTTTTTTGATCATAATATAAATACATAGTTTAAAGTTTTTTTATAATTATAATTATATATGAATGAACACTTTTTAATAATGTTTTTGTTATGAATAATACATGTATAATAATATTATAGGAAGGATAATATACAAATAAATATATATAAATGTTTTTGATCATAATATAAATACATATTTTATAATATTTTTATAATTATAATTATATATGAATGAACACTTTTTAATAATGTTTTTAATAATAATAATACATATATATTAATATTATAGTAAGGATAATATGCAATTAAATATTGACAGGTTTTTTTTATCATAATATAAATACATATTTTAAAATTTTTATATAAAAATAATTATATATGAATGAACACTTTTTAATGATGTTTTCGTTATTAATAATACATATATAATAATATTATAGGAAGGATAATATACAAATAAATATATATAAATGTTTTTGATCATAATATAAATACATATTTTATAATATTTTTATAATAATAATTATATATGAATGAACACTTTTGAATAATGTTTTTGTTATTAATAATACATATATAATAATATTATAGGAAGGATAATATACAAATAAATATATATAAATGTTTTTGATCATAATATAAATACATATTTTATAATATTTTTATAATTATTATTATACATGAATGAACACTTTTTAATAATGTTTTTAATAATAATAATACATATATATTAATATTATTGTAAGGATAATATGCAATTAAATATTGACAGGTTTTTTTTATCATAATATAAATACATTTTTAAAATTTTTATATAAAAATAATTATATATGAATGAACACTTTTTAATGATGTTTTTGTTATTAATAATACATATATAATAATATTATAGGAAGGATAATATACAAATAAATATATATAAATGTTTTTGATCATAATATAAATACATATTTTATAATATTTTTATAATAATAATTATATATGAATGAACACTTTTGAATAATGTTTTTGTTATTAATAATTCATATATAATAATATTATAGGAAGGATAATATACAAATAAATATATATAAATGTTTTTGATCATAATATAAATACATATTTTATAATATTTTTATAATTATAATTATATATGAATGAACACTTTTTAATAATGTTTTTAATAATAATAATACATATATATTAATATTATAGTAAGGATAATATGCAATTAAATATTGACAGGTTTTTTTTATCATAATATAAATACATATTTTATAATCTTTATATAAAAATAATTATATATGAATGAACACTTTTTAATGATGTTTTTGTTATTAATAATACATATATAATAATATTATAGGAAGGATAATATACAAATAAATATATATAAATGTTTTTGATCATAATATAAATACATATTTTATAATATTTTTATAATAATAATTATATATGAATGAACACTTTTGAATAATGTTTTTGTAATTAATAATACAAATATAATAATATTATAGAAACAATAATATGCAAATAAATATTGACAAGTTTTTTTGATCATAATATAAATACATAGTTTAAAGTTTTTTTATAATTATAATTATATATGAATGAACACTTTTTAATAACGTTTTTGTTATGAATAATACATATATAATAATATTATAGGAAGGATAATATACAAATAAATATATAAAAATGTTTTTGATCATAATATAAATACATATTTTATAATATTTTTATAATTATAATTATATATGAATGAACACTTTTTAATAATGTTTTTAATAATAATAATACATATATATTAATATTATAGTAAGGATAATATGCAATTAAATATTGACAGGTTTTTTTTATCATAATATAAATACATATTTTATAATCTTTATATAAAAATAATTATATATGAATGAACACTTTTTAATGATGTTTTTGTTATGAATAATACATATATAATAATATTATAGGAAGGATAATATACAAATAAATATATATAAATGTTTTTGATCATAATATAAATACATATTTTATAATATTTTTATAATAATAATTATATATGAATGAACACTTTTGAATAATGTTTTTGTTATTAATAATACATATATAATAATATTTTAGGAAGGATAATATACAAATAAATATATATAAATGTTTTTGATCATAATATAAATACATATTTTATAATATTTTTATAATAATAATTATATATGAATGAACACTTTTGAATAATGTTTTTGTTATTAATAATACATATATAATAATATTATAGGAAGGATAATATACAAATAAATATATATAAATGTTTTTGATCATAATATAAATACATATTTTATAATATTTTTATAATTATTATTATACATGAATGAACACTTTTTAATAATGTTTTTAATAATAATAATACATATATATTAATATTATTGTAAGGATAATATGCAATTAAATATTGACAGGTTTTTTTTATCATAATATAAATACATATTTTAAAATTTTTATATAAAAATAATTATATATGAATGAACACTTTTTAATGATGTTTTTGTTATTAATAATACATATATAATAATATTATAGGAAGGATAATATACAAATAAATATATATAAATGTTTTTGATCATAATATAAATACATATTTTATAATATTTTTATAATAATAATTATATATGAATGAACACTTTTGAATAATGTTTTTGTTATTAATAATACATATATAATAATATTATAGGAAGGATAATATACAAATAAATATATATAAATGTTTTTGATCATAATATAAATACATATTTTATAATATTTTTATAATTATAATTATATATGAATGAACACTTTTTAATAATGTTTTTAATAATAATAATACATATATATTAATATTATAGTAAGGATAATATGCAATTAAATATTGACAGGTTTTTTTTATCATAATATAAATACATATTTTATTATCTTTATATAAAAATAATTATATATGAATGAACACTTTTTAATGATGTTTTTGTTATTAATAATACATATATAATAATATTATAGGAAGGATAATATACAAATAAATATATATAAATGTTTTTGATCATAATATAAATACATATTTTATAATATTTTTATAATAATAATTATATATGAATGAACACTTTTGAATAATGTTTTTGTAATTAATAATACAAATATAATAATATTATAGAAACAATAATATGCAAATAAATATTGACAAGTTTTTTTGATCATAATATAAATACATAGTTTAAAGTTTTTTTATATTAATAAATATATATGAATGAACACTTTTTAGTAATGTTTTTGTAATTAATAATACAAATATAATAATATTATAGAAACGATAATATGCAAATAAATATTGACAGGTTTTTTTGATCATAATATAAATACATATTTTAAAGTTTTTTTATAATTATATATGAATGAACACTTTTTAATAATGTTTTTGTTATGAATAATACATATATAATAATATTATAGGAAGGATAATATACAAATAAATATATATAAATGTTTTTGATCATAATATAAATACATATTTTATAATATTTTTATAATTATAATAATATATGAATGAACACTTTTTAATAATGTTTTTGTTATGAATAATACATATATAATAATATTATAGGAAGGATAATATACAAATAAATATATATAAATGTTTTTGATCATAATATAAAAACATATTTTATAATATTTTTATAATAATAATTATATATGAATGAACACTTTTTAATAATGTTTTTGTTATTAATAATACATATATAATAATATTATAGGAAGGATAATATGCAAATAAATATTCACAGGTTTTTTTTATCATAATATAAATACATATTTTAAAGTTTTTTATAATAATAATTATATATGAATGAACACTTTTTAGTAATGTTTTTGTAATTAATAATACAAATATAATAATATTATAGAAACGATAATATGAAAATAAATATTGACAGGTTTTTTTGATCATAATATAAATACATAGTTTAAAGTTTTTTTATAATTATAATTATATATGAATGAACAATTTTTAATAATGTTTTTGTTATTAATAATACATATATAATAATATTATAGGAAGGATAATATACTAATAAATATATATAAATGTTTTTGATCATAATATAAATACATATTTTATAATATTTTTATAATAATAATTATATATGAATGAACACTTTTTAGTAATGTTTTTGTAATTAATAATACAAATATAGTAATATTATAGAAACGATAATATGCAAATAGATATTGACAGGTTTTTTTGAACATAATATAAATACATAGTTTAAAGTTTTTTTATAATAATAATTATATATGAATGAACACTTTTTAATAATGTTTTTGTTATGAATAATACATGTATAATAATATTATATGAAGGATAATATACAAATAAATATATATAAATGTTTTTGATCATAATATAAATACATATTTTATAATATTTTTATAATTATAATTATATATGAATGAACACTTTTTAATAATGTTTTTAATAATAATAATACATATATATTAATATTATAGTAAGGATAATATGCAATTAAATATTGACAGGTTTTTTTTATCATAATATAAATACATATTTTAAAATTTTTATATAAAAATAATTATATATGAATGAACACTTTTTAATGATGTTTTTGTTATTAATAATACATATATAATAATATTATAGGAAGGATAATATACAAATAAATATATATAAATGTTTTTGATCATAATATAAATACATATTTTATAATATTTTTATAATAATAATTATATATGAATGAACACTTTTGAATAATGTTTTTGTTATTAATAATACATATATAATAATATTATAGAAAGGATAATATACAAATAAATATATATAAATGTTTTTGATCATAATATAAATACATATTTTATAATATTTTTATAATTATTATTATACATGAATGAACACTTTTTAATAATGTTTTTAATAATAATAATACATATATATTAATATTATAGTAAGGATAATATGCAATTAAATATTGACAGGTTTTTTTTATCATAATATAAATACATATTTTAAAATTTTTATATAAAAATAATTATATATGAATGAACACTTTTTAATGATGTTTTTGTTATTAATAATACATATATAATAATATTATAGGAAGGATAATATACAAATAAATATATATAAATGTTTTTGATCATAATATAAATACATATTTTATAATATTTTTATAATAATAATTATATATGAATGAACACTTTTGAATAATGTTTTTGTTATTAATAATACATATATAATAATATTATAGGAAGGATAATATACAAATAAATATATATATAAATGTTTTTGATCATAATATAAATACATATTTTATAATATTTTTATAATTATAATTATATATGAATGAACACTTTTTAATAATGTTTTTAATAATAATAATACATATATATTAATATTATAGGAAGGATAATATGCAATTTAATATTGACAGGTTTTTTTTATCATAATATAAATACATATTTTAAAGTTTTTTATAATAATAATTATATATGAATGAACACTTTTTAGTAATGTTTTTGTAATTAATAATACAAATATAATAATATTATAGAAACAATAATATGCAAATAGATATTGACAGGTTTTTTTGAACATAATATAAATACATAGTTTAAAGTTTTTTTATAATTATAATTATATATGAATGAACACTTTTTAATAATGTTTTTGTTATGAATAATACATATATAATAATATTATAGAAAGGATAATATACAAATAAATATATATAAATGTTTTTGATCATAATATAAATACATATTTTATAATATTTTTATAATTATAATTATATATGAATGAACACTTTTTAATAATGTTTTTGTTATTAATAATACATATATACTAATATTATAGAAACGATAATATGCAAATAGATATTGACAGGTTTTTTTGAACATAATATAAATACATAGTTTAAAGTTTTTTTATAATAATAATTATATATGAATGAACACTTTTTAGTAATGTTTTTGTAATTAATAATACAAATATAATAATATTATAGAAACGATAATATGCAAATAAATATTGACAGGTTTTTTGATCATAATATAAATACATAGTTTAAAGTTTTTTTATAATTATAATTATATATGAATGAACACTTTTTAATAATGTTTTTGTTATGAATAATACATATATAATAATATTATAGAAAGGATAATATACAAATAAATATATATAAATGTTTTTGATCATAATATAAAAACATATTTTATAATATTTTTATAATAATAATTATATATGAATGAACACTTTTTAATAATGTTTTTGTTATTAATAATACATATATAATAATATTATAGGAAGGATAATATGCAAATAAATATTTACAGGTTTTTTTTATCATAATATAAATACATATTTTAAAGTTTTTTATAATAATAATTATATATAAATGAACACTTTTTAGTAATGTTTTTGTAATTAATAATACAAATATAATAATATTATAGAAACGATAATATGAAAATAAATATTGACAGGTTTTTTTGATCATAATATAAATATATAGTTTAAAGTTTTTTTATAATTATAATTATATATGAATGAACACTTTTTAATAATGTTTTTGTTATGAATAATACATATATAATAATATTATAGGAAGGATAATATACAAATAAATATATATAAATGTTTTTGATCATAATATAAATACATATTTTATAATATTTTTATAATAATAATTATATATGAATGAACACTTTTGAATAATGTTTTTGTTATTAATAATACATTTTTTTTTTTTTTTTTTTTTTTTTTTTTTTTTTTTTTTTAGGGTGAGGAGGGAAAATGCTTTTACGCACACAGGTAGCCAGCCTGTAGTGTGAGACTCCTGAGTTTATCACAGACTACTCACTAAAAAACCCCCTCTACTCTGTTGGACACAGACCTGGAATTGTTTGTCACATTACTTCAAGTCAGGCCAACATGTGACCTAAGCCCACAGGGCTCGCACCGTTTCTGGCATTATTTATTTTTTGACCTACACCGCATCCCGGTCGAGGTCAAGCTTCTTGGCGCGGAGAACACCCTGGATGTAAAGTGACACACAGGTCCAATTGTCCTCACCCTCCATCATCATCGGTATGACCGTGTCCACCGACAGCAGTCCTACGAACTGTTGAGCCTCTAGGCGGGGCCTTTCCCAATGCTGGCAGTGGAAGAAAGTGTGTTCCACGTCATCGGGAATGCCTGGGCAGTATATGCAATCGGGTGACACGGCTTTGCCCATCCTGAACAAGTACGACCGGAAAAAGCCGTGACCCGTCAGAAATTGGGTGAGGTAGAAGTTCACCTCTCCGCACCGCCGATTAACCCAAGGTTGGACCTGTTGTATCAGTCGCCTGGTCCAGAGCCCCCTTGTCTCCTGTTCCCAGCTCTCCTGCCACAGCTGGAAGGTCCGGGTGCGTTCCTCAATACTTGCCTGGTCCTCCCCACGGCGCTGATAAATTGCCTTCCTCTCCGCCGCCAAAAGTTTGACGGGGATGACTCCAGCAACCACCAGGACGGCGGGTTCGGACACTGTTCGATAGGCAGATGCTACCCTTAGTGCTGCCTGACGCTGCACTCGGGCGAGCCGCATCCTATATACCTCCTTATTGAGAGCGTCTGCCCAGACCTCCGCACCGTACAGGAGCACTGACTGGACCGCAGACATCAACAGCCTTCTGCGGCTGGACCGTGGACCTCCGACATTGGCCATTAACCGACTAAGGGAAGAAACCATTTTAGCGGCCTTGTCCGCCGTACGGGTGATCTGGTCTCGCCAGCTGAGCTTGCTGTCCACCATGACCCCAAGGTACTTTGCGGCACGAGTGGTTTGGACTTCAACGTTCCCCACCATCAAAGGCACGATGGTGTCAATCCTCTTTTTAGTCAGAATGACAATCTCAGTTTTGCTCAGAGCGAGCGAGAGACCATGTTCTGCCATCCATGCGTTAATGGTTCGCATGACTCGATTTAGTTTCAGCTGGGCAAGCTCAATGCTACGTGCAGCTATTAAAGCCGCAACGTCATCTGCATACCCAACTAGGACGGTTTCCTCAGGCATCTCGGATCTCAAGAGGCTGTCGTAGGCGACGTTCCAGAGGTCCGGGCCCAGTATGGATCCTTGAGCAGCACCAGAAGTTACATCCATCGTCCTGGAGCCTTCTGTAGTGTCGTAAATGATGAGGCGGTACCGGAGGTAGTCCTCTATCATGCGCATGAGGTATGCCGGGACGTGGAAAGTGTTCTCCAGTGCGTCGAGCATATCGCACCACCTCGCGGAATTAAATGCGTTTCGCACATCAAGTGTTACAAGCAGCACAACCCGACGAGAATAGTTGTTAAACTCCTCAGCTCTCATTACGGCTCGCTTTACCTCCTCAATAGCGTCAACCGTTGACCGTCCCTTCCTGAAACCGTACTGACGAGGGGATAGATTCCCTGCAGCAACCACGGCTGAATTCAGTCGGGAACGGATCAACTTTTCCAAGACTTTCCCAGCAGTGTCCAACATACAGAGAGGTCTGTAAGAGGAGGGTAGGTCTGGGTTTCCTTTTCCCTTCCCCACGAGCACAAGCCTAGCTGTTTTCCAGCAGAAGGGAAACTTCCCCTCGGCCAGACAGGCATTGTACGTGCTCAAAAGGATTTGTGGGTTTATTGAAAAGACTTTCTTCAGGGCCTCACCAGGTACCCCATCCGGTCCAGGAGCCTTGTTGTTCTTCAGGGACAGAACGGCCGCCTCCAACTCCTCGAGACTGAAAAGCGGTACGTCGTCCACCCTTCCGAACTCCCGCAATGGACGCAGTGTGTGAGTCGGGAAAAGGGACTTTACGATCCTCTCCATAGAGGCCCCGTCCATAACGGAAGGTGGAGAGCGGGTGCCAAGCTTCTTGGTTACTATCTTGTAACCAAGGCCCCACGGATCGGAATCGACATCGTCCCTTAATTTCTCCCAGCAACTGCGTTTGCTCCGGTTAATGGCCCGGCGAAGAGACTTCCTTGCCACCTTGTAAGCGTCAGACTTAAGACGTCTATCTTCAGGTTCTCTAGCCCTGGTAGCAAGACGTCTGGCTCTCAATGCTGCCCGTCGTAGTTCTGCGATCTCGGTTGTCCACCAGTACACAGGTCGCTTATCGCACCGGGATATCCTGCGAGGCATTGACTCTTCGCAGGCCGAGACTATCAGCCTCATCAATGATGTAACTGATGTCTCTGCGTGAGCCACGCCGGATGCAGCAGGTACCACTGGCTCTCCCCGTAGTATGACTTCGGTGAATTTGGCCACGTCCAGCTTTTTGGTGTTCCACCGAACGGGCACCTGCCGAGACACGGTAGCTTGTCTCTGATGACTATCCATGACATCAAAAATGATGTACTGGTGGTCACTGGCCGTATAATCCTCTAGGACTCTCCAGGCTCGTATCCTCGGCAAGAGGGACTCAGATGCAAGCGTGATGTCTGGGATCGTTCCCCTCATTCCGGGACGCTGGAAAGTTGGCGTGTTGCCCTCGTTTATGACAACAAGTCCAGCCCTGGCAGCAAAGTCCAGGATGTACTTCCCCCGGGAATTAGTGAGAGTCATTCCCCACTCGACAGCCCTAGCATTGAAATCCCCCGCCACGACAACGTGCCCGGCGGTATCGCGCACGCTCTCTTCCAGGCGGTCTATCTTTCCACGAAAGTCACGGATAGCCTCGTTGGGGGTGAGGTATACACTAAAGTAAGTGACATCCCCGCACCGGACCCAAACGAATCCTCGGCCCTTCGCGTGACTCCTTACCTGCACTTTAGCTGTATTACGAACCCAGAACGCAGCAGTACCAAGTGTATCGGGAAACCAAAGAGATGGGTCCCTGTCCCGGTACTGGTACTGTTCGCTGACCAAGAGCGCGTCAACACCGTGTTCGAGGGCAAGCTGACTGAGAAGCGCGTCAGCCGTCCTGGATCGATCTACATTGCACTGGAGTATCCTTATCTTCGTGGTTGGGCTTTCGCTTGTTGTAGTGCGCCTTTAAATGCACTGCACTGCCCAGACCCAGCTATATGTTTAGCGTTTTTATCATTGAGGCCTTTCTCCTTACAGAGGAAACAGGTCTCAACTTTACAGTCCCTACGAGTGTGACCCACCTCCCCGCATCGAAGGCAGTTCTTGCCTCGGTCGGGCCCTTCGCAGTTTCGGGAGGAATGGCCGAAATCAAGGCATTTAAAACACCTCGTTACTTCCACCCTCCGTCTCAACCTGCAATTAACCCATCCAACCCTCAAATGCTGGAGTGCCAAAACCTTACTGGCGTTTGCGTCTGCCATTTCGGCGACCGCCATCCGCTGTTGACTCCGGTTTGGTTTCGTGAGCCACACCCTCAGACTAGCCGTTTGTCCGGCAAGCTCGGGGACAGCTTTTTTTAGGGCATCAATGACGTCATCCTCCGTTGACACACAATCCATATCCCGAACCTCGACGGACGTCTTGGGTTCGAGAGCACGAACGGTGCCCTGACCTTCCACAGCTGCCTTTAGTTCGGCAGCAAAGGCGGCTTTATCTTTAGACTTACCCAGTTCGAGGAGGACGTCCCCGTCCCGGGTTTGTCTAATCGACCGTACAACCGTGTCGGTTTGCTCTGGCTTAGCCTTGGCCTTGATAACACCCAAGACTTCGGCGAATGATCTTCCCTCCAAAGGCTTGACCAAAATTGCCTCAGTCCTGGGCTTTTTGGGCCGCGACTTTTTAGCGAGTGCCGAGCCAGGCACAGCTTGGGCCACGCCGGTCGATTGCGCCCTCACTGCCACATATGTCTTGGAGCCGACTTCCGCGTGCCTCAATTTCCTCTTCTCCTTTTTCGTAAGGCGCTTTTCCCACACAGTCCCAGATGGTGTTTCTACGACTGACCCCTTTCGGGAGCTACCCTCAATGGGTGTCGCAGGTTGCTGTGGCTGTTGAGGTTTCGCTGGAGCGGCAACTACGTCAGAGAAGGACCTAGAAGTCTGGGTCGCCTTGACCTTAACTTTAGGCTTTGCTGTCTGAACAACCTCTTCTCTTTTTGGAGGGCTTTCTGATGTAGGCCTCCTGCGTTTCTTGGAAGGTCGCGCATTGTCGTCAGGTAGGGACACCACCTTCTCGGCGATCCTTTCCATGGCCGCCTTGCTCACCAGCCGGCAGGCGAAGACAAAACCAAGGTCGTCCTCGAGCTTAGCCATGCCATTTTTAACCACTTGGTTAACTCCTCTCTGCGTCTTAAAGGTTTCAAGCATTGCCTTTATGGTCTGCTCCATGTTTCGAAGCCGGTTTTCAATGTCATTTTCTGCGTCGAGATATTGCTGACGCAGAAGTACCATTCCCGACACTTCCAAATCTAACGCTGTTGTTAGGGATTCCTCCGGCATCCCTTCACCAGACTTAGAGGGTGGTCCACCGTTTCCTTCTCCACTTGTCAAGGGAGATCCCAAAGTCAAGTCTTTTGTACACCTGAAAGATGCAGGTGGAGGGGACGTCTTCACGCCTTTCAATGTTGGCGATCTCTGGACCTTGGAGCTTCGCCCAAAAGGGTCTCGCTCTACTTCCGACTTCTTTTCTTGCTCATTCGAGCTACTTATTAAAGATGTGTTCAGGGTATTTGTTATAAAAGCCATCTTGTGTTTACCAGCGCATCGTGCGGCAAGGGGCGGCCCGGAATAGTCAGGAACGGGTATACCCTCGGGGACAGCGCCCCTACCCCAGTTCCCCGAGGCCCAACCTCCGTTTTCCCAGCACCGGATACCTGACGTGCCGGGGGTCACCCGTCACAATGTAGAGCCCGACCTCTACATCCATGCCGCACTCCCTGACCAAGGACCGAAGTGGCTGGTTTCTCACGACTCACTGAGAATACCCATCGGCAGTGCAGAGCACACATCAACCCCTGCAAACACAACAGGGGCACTCCCAAGGACTCCCAGTGAGAGCGTCGGTCACCCTTTTAGTCGCCTCTTACGACAAGCCCGGGAAGGCTGCGGTTCTATTCTAACCCCGAAACCGCAGGGGGGATTAATAATACATATATACTAATATTATAGAAACGATAATATGCAAATAGATATTGACAGGTTTTTTTGAACATAATTAAAATACATAGTTTAAAGTTTTTTTATAATAATAATTATATATGAATGAACACTTTTTAGTAATGTTTTTGTAATTAATAATACAAATATAATAATATTATAGAAACGATAATATGCAAATAAATATTGACAGGTTTTTTGATCATAATATAAATACATAGTTTAAAGTTTTTTTATAATTATAATTATATATGAATGAACACTTTTTAATAATGTTTTTGTTATGAATAATACATATATAATAATATTATAGAAAGGATAATATACAAATAAATATATATAAATGTTTTTGATCATAATATAAAAACATATTTTATAATATTTTTATAATAATAATTATATATGAATGAACACTTTTTAATAATGTTTTTGTTATTAATAATACATATATAATAATATTATAGGAAGGATAATATGCAAATAAATATTCACAGGTTTTTTTTATCATAATATAAATACATATTTTAAAGTTTTTTATAATAATAATTATATATGAATGAACACTTTTTAGTAATGTTTTTGTAATTAATAATACAAATATAATAATATTATAGAAACGATAATATGAAAATAAATATTGACAGGTTTTTTTGATCATAATATAAATACATAGTTTAAAGTTTTTTTATAATTATAATTATATATGAATGAACAATTTTTAATAATGTTTTTGTTATTAATAATACATATATAATAATATTATAGGAAGGATAATATACTAATAAATATATATAAATGTTTTTGATCATAATATAAATACATATTTTATAATATTTTTATAATAATAATTATATATGAATGAACACTTTTTAGTAATGTTTTTGTAATTAATAATACAAATATAATAATATTATAGAAACGATAATATGCAAATAGATATTGACAGGTTTTTTTGAACATAATATAAATACATAGTTTAAAGTTTTTTTATAATAATAATTATATATGAATGAACACTTTTTAATAATGTTTTTGTTATGAATAATACATGTATAATAATATTATATGAAGGATAATATACAAATAAATATATATAAATGTTTTTGATCATAATATAAATACATATTTTATAATATTTTTATAATTATAATTATATATGAATGAACACTTTTTAATTATGTTTTTAATAATAATAATACATATATATTAATATTATAGTAAGGATAATATGCAATTAAATATTGACAGGTTTTTTTATCATAATATAAATACATATTTTAAAATTTTTATATAAAAATAATTATATATGAATGAACACTTTTTAATGATGTTTTTGTTATTAATAATACATATATAATAATATTATAGGAAGGATAATATACAAATAAATATATATAAATGTTTTTGATCATAATATAAATACATATTTTATAATATTTTTATAATAATAATTATATATGAATGAACACTTTTGAATAATGTTTTTGTTATTAATAATACATATGTAATAATATTATAGAAAGGATAATATACAAATAAATATATATAAATGTTTTTGATCATAATATAAATACATATTTTATAATATTTTTATAATTATTATTATACATGAATGAACACTTTTTAATAATGTTTTTAATAATAATAATACATATATATTAATATTATAGTAAGGATAATATGCAATTAAATATTGACAGGTTTTTTTTATCATAATATAAATACATATTTTAAAATTTTTATATAAAAATAATTATATATGAATGAACACTTTTTAATGATGTTTTTGTTATTAATAATACATATATAATAATATTATAGGAAGGATAATATACAAATAAATATATATAAATGTTTTTGATCATAATATAAATACATATTTTATAATATTTTTATAATAATAATTATATATGAATGAACACTTTTGAATAATGTTTTTGTTATTAATAATACATATATAATAATATTATAGGAAGGATAATATACAAATAAATATATATAAATGTTTTTGATCATAATATAAATACATATTTTATAATATTTTTATAATTATAATTATATATGAATGAACACTTTTTAATAATGTTTTTAATAATAATAATACATATATATTAATATTATAGGAAGGATAATATGCAATTTAATATTGACAGGTTTTTTTTATCATAATATAAATACATATTTTAAAGTTTTTTATAATAATAATTATATATGAATGAACACTTTTTAGTAATGTTTTTGTAATTAATAATACAAATATAATAATATTATAGAAACAATAATATGCAAATAGATATTGACAGGTTTTTTTGAACATAATATAAATACATAGTTTAAAGTTTTTTTATAATAATAATTATATATGAATGAACACTTTTTTGTAATGTTTTTGTAATTAATAATACAAATATAATAATATTATAGAAACGATAATATGCAAATAAATATTGACAGGTTTTTTGATCATAATATAAATACATAGTTTAAAGTTTTTTTATAATTATAATTATATATGAATGAACACTTTTTAATAATGTTTTTGTTATGAATAATACATATATAATAATATTATAGAAAGGATAATATACAAATAAATATATATAAATGTTTTTGATCATAATATAAATACATATTTTATAATATTTTTATAATTATAATTATATATGAATGAACACTTTTTAATAATGTTTTTGTTATTAATAATACATATATACTAATATTATAGAAACGATAATATGCAAATAGATATTGACAGGTTTTTTTGAACATAATATAAATACATAGTTTAAAGTTTTTTTATAATAATAATTATATATGAATGAACACTTTTTAGTAATGTTTTTGTAATTAATAATACAAATATAATTATATTATAGAAACGATAATATGCAAATAAATATTGACAGGTTTTTTTATCATAATATAAATACATAGTTTAAAGTTTTTTTTTAATTATAATTATATATGAATGAACACTTTTTAATAATGTTTTTGTTATGAATAATACATATATAATAATATTATAGAAAGGATAATATACAAATAAATATATATAAATGTTTTTGATCATAATATAAAAACATATTTTATAATATTTTTATAATAATAATTATATATGAATGAACACTTTTTAATAATGTTTTTGTTATTAATAATACATATATAATAATATTATAGGAAGGATAATATGCAAATAAATATATATAAATGTTTTTGATCATAATATAAATACATATTTTATAATATTTTTATAATAATAATTATATATGAATGAACACTTTTGAATAATGTTTTTGTTATTAATAATACATATATAATAATATTATAGAAAGGATAATATACAAATAAATATATATAAATGTTTTTGATCATAATATAAATACATATTTTATAATATTTTTATAATTATTATTATACATGAATGAACACTTTTTAATAATGTTTTTAATAATAATAATACATATATATTAATATTATAGTAAGGATAATATGCAATTAAATATTGACAGGTTTTTTTTATCATAATATAAATACATATTTTAAAATTTTTATATAAAAATAATTATATATGAATGAACACTTTTTAATGATGTTTTTGTTATTAATAATACATATATAATAATATTATAGGAAGGATAATATACAAATAAATATATATAAATGTTTTTGATCATAATATAAATACATATTTTATAATATTTTTATAATAATAATTATATATGAATGAACACTTTTGAATAATGTTTTTGTTATTAATAATACATATATAATAATATTATAGGAAGGATAATATACAAATAAATATATATAAATGTTTTTGATCATAATATAAATACATATTTTATAATATTTTTATAATTATAATTATATATGAATGAACACTTTTTAATAATGTTTTTAATAATAATAATACATATATATTAATATTATAGGAAGGATAATATGCAATTTAATATTGACAGGTTTTTTTTATCATAATATAAATACATATTTTAAAGTTTTTTATAATAATAATTATATATGAATGAACACTTTTTAGTAATGTTTTTGTAATTAATAATACAAATATAATAATATTATAGAAACAATAATATGCAAATAGATATTGACAGGTTTTTTTGAACATAATATAAATACATAGTTTAAAGTTTTTTTATAATTATAATTATATATGAATGAACACTTTTTAATAATGTTTTTGTTATGAATAATACATATATAATAATATTATAGAAAGGATAATATACAAATAAATATATATAAATGTTTTTGATCATAATATAAATACATATTTTATAATATTTTTATAATTATAATTATATATGAATGAACACTTTTTAATAATGTTTTTGTTATTAATAATACATATATACTAATATTATAGAAACGATAATATGCAAATAGATATTGACAGGTTTTTTTGAACATAATATAAATACATAGTTTAAAGTTTTTTTATAATAATAATTATATATGAATGAACACTTTTTAGTAATGTTTTTGTAATTAATAATACAAATATAATAATATTATAGAAACGATAATATGCAAATAAATATTGACAGGTTTTTTGATCATAATATAAATACATATTTTAAAGTTTTTTTATAATTATAATTATATATGAATGAACACTTTTTAATAATGTTTTTGTTATGAATAATACATATATAATAATATTATAGAAAGGATAATATACAAATAAATATATATAAATGTTTTTGATCATAATATAAAAACATATTTTATAATATTTGTATAATAATAATTATATATGAATGAACACTTTTTAATAATGTTTTTGTTATTAATAATACATATATAATAATATTATAGGAAGGATAATATGCAAATAAATATTTACAGGTTTTTTTTATCATAATATAAATACATATTTTAAAGTTTTTTATAATAATAATTATATATGAATGAACACTTTTTAGTAATGTTTTTGTAATTAATAATACAAATATAATAATATTATAGAAACGATAATATGAAAATAAATATTGACAGGTTTTTTTGATCATAATATAAATATATAGTTTAAAGTTTTTTTATAATTATAATTATATATGAATGAACACTTTTTAATAATGTTTTTGTTATGAATAATACATATATAATAATATTATAGGAAGGATAATATACAAATAAATATATATAAATGTTTTTGATCATAATATAAATACATATTTTATAATATTTTTATAATAATAATTATATATGAATGAACACTTTTGAATAATGTTTTTGTTATTAATAATACATATATACTAATATTATAGAAACGATAATATGCAAATAGATATTGACAGGTTTTTTTGAACATAATTAAAATACATAGTTTAAAGTTTTTTTATAATAATAATTATATATGAATGAACACTTTTTAGTAATGTTTTTGTAATTAATAATACAAATATAATAATATTATAGAAACGATAATATGCAAATAAATATTGACAGGTTTTTTGATCATAATATAAATACATAGTTTAAAGTTTTTTTATAATTATAATTATATATGAATGAACACTTTTTAATAATGTTTTTGTTATGAATAATACATATATAATAATATTATAGAAAGGATAATATACAAATAAATATATATAAATGTTTTTGATCATAATATAAAAACATATTTTATAATATTTTTATAATAATAATTATATATGAATGAACACTTTTTAATAATGTTTTTGTTATTAATAATACATATATAATAATATTATAGGAAGGATAATATGCAAATAAATATTCACAGGTTTTTTTTATCATAATATAAATACATATTTTAAAGTTTTTTATAATAATAATTATATATGAATGAACACTTTTTAGTAATGTTTTTGTAATTAATAATACAAATATAATAATATTATAGAAACGATAATATGAAAATAAATATTGACAGGTTTTTTTGATCATAATATAAATACATAGTTTAAAGTTTTTTTATAATTATAATTATATATGAATGAACAATTTTTAATAATGTTTTTGTTATTAATAATACATATATAATAATATTATAGGAAGGATAATATACTAATAAATATATATAAATGTTTTTGATCATAATATAAATACATATTTATAATATTTTTATAATAATAATTATATATGAATGAACACTTTTTAGTAATGTTTTTGTAATTAATAATACAAATATAATAATATTATAGAAACGATAATATGCAAATAGATATTGACAGGTTTTTTTGAACATAATATAAATACATAGTTTAAAGTTTTTTTATAATAATAATTATATATGAATGAACACTTTTTAATAATGTTTTTGTTATGAATAATACATGTATAATAATATTATATGAAGGATAATATACAAATAAATATATATAAATGTTTTTGATCATAATATAAATACATATTTTATAATATTTTTATAATTATAATTATATATGAATGAACACTTTTTAATTATGTTTTTAATAATAATAATACATATATATTAATATTATAGTAAGGATAATATGCAATTAAATATTGACAGGTTTTTTTTATCATAATATAAATACATATTTTAAAATTTTTATATAAAAATAATTATATATGAATGAACACTTTTTAATGATGTTTTTGTTATTAATAATACATATATAATAATATTATAGGAAGGATAATATACAAATAAATATATATAAATGTTTTTGATCATAATATAAATACATATTTTATAATATTTTTATAATAATAATTATATATGAATGAACACTTTTGAATAATGTTTTTGTTATTAATAATACATATGTAATAATATTATAGAAAGGATAATATACAAATAAATATATATAAATGTTTTTGATCATAATATAAATACATATTTTATAATATTTTTATAATTATTATTATACATGAATGAACACTTTTTAATAATGTTTTTAATAATAATAATACATATATATTAATATTATAGTAAGGATAATATGCAATTAAATATTGACAGGTTTTTTTTATCATAATATAAATACATATTTTAAAATTTTTATATAAAAATAATTATATATGAATGAACACTTTTTAATGATGTTTTTGTTATTAATAATACATATATAATAATATTATAGGAAGGATAATATACAAATAAATATATATAAATGTTTTTGATCATAATATAAATACATATTTTATAATATTTTTATAATAATAATTATATATGAATGAACACTTTTGAATAATGTTTTTGTTATTAATAATACATATATAATAATATTATAGGAAGGATAATATACAAATAAATATATATAAATGTTTTTGATCATAATATAAATACATATTTTATAATATTTTTATAATTATAATTATATATGAATGAACACTTTTTAATAATGTTTTTAATAATAATAATACATATATATTAATATTATAGGAAGGATAATATGCAATTTAATATTGACAGGTTTTTTTTATCATAATATAAATACATATTTTAAAGTTTTTTATAATAATAATTATATATGAATGAACACTTTTTAGTAATGTTTTTGTAATTAATAATACAAATATAATAATATTATAGAAACAATAATATGCAAATAGATATTGACAGGTTTTTTTGAACATAATATAAATACATAGTTTAAAGTTTTTTTATAATAATAATTATATATGAATGAACACTTTTTAGTAATGTTTTTGTAATTAATAATACAAATATAATAATATTATAGAAACGATAATATGCAAATAAATATTGACAGGTTTTTTGATCATAATATAAATACATAGTTTAAAGTTTTTTTATAATTATAATTATATATGAATGAACACTTTTTAATAATGTTTTTGTTATGAATAATACATATATAATAATATTATAGAAAGGATAATATACAAATAAATATATATAAATGTTTTTGATCATAATATAAATACATATTTTATAATATTTTTATAATTATAATTATATATGAATGAACACTTTTTAATAATGTTTTTGTTATTAATAATACATATATACTAATATTATAGAAACGATAATATGCAAATAGATATTGACAGGTTTTTTTGAACATAATATAAATACATAGTTTAAAGTTTTTTTATAATAATAATTATATATGAATGAACACTTTTTAGTAATGTTTTTGTAATTAATAATACAAATATAATTATATTATAGAAACGATAATATGCAAATAAATATTGACAGGTTTTTTGATCATAATATAAATACATAGTTTAAAGTTTTTTTTTAATTATAATTATATATGAATGAACACTTTTTAATAATGTTTTTGTTATGAATAATACATATATAATAATATTATAGAAAGGATAATATACAAATAAATATATATAAATGTTTTTGATCATAATATAAAAACATATTTTATAATATTTTTATAATAATAATTATATATGAATGAACACTTTTTAATAATGTTTTTGTTATTAATAATACATATATAATAATATTATAGGAAGGATAATATGCAAATAAATATTTACAGGTTTTTTTTATCATAATATAAATACATATTTTAAAGTTTTTTATAATAATAATTATATATGAATGAACACTTTTTAGTAATGTTTTTGTAATTAATAATACAAATATAATAATATTATAGAAACGATAATATGAAAATAAATATTGACAGGTTTTTTTGATCATAATATAAATACATAGTTTAAAGTTTTTTTATAATTATAATTATATATGAATGAACACTTTTTAATAATGTTTTTGTTATTAATAATACATATATAATAATATTATAGAAAGGATAATATACAAATTAATATATATAAATGTTTTTGATCATAATATAAATACATATTTTATAATATTTTTATAATAATAATAATATATGAATGAACACTTTTTAATAATGTTTTTGTTATGAATAATACATATATAATAATATTATAGAAAGGATAATATACAAATAAATATATATAAATGTTTTTGATCATAATATAAATACATATTTTATAATATTTTTATAATTATAATTATATATGAATGACCACTTTTTAATAATGTTTTTAATAATAATAATACATATATATTAATATTATAGTAAGGATAATATGCAATTAAATATTGACAGGTTTTTTTTATCATAATATAAATACATATTTTATAATTTTTATATAAAAATAATTATATATGAATGAACACTTTTTAATGATGTTTTTGTTATGAATAATACATATATAATAATATTATAGGAAGGATAATATACAAATAAATATATATAAATGTTTTTGATCATAATATAAATACATATTTTATAATATTTTTATAATAATAATTATATATGAATGAACACTTTTGAATAATGTTTTTGTTATTAATAATACATATATAATAATCTTTAGGAAGGATAATATACAAATAAATATATATAAATGTTTTTGATCATAATATAAATACATATTTTATAATATTTTTATAATAATAATTATATATGAATGAACACTTTTTAATAATGTTTTTGTTATTAATAATACATATATAATAATATTATAGGAAGGATAATATGCAAATAAATATTCACAGGTTTTTTTATCATAATATAAATACATATTTTAAAGTTTTTTATAATAATAATAATATATGAACGAACACTTTTTAGTAATGTTTTTGTAATTAATAATACAAATATAATAATATTATAGAAACGATAATATGCAAATAAATATTGACAGGTTTTTTTGATCATAATATAAATACATAGTTTAAAGTTTTTTTATAATAATAATTATATATGAATGAACACTTTTTAGTAATGTTTTTGTAATTAATAATACAAATATAATAATATTATAGAAACGATAATATGCAAATAAATATTGACAGGTTTTTTTGATCATAATATAAATACATAGTTTAAAGTTTTTTTATAATTATAATTATATATGAATGAACACTTTTTAATAATGTTTTTGTTATGAATAATACATGTATAATAATATTATAGGAAGGATAATATACAAATAAATATATATAAATGTTTTTGATCATAATATAAATACATATTTTATAATATTTTTATAATTATAATTATATATGAATGAACACTTTTTAATAATGTTTTTAATAATAATAATACATATATATTAATATTATAGTAAGGATAATATGCAATTAAATATTGACAGGTTTTTTTTATCATAATATAAATACATATTTTAAAATTTTTATATAAAAATAATTATATATGAATGAACACTTTTTAATGATGTTTTTGTTATTAATAATACATATATAATAATATTATAGGAAGGATAATATACAAATAAATATATATAAATGTTTTTGATCATAATATAAATACATATTTTATAATATTTTTATAATAATAATTATATATGAATGAACACTTTTGAATAATGTTTTTGTTATTAATAATACATATATAATAATATTATAGGAAGGATAATATACAAATAAATATATATAAATGTGTTTGATCATAATATAAATACATATTTTATAATATTTTTACAATTATTATTATACATGAATGAACACTTTTTAATAATGTTTTTAATAATAATAATACATATATATTAATATTATAGTAAGGATAATATGCAATTAAATATTGACAGGTTTTTTTTATCATAATATAAATACATATTTTAAAATTTTTATATAAAAATAATTATATATGAATGAACACTTTTTAATGATGTTTTTGTTATTAATAATACATATATAATAATATTATAGGAAGGATAATATACAAATAAATATATATAAATGTTTTTGATCATAATATAAATACATATTTTATAATATTTTTATAATAATAATTATATATGAATGAACACTTTTGAATAATGTTTTTGTTATTAATAATACATATATAATAATATTATAGGAAGGATAATATACAAATAAATATATATAAATGTTTTTGATCATAATATAAGTACATATTTTATAATATTTTTATAATAATAATTATATATGAATGAACACTTTTTAATAATGTTTTTGTTATTAATAATACATATATAATAATATTATAGGAAGGATAATATGCAAATAAATATTCACAGGTTTTTTTATCATAATATAAATACATATTTTAAAGTTTTTTATAATAATAATAATATATGAATGAACACTTTTTAGTAATGTTTTTGTAATTAATAATACAAATATAATAATATTATAGAAACGATAATATGCAAATAAATATTGACAGGTTTTTTTGATCATAATATAAATACATAGTTTAAAGTTTTTTTATAATAATAAATATATATGAATGAACACTTTTTAGTAATGTTTTTGTAATTAATAATACAAATATAATAATATTATAGAAACGATAATATGCAAATAAATATTGACAGGTTTTTTTGATCATAATATAAATACATAGTTTAAAGTTTTTTTATAATAATAAATATATATGAATGAACACTTTTTAGTAATGTTTTTGTAATTAATAATACAAATATAATAATATTATAGAAACGATAATATGCAAATAAATATTGACAGGTTTTTTTGATCATTATATAAATACATAGTTTAAAGTTTTTTTATAATTATAATTATATATGAATGAACACTTTTTAATAATGTTTTTGTTATGAATAATACATATATAATAATATTATAGGAAGGATAATATACAAATAAATATATATAAATGTTTTTGATCATAATATAAATACATATTTTATAATATTTTTATAATTATAATAATATATGAACTAACACTTTTTAATAATGTTTTTGTTATGAATAATACATATATAATAATATTATAGGAAGGATAATATACAAATAAATATATATAAATGTTTTTGATCATAATATAAAAACATATTTTATAATATTTTTATAATAATAATTATATATGAATGAACACTTTTTAGTAATGTTTTTGTTATTAATAATACATATATAATAATATTATAGGAAGGATAATATGCAAATAAATATTCACAGGTTTTTTTTTATCATAATATAAATACATATTTTAAAGTTTTTTATAATAATAATTATATATGAATGAACACTTTTTAGTAATGTTTTTGTTATTAATAATACAAATATAATAATATTATAGAAACGATAATATGAAAAAAAATATTGACAGGTTTTTTTGATCATAATATAAATACATAGTTTAAAGTTTTTTTATAATTATAATTATATATGAATGAACACTTTTTAATAATGTTTTTGTTATGAATAATACATATATAATAATATTATAGGAAGGATAATATACAAATAAATATATAAAAATGTTTTTGATCATAATATAAATACATATTTTATAATATTTTTATAATTATAATTATATATGAATGAACACTTTTTAATAATGTTTTTAATAATAATAATACATATATATTAATATTATAGTAAGGATAATATGCAATTAAATATTGACAGGTTTTTTTTATCATAATATAAATACATATTTTAAAGTTTTTTATAATAATAATTATATATGAATGAACACTTTTTAGTAATGTTTTTGTAATTAATAATACAAATATAATAATATTATAGAAACGATAATATGAAAATAAATATTGACAGGTTTTTTTGATCATAATATAAATACATAGTTTAAAGTTTTTTTATAATTATAATTATATATGAATGAACACTTTTTAATAATGTTTTTGTTATGAATAATACATATATAATAATATTATAGGAAGGATAATATACAAATAAATATATATAAATGTTTTTGATCATAATATAAATACATATTTTATAATATTTTTATAATAATAATTATATATGAATGAACACTTTTGAATAATGTTTTTGTTATTAATAATACATATATACTAATATTATAGGAAGGATAATATACAAATAAATATATATAAATGTTTTTGATCATAATATAAATACATATTTTATAATATTTTTATAATAATAATTATATATGAATGAACACTTTTTAATAATGTTTTTGTTATTAATAATACATATATAATAATATTATAGGAAGGATAATATGCAAATAAATATTCACAGGTTTTTTTATCATAATATAAATACATATTTTAAAGTTTTTTATAATAATAATAATATATGAATGAACACTTTTTAGTAATGTTTTTGTAATTAATAATCCAAATATAATAATATTACAGAAACGATAATATGCAAATAAATATTGACAGGTTTTTTTGATCATAATATAAATACATAGTTTAAAGTTTTTTTATAATTATAATTATATATGAATGAACACTTTTTAATAATGTTTTTGTTATGAATAATACATATATAATAATATTATAGGAAGGATAATATACAAATAAATATATATAAATGTTTTTGATCATAATATAAATACATATTTTATAATATTTTTATAATAATAATTATATATGAATGAACACTTTTTGATAATGTTTTTGTTATTAATAATACATATATAATAATATTATAGGAAGGATAATATACAAATAAATATAGGTATATAAATGTTTTTGATCATAATATAAATACATATTTTATAATATTTTTATAATAATAATTATATATGAATGAACACTTTTGAATAATGTTTTTGTTATTAATAATACATATATAATAATATTATAGGAAGGATAATATACAAATAAATATATATAAATGTTTTTGATCATAATATAAATACATATTTTATAATATTTTTATAATTATAATTATATATGAATGAACACTTTTTAATAATGTTTTTAATAATAATAATACATATATATTAATATTATAGTAAGGATAATATGCAATTAAATATTGACAGGTTTTTTGATCATAATATAAATACATAGTTTAAAGTTTTTTTATAATTATAATTATATATGAATGAACACTTTTTAATAATGTTTTTGTTATGAATAATACATATATAATAATATTATAGGAAGGATAATATACAAATAAATATATATAAATGTTTTTGATCATAATATAAATACATATTTTATAATATTTTTATAATAATAATTATATATGAATGAACACTTTTTAATAATGTTTTTGTTATGAATAATAAATATATAATAATATTATAGGAAGGATAATATACAAATAAATATATATAAATGTTTTTGATCATAATATAAATACATATTTTATAATATTTTTATAATAATAATTATATATGAATGAACACTTTTTTATAATGTTTTTGTTATTAATAATACATATATAATGATATTATAGGAAGGATAATATACAAATAAATATATATAAATGTTTTTGATCATAATATAAATACATATTTTATAATATTTTTATAATTATAATTATATATGAATGAACACTTTTTAATAATGTTTTTAATAATAATAATACATATATATTAATATTATAGTAAGGATAATATGCAATTAAATATTGACAGGTTTTTTTTATCATAATATAAATACATATTTTAAAATTTTTATATAAAAATAATTATATATGAATGAACACTTTTTAATGATGTTTTTGTTATTAATAATACATATATAATAATATTATAGGAAGGATAATATACAAATAAATATATATAAATGTTTTTGATCATAATATAAATACATATTTTATAATATTTTTATAATAATAATTTTATATGAATGAACACTTTTGAATAATGTTTTTGTTATTAATAATACATATATAATAATATTATAGGAAGGATAATATACAAATAAATATATATAAATGTTTTTGATCATAATATAAATACATATTTTATAATATTTTTATAATAATAATTATATATGAATGAACACTTTTTAGTAATGTTTTTGTAATTAATAATACAAATATAATAATATTATAGAAACGATAATATGCAAATAGATATTGACAGGTTTTTTTGAACATAATATAAATACATAGTTTAAAGTTTTTTTATAATAATAATTATATATGAATGAACACTTTTTAGTAATGTTTTTGTAATTAATAATACAAATATAATAATATTATAGAAACGATAATATGCAAATAAATATTGACAGGTTTTTTGATCATAATATAAATACATAGTTTAAAGTTTTTTTATAATTATAATTATATATGAATGAACACTTTTTAATAATGTTTTTGTTATGAATAATACATATATAATAATATTATAGAAAGGATAATATACAAATAAATATATATAAATGTTTTTGATCATAATATAAATACATATTTTATAATATTTTTATAATAATAATAATATATGAATGAACACTTTTTAATAATGTTTTTGTTATTAATAATACATATATAATAATATTATAGGAAGGATAATATACAAATAAATATATATAAATGTTTTTGATCATAATATAAAAACATATTTTATAATATTTTTATAATAATAATTATACATGAATGAACACTTTTTAATAATGTTTTTGTTATTAATAATACATATATAATAATATTATAGGAAGGATAATATACAAATAAATATATATAAATGTTTTTGATCATAATATAAATACATATTTTATAATATTTTTATAATTATAATTATATATGAATGAACACTTTTTAATAATGTTTTTGTTATTAATAATACATATATAATAATATTATAGGAAGGATAATATACAAATAAATATATATAAATGTTTTTGATCATAATATAAATACATATTTTATAATATTTTTATAATAATAATTACATATGAATGAACACTTTTTAATAATGTTTTTGTTATTAATTATACATATATAATAATATTATAGGAAGGATAATATACAAATAAATATATATAAATGTTTTTGATCATAATATAAATACATATTTTATAATATTTTTTATAATTATAATTATATATGAATGAACACTTTTTAATAATGTTTTTATAATAATAATACATATATATTAATATTATAGGAAGGATAATATGCAATTAAATATTGACAGGTTTTTTTTATCATAATATAAATACATATTTTAAATCTTTTTATAATAATAATTATATATGAATGAACACTTTTTAATAATGTTTTTGTTATTAATAATACATATATAATAATATTATAGGAAGGATAATATACAAATAAATATATAAAAATGTTTTTGATCATAATATAAATACATATTTTATAATATTTTTATAATTATAATTATATATGAATGACCACTTTTTAATAATGTTTTTAATAATAATAATACATATATATTAATATTATAGTAAGGATAATATGCAATTAAATATTGACAGGTTTTTTTTATCATAATATAAATACATATTTTATAATTTTTATATAAAAATAATTATATATGAATGAACACTTTTTAATGATGTTTTTGTTATGAATAATACATATATAATAATATTATAGGAAGGATAATATACAAATAAATATATATAAATGTTTTTGATCATAATATAAATACATATTTTATAATATTTTTATAATAATAATTATATATGAATGAACACTTTTGAATAATGTTTTTGTTATTAATAATACATATATAATTATATTTTAGGAAGGATAATATACAAATTAATATATATATATGTTTTTGATCATAATATAAATACATATTTTATAATATTTTTATAATAATAATTATATATGAATGAACACTTTTTAATAATGTTTTTGTTATTAATAATACATATATAATAATATTATAGGAAGGATAATATGCAAATAAATATTCACAGGTTTTTTTATCATAATATAAATACATATTTTAAAGTTTTTTATAATAATAATAATATATGAATGAACACTTTTTAGTAATGTTTTTGTAATTAATAATACAAATATAATAATATTATAGAAACGATAATATGCAAATAAATATTGACAGGTTTTTTTGATCATAATATAAATACATAGTTTAAAGTTTTTTTATAATAATAATTATATATGAATGAACACTTTTTAGTAATGATTTTGTAATTAATAATACAAATATAATAATATTATAGAAACGATAATATGCAAATAAATATTGACAGGTTTTTTTGATCATAATATAAATACATAGTTTAAAGTTTTTTTATAATTATAATTATATATGAATGAACACTTTTTAATAATGTTTTTGTTATGAATAATACATGTATAATAATATTATAGGAAGGATAATATACAAATAAATATATATAAATGTTTTTGATCATAATATAAATACATATTTTATAATATTTTTATAATTATAATTATATATGAATGAACACTTTTTAATAATGTTTTTAATAATAATAATACATATATATTAATATTATAGTAAGGATAATATGCAATTAAATATTGACAGGTTTTTTTTATCATAATATAAATACATATTTTAAAATTTTTATATAAAAATAATTATATATGAATGAACACTTTTTAATGATGTTTTTGTTATTAATAATACATATATAATAATATTATAGGAAGGATAATATACAAATAAATATATATAAATGTTTTTGATCATAATATAAATACATATTTTATAATATTTTTATAATAATAATTATATATGAATGAACACTTTTGAATAATGTTTTTGTTATTAATAATACATATATAATAATATTATAGGAAGGATAATATACAAATAAATATATATAAATGTTTTTGATCATAATATAAATACATATTTTATAATATTTTTATAATTATTATTATACATGAATGAACACTTTTTAATAATGTTTTTAATAATAATAATACATATATATTAATATTATTGTAAGGATAATATGCAATTAAATATTGACAGGTTTTTTTTATCATAATATAAATACATATTTTAAAATTTTTATATAAAAATAATTATATATGAATGAACACTTTTTAATGATGTTTTTGTTATTAATAATACATATATAATAATATTATAGGAAGAATAATATACAAATAAATATATATAAATGTTTTTGATCATAATATAAATACATATTTTATAATATTTTTATAATAATAATTATATATGAATGAACACTTTTGAATAATGTTTTTGTTATTAATAATACATATATAATAATATTATAGGAAGGATAATATACAAATAAATATATATAAATGTTTTTGATCATAATATAAATACATATTTTATAATATTTTTATAATTATAATTATATATGAATGAACACTTTTTAATAATGTTTTTAATAATAATAATACATATATATTAATATTATAGTAAGGATAATATGCAATTAAATATTGACAGGTTTTTTTATCATAATATAAATACATATTTTATAATCTTTATATAAAAATAATTATATATGAATGAACACTTTTTAATGATGTTTTTGTTATTAATAATACATATATAATAATATTATAGGAAGGATAATATACAAATAAATATATATAAATGTTTTTGATCATAATATAAATACATATTTTATAATATTTTTATAATAATAATTATATATGAATGAACACTTTTGAATAATGTTTTTGTTATTAATAATACAAATATAATAATATTATAGAAACAATAATATGCAAATAAATATTGACAAGTTTTTTTGATCATAATATAAATACATAGTTTAAAGTTTTTTTATAATTATAATTATATATGAATGAACACTTTTTAATATCGTTTTTGTTATGAATAATACATATATAATAATATTATAGGAAGGATAATATACAAATAAATATATAAAAATGTTTTTGATCATAATATAAATACATATTTTATAATATTTTTATAATTATAATTATATATGAATGAACACTTTTTAATAATGTTTTTAATAATAATAATACATATATATTAATATTATAGTAAGGATAATATGCAATAAAATATTGACAGGTTTATTTATCATAATATAAATACATATTTTATAATCTTTATATAAAAATAATTATATATGAATGAACACTTTTTAATGATGTTTTTGTTATTAATAATACATATATAATAATATTATAGGAAGGATAATATACAAATAAATATATATAAATGTTTTTGATCATAATAT
The DNA here is from genome assembly GCF_028750875.1 of Macrosteles quadrilineatus. Lineage (NCBI taxonomy): Eukaryota > Metazoa > Arthropoda > Insecta > Hemiptera > Cicadellidae > Macrosteles > Macrosteles quadrilineatus. Next base: position 334,738 of record NW_026542702.1, read on the forward strand.
AAATACATATTTTATAATATTTTTATAATAATAATTATATATGAATGAACACTTTTGAATAATGTTTTTGTTATTAATAATACATATATAATAATATTATAGGAAGGATAATATACAAATAAATATATATAAATGTTTTTGATCATAATATAAATACATATTTTATAATATTTTTATAATAATAATTATATATGAATGAACACTTTTGAATAATGTTTTTGTTATTAATAATACATATATAATAATATTATAGGAAGGATAATATACAAATAAATATATATAAATGTTTTTGATCATAATATAAATACATATTTTATAATATTTTTATAATAATAATTATATATGAATGAACACTTTTTAATAATGTTTTTGTTATTAATAATACATATATAATAATATTATAGGAAGGATAATATGCAAATAAATATTCACAGGTTTTTTTATCATAATATAAATACATAGTTTAAAGTTTTTTTATAATAATAAATATATATGAATGAACACTTTTTAGTAATGTTTTTGTAATTAATAATACAAATATAATAATATTATAGAAACGATAATATGCAAATAAATATTGACAGGTTTTTTTGATCATAATATAAATACATAGTTTAAAGTTTTTTTATAATTATAATTATATATGAATGAACACTTTTTAATAATGTTTTTGTTATGAATAATACATATATAATAATATTATAGGAAGGATAATATACAAATAAATATATATAAATGTTTTTGATCATAATATAAATACATATTTTATAATATTTTTATAATTATAATAATATATGAATGAACACTTTTTAATAATGTTTTTGTTATGAATAATACATATATAATAATATTATAGGAAGGATAATATACAAATAAATATATATAAATGTTTTTGATCATAATATAAAAACATATTTTATAATATTTTTATAATAATAATTATATATGAATGAACACTTTTTAATAATGTTTTTGTTATTAATAATACATATATAATAATATTATAGGAAGGATAATATGCAAATAAATATTCACAGGTTTTTTTTTATCATAATATAAATACATATTTTAAAGTTTTTTATAATAATAATTATATATGAATGAACACTTTTTAGTAATGTTTTTGTAATTAATAATACAAATATAATAATATTATAGAAACGATAATATGAAAATAAATATTGACAGGTTTTTTTGATCATAATATAAATATATAGTTTAAAGTTTTTTTATAATTATAATTATATATGAATGAACACTTTTTAATAATGTTTTTGTTATGATTAATACATATATAATAATATTATAGGAAGGATAATATACAAATAAATATATATAAATGTTTTTGATCATAATATAAATACATATTTTATAATATTTTTATAATAATAATTATATATGAATGAACACTTTTTAATAATGTTTTTGTTATTAATAATACATATATAATAATATTATAGGAAGGATAATATGCAAATAAATATTCACAGGTTTTTTTTATCATAATATAAATACATATTTTAAAGTTTTTTATAATAATAATTATATATGAATGAACACTTTTTAGTAATGTTTTTGTAATTAATAATACAAATATAATAATATTATAGAAACGATAATATGAAAATAAATATTGACAGGTTTTTTTGATCATAATATAAATACATAGTTTAAAGTTTTTTTATAATTATAATTATATATGAATGAACACTTTTTAATAATGTTTTTGTTATTAATAATACATATATAATAATATTATAGGAAGGATAATATACTAATAAATATATATAAATGTTTTTGATCATAATATAAATACATATTTTATAATATTTTTATAATAATAATTATATATGAATGAACACTTTTTAGTAATGTTTTTGTAATTAATAATACAAATATAATAATATTATAGAAACGATAATATGCAAATAGATATTGACAGGTTTTTTTGAACATAATATAAATACATAGTTTAAAGTTTTTTTATAATAATAATTATATATGAATGAACACTTTTTAATAATGTTTTTGTTATGAATAATACATGTATAATAATATTATAGGAAGGATAATATACAAATAAATATATATAAATGTTTTTGATCATAATATAAATACATATTTTATAATATTTTTATAATTATAATTATATATGAATGAACACTTTTTAATAATGTTTTTAATAATAATAATACATATATATTAATATTATAGTAAGGATAATATGCAATTAAATATTGACAGGTTTTTTTTATCATAATATAAATACATATTTTAAAATTTTTATATAAAAATAATTATATATGAATGAACACTTTTTAATGATGTTTTTGTTATTAATAATACATATATAATAATATTATAGGAAGGATAATATACAAATAAATATATATAAATGTTTTTGATCATAATATAAATACATATTTTATAATATTTTTATAATAATAATTATATATGAATGAACACTTTTGAATAATGTTTTTGTTATTAATAATACATATATAATAATATTATAGGAAGGATAATATACAAATAAATATATATAAATGTTTTTGATCATAATATAAATACATATTTTATAATATTTTTATAATTATTATTATACATGAATGAACACTTTTTAATAATGTTTTTAATAATAATAATACATATATATTAATATTATAGTAAGGATAATATGCAATTAAATATTGACAGGTTTTTTTTATCATAATATAAATACATATTTTAAAATTTTTATATAAAAATAATTATATATGAATGAACACTTTTTAATGATGTTTTTGTTATTAATAATACATATATAATAATATTATAGGAAGGATAATATACAAATAAATATATATAAATGTTTTTGATCATAATATAAATACATATTTTATAATATTTTTATAATAATAATTATATATGAATGAACACTTTTGAATAATGTTTTTGTTATTAATAATACATATATACTAATATTATGGGAAGGATAATATGCAAATAAATATTCACAGGTTTTTTTTTTATCATAATATAAATACATATTTTAAAGTTTTTTATAATAATAATTATATATGAATGAACACTTTTTAGTAATGTTTTTGTAATTAATAATACAAATATAATAATATTATAGAAACGATAATATGAAAATAAATATTGACAGGTTTTTTTGATCATAATATAAATATATAGTTTAAAGTTTTTTTATAATTATAATTATATATGAATGAACACTTTTTAATAATGTTTTTGTTATGATTAATACATATATAATAATATTATAGGAAGGATTATATACAAATAAATATATATAAATGTTTTTGATCATAATATAAATACATATTTTATAATATTTTTATAATAATAATTATATATGAATGAACACTTTTGAATAATGTTTTTGTTATTAATAATACATATATACTAATATTATAGAAACGATAATATGCAAATAGATATTGACAGGTTTTTTTGAACATAATTAAAATACATAGTTTAAAGTTTTTTTATAATAATAATTATATATGAATGAACACTTTTTAGTAATGTTTTTGTAATTAATAATACAAATATAATAATATTATAGAAACGATAATATGCAAATAGATATTGACAGGTTTTTTTGAACATAATATAAATACATAGTTTAAAGTTTTTTTATAATAATAATTATATATGAATGAACACTTTTTAATAATGTTTTTGTTATGAATAATACATGTATAATAATATTATAGGAAGGATAATATACAAATAAATATATATAAATGTTTTTGATCATAATATAAATACATATTTTATAATATTTTTATAATTATAATTATATATGAATGAACACTTTTTAATAATGTTTTTAATAATAATAATACATATATATTAATATTATAGTAAGGATAATATGCAATTAAATATTGACAGGTTTTTTTTATCATAATATAAATACATATTTTAAAATTTTTATATAAAAATAATTATATATGAATGAACACTTTTTAATGATGTTTTTGTTATTAATAATACATATATAATAATATTATAGGAAGGATAATATACAAATAAATATATATAAATGTTTTTGATCATAATATAAATACATATTTTATAATATTTTTATAATAATAATTATATATGAATGAACACTTTTGAATAATGTTTTTGTTATTAATAATACATATATAATAATATTATAGGAAGGATAATATACAAATAAATATATATAAATGTTTTTGATCATAATATAAATACATATTTTATAATATTTTTATAATTATTATTATACATGAATGAACACTTTTTAATAATGTTTTTAATAATAATAATACATATATATTAATATTATAGTAAGGATAATATGCAATTAAATATTGACAGGTTTTTTTTATCATAATATAAATACATATTTTAAAATTTTTATATAAAAATAATTATATATGAATGAACACTTTTTAATGATGTTTTTGTTATTAATAATACATATATAATAATATTATAGGAAGGATAATATACAAATAAATATATATAAATGTTTTTGATCATAATATAAATACATATTTTATAATATTTTTATAATAATAATTATATATGAATGAACACTTTTGAATAATGTTTTTGTTATTAATAATACATATATACTAATATTATGGGAAGGATAATATGCAAATAAATATTCACAGGTTTTTTTTTGATCATAATATAAATACATATTTTATAATATTTTTATAATAATAATTATATATGAATGAACACTTTTGAATAATGTTTTTGTTATTAATAATACATATATACTAATATTATAGAAACGATAATATGCAAATAGATATTGACAGGTTTTTTTGAACATAATTAAAATACATAGTTTAAAGTTTTTTTATAATAATAATTATATATGAATGAACACTTTTTAGTAATGTTTTTGTAATTAATAATACAAATATAATAATATTATAGAAACGATAATATGCAAATAAATATTGACAGGTTTTTTGATCATAATATAAATACATATTTTATAATATTTTTATAATTATAATAATATATGAATGAACACTTTTTAATAATGTTTTTGTTATGAATAATACATATATAATAATATAATAGGAAGGATAATATACAAATAAATATATATAAATGTTTTTGATCATAATATAAAAACATATTTTATAATATTTTTATAATAATAATTATATATGAATGAACACTTTTTAATAATGTTTTTGTTATTAATAATACATATATAATAATATTATAGGAAGGATAATATGCAAATAAATATTCACAGGTTTTTTTTTATCATAATATAAATACATATTTTAAAGTTTTTTATAATAATAATTATATATGAATGAACACTTTTTAGTAATGTTTTTGTAATTAATAATACAAATATAATAATATTATAGAAACGATAATATGAAAATAAATATTGACAGGTTTTTTTGATCATAATATAAATATATAGTTTAAAGTTTGTTTATAATTATAATTATATATGAATGAACACTTTTTAATAATGTTTTTGTTATGATTAATACATATATAATAATATTATAGGAAGGATAATATACAAATAAATATATATAAATGTTTTTGATCATAATATAAATACATATTTTATAATATTTTTATAATAATAATTATGTATGAATGAACACTTTTGAATAATGTTTTTGTTATTAATAATACATATATACTAATATTATAGAAACGATAATATGCAAATAGATATTGACAGGTTTTTTTGAACATAATTAAAATACATAGTTTAAAGTTTTTTTATAATAATAATTATATATGAATGAACACTTTTTAGTAATGTTTTTGTAATTAATAATACAAATATAATAATATTATAGAAACGATAATATGAAAATAAATATTGACAGGTTTTTTTGATCATAATATAAATATATAGTTTAAAGTTTTTTTATAATTATAATTATATATGAATGAACACTTTTTAATAATGTTTTTGTTATGATTAATACATATATAATAATATTATAGGAAGGATAATATACAAATAAATATATATATAAATGTTTTTGATCATAATATAAATACATATTTTATAATATTTTTATAATAATAATTATATATGAATGAACACTTTTGAATAATGTTTTTGTTATTAATAATACATATATACTAATATTATAGAAACGATAATATGCAAATAGATATTGACAGGTTTTTTTGAACATAATTAAAATACATAGTTTAAAGTTTTTTTATAATAATAATTATATATGAATGAACACTTTTTAGTAATGTTTTTGTAATTAATAATACAAATATAATAATATTATAGAAACGATAATATGCAAATAAATATTGACAGGTTTTTTGATCATAATATAAATACATAGTTTAAAGTTTTTTTATAATTATAATTATATATGAATGAACACTTTTTAATAATGTTTTTGTTATGAATAATACATATATAATAATATTATAGAAAGGATAATATACAAATAAATATATATAAATGTTTTTGATCATAATATAAAAACATATTTTATAATATTTTTATAATAATAATTATATATGAATGAACACTTTTTAATAATGTTTTTGTTATTAATAATACATATATAATAATATTATAGGAAGGATAATATGCAAATAAATATTCACAGGTTTTTTTATCATAATATAAATACATATTTTAAAGTTTTTTATAATAATAATTATATATGAATGAACACTTTTTAGTAATGTTTTTGTAATTAATAATACAAATATAATAATATTATAGAAACGATAATATGAAAATAAATATTGACAGGTTTTTTTGATCATAATATAAATACATAGTTTAAAGTTTTTTTATAATTATAATTATATATGAATGAACACTTTTTAATAATGTTTTTGTTATTAATAATACATATATAATAATATTATAGGAAGGATAATATACTAATAAATATATATAAATGTTTTTGATCATAATATAAATACATATTTTATAATATTTTTATAATAATAATTATATATGAATGAACACTTTTTAGTAATGTTTTTGTAATTAATAATACAAATATAATAATATTATAGAAACGATAATATGCAAATAGATATTGACAGGTTTTTTTGAACATAATATAAATACATAGTTTAAAGTTTTTTTATAATAATAATTATATATGAATGAACACTTTTTAATAATGTTTTTGTTATGAATAATACATGTATAATAATATTATAGGAAGGATAATATACAAATAAATATATATAAATGTTTTTGATCATAATATAAATACATATTTTATAATATTTTTATAATTATAATTATATATGAATGAACACTTTTTAATAATGTTTTTAATAATAATAATACATATATATTAATATTATAGTAAGGATAATATGCAATTAAATATTGACAGGTTTTTTTTATCATAATATAAATACATATTTTAAAATTTTTATATAAAAATAATTATAAATATGAATGAACACTTTTTAATGATGTTTTTGTTATTAATAATACATATATAATAATATTATAGGAAGGATAATATACAAATAAATATATATAAATGTTTTTGATCATAATATAAATACATATTTTATAATATTTTTATAATAATAATTATATATGAATGAACACTTTTGAATAATGTTTTTGTTATTAATAATACATATATAATAATATTATAGGAAGGATAATATACAAATAAATATATATAAATGTTTTTGATCATAATATAAATACATATTTTATAATATTTTTATAATTATTATTATACATGAATGAACACTTTTTAATAATGTTTTTAATAATAATAATACATATATATTAATATTATAGTAAGGATAATATGCAATTAAATATTGACAGGTTTTTTTTATCATAATATAAATACATATTTTAAAATTTTTATATAAAAATAATTATATATGAATGAACACTTTTTAATGATGTTTTTGTTATTAATAATACATATATAATAATATTATAGGAAGGATAATATACAAATAAATATATATAAATGTTTTTGATCATAATATAAATACATATTTTATAATATTTTTATAATAATAATTATATATGAATGAACACTTTTGAATAATGTTTTTGTTATTAATAATACATATATACTAATATTATAGAAACGATAATATGCAAATAGATATTGACAGGTTTTTTTGAACATAATTAAAATACATAGTTTAAAGTTTTTTTATAATAATAATTATATATGAATGAACACTTTTTAGTAATGTTTTTGTAATTAATAATACAAATATAATAATATTATAGAAACGATAATATGCAAATAAATATTGACAGGTTTTTTGATCATAATATAAATACATATTTTATAATATTTTTATAATTATAATAATATATGAATGAACACTTTTTAATAATGTTTTTGTTATGAATAATACATATATAATAATATTATAGGAAGGATAATATACAAATAAATATATATAAATGTTTTTGATCATAATATAAAAACATATTTTATAATATTTTTATAATAATAATTATATATGAATGAACACTTTTTAATAATGTTTTTGTTATTAATAATACATATATAATAATATTATAGGAAGGATAATATGCAAATAAATATTCACAGGTTTTTTTTTATCATAATATAAATACATATTTTAAAGTTTTTTATAATAATAATTATATATGAATGAACACTTTTTAGTAATGTTTTTGTAATTAATAATACAA